>NC_028648.1:47754809-47757947 GCF_001406875.1 Solanum pennellii | reverse complement strand
TTTTTCATACATGTTTGACAGTGCCTTCAACAGACCGGACGTAGTCTTCTCCTTCACGATGTTGAACGTCACGTTTCTTGACAAAGTCAACCGGATCAACCCTAGAGCCTGGCGATCCTTGAGTTTCCACTTCTCATCCGTCATGGATTCCGGCTTCACCCCGGTCAACGGTTCGTGAAGATTTTTCTGGTAGAGATAATCTTCGATCTGCATCTTCCAGAAACTGAAATCGAATCCATCAAACTTCTCGATTCCAAGGTTCGAACTATCCATCTTCAGTGATCGTGTTGAATCTCCTTATCTGTNCCCATAACACAGCTCTCGCAAAGACCCATATCAACAGACTTCAGACCCTCTAATGCTCGTTTTGCAACCAGCATCTTCATTCCTTTAGTACTCATGTGTCCAAGTCTTTTGTGCCACAGACATGAACCGGAAGCACCTTCAGCAACAGCGGCCATGTTTATACACCCTGCAGTGGTGTACAAGGTTCCATATTTGGTGCCACGAGCTACTAACATGGCACCTTTCACGATCTTCCACGAACCTTTCCCAAACTCTGTTGCATATCCCGTGCTATCCAACTGACCAACAGAGATCAGATTTTTCTTGAGCCCAGGAATATATCTGACATCCTCCAATGTCCACTGGTTTCCCGAGGTGGTCTTTATGCAAACTTTCCCCTTTCCTTCAATCTCTAAGACTTTATTGTCAGCAAGATATACTTTTCCAAAATTTCCATATTTGAAATTTTGGAACAACTCCTTGCTTGGAGACGAATGGAAAGATGCACCAGAATCCAAAATCCGTGATTCAACCGGGATATTCACACTAAGGATTATAGCATCCCCAATGTCCTCTGCTAAATTTACAGAATCATTGTCATCTCCAAATTTCTGATTCTGTTTCTTCTTTGGCTTTGTACAGTTCGTCCCAAAGTGTCCTTTTTCTCCACAGTTTTAACAAGTCACGTTTGTNGGAAAGCCTAAAATAGAGAATAAATAGGAAAGCCTAAAATTAATCAGGCTCCACTACCTAACACATTCCATGTGAAATGATGTCTTCGTTTAATACAATATAAATAAACAAATATAATATAAAATAAAGAAGATATATTAAATTGGATGTGTCAAGAATAAGAAGAACAATAAAAACTTTTAAAATATTTGAAGAAACCCCTCTTTTTAAAGCCAATAAAAAATAGTGTTTGGAAAAATGTTTATTGTGTTTTATCAAAAAAAAGTCACAATCCTTCAAAAAGTTCACAACCTACCAAAAAAGGTCACAACTCTTTAGAAATGTCACTACCCTTATAAAAGTCACAAGTCTTTCAACATGTCGCAACCCTATAGAAAAGCCATAGCCCTTCAAAAAAGTCACAACTCAACAAAAAATTTACAACTCTTTGAAAGTGTCACAACCTTTCAATGTGAAAAGGTTTTTGCTTTTCTTATAATATAATATAATATAATATATATAAATAAATAAACATAATACAACACAAAATATAGAAGACATATTAAATTAGATGTTTTGTGTTAGGGGTATTATAATAATTTAATATTAAAGTTAGGTATTCCATCTTTTAAATCACTATATATATCGATAAAAAAATGCAGATTTGTCTAATTTTAATCTGACATGTAATTTTAAAAAATAAAACAGTCTTTCAATTCAAGGATATGTAATATATATAAAAATGTCTTTTAACTTTGTGGTCTTAAAGATGACCCACACAAGAAAAAAGAACATTTTGTACTAAACTAAATAAAAATAAAAGTACAACAAATAAATTTGAAACGGAGGAGTTCACATTAAATCTAATTTGGACTCTTCGAATGAATTTTTGATGAAATCTTTTTTCTCCAACAGTTTGAGACTTACACAGCTTGAACAGCAAGTTGTAGTTTTGCAATAAAAAATCATTGAACTTCTTGTCAAGTAGAAGTTTTTGCAAAAATATATTTATTGCTATGAAAATGAGTACATATTAATTATCTAGATAGTCTTGTCGTTTGAAGTTGAAGTTTTCCATTATTCTTGTGGCATCACTTTTTTGTTGATATGTCTATTTTACCCAAAGAATACAAAACTAACAAATTCATAGTTTAAATAAAACTATGGGAAAACCTATCTATTTAGAGACAATGAAGGGATATAGATTTGTCCAATTTTATTTTGACATGATATTTCAAAAAATAAAGAAGACTTATAATTTAAGAAAATGTAAATATAATAATGTCTTTTACATTGTGGTGTTAAAGATGCACCCCCACTTCCTAAGAACAAAGAACATCTATATTAAAGTGAATAAAATAAAAGTACAACAAATAAAATTAGAACAAATCATACTTATTAAATTTAGTTTGGACTCTTCAAACAAATTTTTGATCAAATGTTTTTTTCTCCAACAATTTGAGAATTAGAAAGGTTGAACACCTAGTTGTAATTTGTGCAATAGAAAATCATTAAACTTTTTTTCAAGAAGAAGTTTCTTTAAAAATCATATCATCATATCATATATTAATACAAGTGGGAAGCTCCAAAGTTAAAAGTTGAATTATCATTATACCCTTACACTAAATAAAAATGTTATAAAATATTTAATTAAGTTCATCTGGCATAATAAATTAAACATTGTTATCTTGAAATAAAGAAAAATACTCCTTTAATAATTTGTGAAAAAAATTGTAAATATACTTTTAAATAAATGCTAAGTATGATCATATTGAGTACAAAACAATGAATCAACCATAATTATATGCTTCTCCACATACCAATTACTAGTTTAAGGAAGTTATTAGAAGTCATTTAATTTCATAATTGATTCTTCATATTCTTATATGTGTATTTGTACATATATTGAATAAATATAGTCATACGCTTCAACTTTGAACAATAACTACAAATTTGGATTTAATATTTTTGGAAATCTCTAACCATTTTTAAAGAATAAAATATAAAGTGTGTCCTTTCACTTCTTCATAGCACTTAAAAAGAAATTTAATGATATTTTAATGGTCTTTTTATAACTTGACTCTCGAGTTTCTATATATCATGACTATAAATATCATTGTGTGCGTCACTGATTTTTCGATATATATATATATGTGTGTGTGTGTGTGTGTGTGTGTGTGT
>NC_028648.1:47734286-47754147 GCF_001406875.1 Solanum pennellii | reverse complement strand
TATATATATATATATATATATATATATATATATATATATATTTATGATGATAGCTACTTCTCTTCACTCCTTGTATCTTAATATTTGATTGATAATTTTATTATAGATTAACTAAGATATGCTTGGATTTCTGTGTTCAAGTGGAATCTTTTATTTTTGTGTTATTATATTAGTAATGAAGATGTTATACATTTGTTGATGTTCATTATTATTAATTATATTTGTTACTTTCACCTTTCATCTATGAAATGAGTTAATGGCATATTAATGACAATCCTTTGAGTCCCTCAATTATATCCTATAAAGGATGGCATTGGACATTACATTGTACGCACAAAAGAGATTTTGAATAATTGGAAGAGAATAATTTTAGTTGTCATCTGTTATCTATCTCTCTACATTTTTTTCTACTTTCTTCTTTCACATTGTTTCTTTAGCTTCGTTTTATAATTTTTTTGTTGATTTCTTTAGAGGTGAGTTAATTCATATTCAATAAATAAATAAATACAAATAAAAAATTATTGTACACAATAAGACTTCGATTCTTATGTTTATGTCTTTGCACGGTTGATAATTGTTGTTGCTTTGGTGACCACAAATATAAGTTGTATAGCTTTTAAAGTACTTTTTTATGATTTATTATTTTATATTACAAACTTTATAGTAAAAAATAGAATTATTAGTTTTACTAAAAGTGTGAAGCAACAAAGCTAAAGGTTGGATTACCAAAATAATCTTATAAATTTGTATTGAGTATAACACTCTTTGAAAATATTGAATCTGAAGAATTTGAAGGGTTACTTAAAAATTAAATACACTTAATTCAATATATTGATTATATTCATCTATTAAAGTCTCTAGCTATTGGTGAAATGTGTAAATATGTTTGACACTTTGTTTCCCCCATTCATTTTCTTTCATTTTATTCATTTTAATTCTAACATGAAGTTTGTGTTACAATTCTCCAATTTAATTAATTATTTTTCTCTTAGTTAAGTTAAGACCCATCTTTACAAAAAAAAATTACATAAATCTTCCATTACAAAAGAAAGACTTTGTTGATTTTCTTGAAAATAAAATTTAAGATAGCTGTCATATGAGTATGTGTTCTATCTTGCCTGATATTTCTTATATTTGTGAAAGTTCTCTGTATATTTTTCTTAATCAATTATTGTAATTTGTAACTATTTTTTGTTAATCTATTTTTATTCTATCAGTAAATTAGTTAATCAAAATGTACACATATTTAACATATATAGTTATTTTCCTTTCACAACATTTGTGGTTTCTTCATCTTTAATATCATAGAGGTCATTACACGCACACATCGTTACAACTACTTCATAAAACTTAGCCTGAGGCACATGTGCAGCTCACGTGCCTAGAACTAGTATATATATAACTATGAAAATGAGTACATATCAATTATCTAGATACTTTTCTCATTTGAAGTTTAGTTATTCCATTCTCCTTGTTGCATCTGTTTTTGTTGATATATCTAGTTTACCCAAAAAAATATTATGAATTCATGATTGGAGAACTTTCACAATCTTACTTGTTTAAAGATGAAGGCTAGAAAACATAAAAAATTATAGTTTAAAAGTGTGAGAAAACCTCTCTATTTATAAACAACAAAAGGTAGATGGTATGATTGATCATAATTGAATCACCTCGATAACCAACACACTATTCATTCAAGCTTTTCTCCAATAATTCCTAGTGATGGAAGTGAAGTGTTCTCAAGGTCAGCAACGGCTACGACTGATGCATGAGGGGATGCATCAGAATCATGCTGCTTCATTGTCTGTTCTATGAAGGGAGACAGAATTCCCATCCATGTTGGTGACAAGAGTTCGAAAACAAGGCCTTTGCCTTCCTCCTCCAAATATTGGGGCCCCAATTTTTTTTCAAGAAAAATTTTATGTTAAAATTTTTTTATAGAAAAATTAAGTTTTATGATAAAGAGTATAATTTTTTCAAAATAAATTATTTTATCCACTTTAATATTTTTTGTACTTTGTTAAATATAAGAATTAACATTAAAAAGTGTTGAACAAAGTGAATTACAATTTATTTTTTTTCGTTTTATATTTTAGTTTCTAGCATTACTCTAATCATATTAAATGAGGTATACCAAGGCATCAACTTTTTGAGTCAAATTCTATGGTTCTAACTCTTATCTTTTTTAATATTTATCAACTTATTAGTTATATCATTATGTTAACAATACATATAATAATTGTCTAACTTAAATTATGTTCTTCAATGTTGAGTTGATAAAATCTTGCCTAAAATTAGTTACCGAAAAACAATATTAAGTACTAACAATTTTCATATAAATAGTGTAATGATTTTTTTTTGAATAAATATGTAGGATCCGGCTCCTCTTCATTTATCTTCTCTCCATTTTCCCCAAGTTCCTATTTGGATTAATGACACATATCATAGGTTGAAATGAATGGATAAGATTTAATTTTTCAAAGTTAACCTCTAACCATGATTTAGTTAATAAATACATTATATATCATGTATTAAAATTATTATAATCTCACAATCCTAGCAACATATTATTGTCCATAAATATAGAAAAAAAGTTTTCTTCCTTTTTTTTTATCGTAGGATCTTTTTCTTTTCGTTTATATAATATTTTTATTGTAATCATTTGTTAAAAGCATATTGATCCGTGATTTATAAATTACTTAGCGATAATCAAACCATTTTAACAAACCAATTTCAATTTCATAATAAGATTACAAATACGGTGATACAAGTCATACGGTAGTTAATTATAGTTTCTATACTTCTATTTAGTTAATTAGATAAAAAGATTATTTAAAAGAAAATTTTAAAAAAACTTACGTATAAAAGAAATTTAGGAAGAGAACTTTTTTCCCTATATTTATGGAGAAGATAATATGTTGCTAAGATAGTTATATGATAATAATTATTAATAGTTAATATATAATGTATTTATTAATTAAATCATGGTTAGAAATTCACTTTGAAAATTAAATCTTAATCATTTATTTTAACCTATGTCATATGTCACTAATTCAAATATGAACTTGGAAAAATGGAGAGAAGAGAAATGGAGAGGAGCCGGATCCAAATATGTATATGAAGTGAATTTAAAATTTAGGCTGCAAATTAAAATTTCGCTTTAGGCTCCCAATTACGTTGAGCCTTCCCTTTTGAGAATCATATGCTTGATTAAATAAGTCCCACCTAAGAATATGAAATGGTTCCACATAAATAAATGTCTATATCAAAGTGTAAGAATTTTCTAGTTCTTGAACGAAAAAGTAGTTCGCTTTCTTTTGTTTGTTTCCTATTTTTTCTTTTGAAAGCTTTGGAACACCAAATTGGATGAAATTTGTGTGATGTAATTTTCTTTGAAATTTCTATAGCAAGACTTACGCATTGAATTTAAAATAACAAACATTGATTTCTCTATTTTTTTGTCAGTCGCTATCAAATTTAATTTACTGTGGGGTCAAGGTGGAATATAGAAATAATTATATTGTAGAATAAAATTATTGTTATGCTTTCTTTTAAGAAAGCAAGTTTCACGACTAGTATTATGCACTGATTGTGTCCTTTGTGTTGGGAAAATCTGGATAAACACAAAAATATATATGTCAAAGTAATTCAAATAAAATGGAAAAATAATGACACTAAGAATTTTACGATGAAATCCTTCTAAATAAGGAAAAAACCACAGGTCAAGAGGAGCAACTGATATCACTACAGTAAGGAATTTTTTACACCGTGTAATCACGAATACAATACTTAAAGTGACTACTACACACTTAATAGGAACAACACTCTTTTGGTTTTCACCTTACTAAAGTATCCCTCACACTCTATTTTTATTCAGAGATTATTTTCTTGTATAGTCTATGGAATACCTCACTATGCTCTCAAAATGGTTTTTTCTCTCTAACTTGGTATGTTCTACAAATGAGCAAGAATGCTCTATTTATAAAAAGAAGGAGCAAATCATACTAATGTCACTAATGACATAGGCAAATGTAGCAAAGTCACAAAAAGGTTGCAAATCTTACCAATTCGCCAACCACCAAATCTTTTATTTTCAACTCTTATTACTATTCTTTTTTAATAATTACTTGCACCAATTGAATAACAAAAGTTGACAAAAAAATTGGGATGGACTCTACAAATCTACCTCTCCAGTCCCATTCACTGGAAGGAGGTATCTTTATTTTCTTTAGAGAGAGCATTCCTACAAGTTCTTTGCATAACTCAACCTTGTCTTTCGGTATCGTCTTGGTCAACATATCTGCAGGATTTTTACTTGTGTGAATCTTTTTGACATGAAATAATTCACTCTCCACTTCCTCATGAATTCAATGATAATTGACGTCGATGTGTTTTGTTCTTGCATGGTACATGGAGTTCTTACTCAAGTCTATTTCACTCTGGCTGTCACAATTTACAATATACTCCATCTGATTCAAACCAAACTCTTGAAGGAATCGCATTAGCCATATCATTTCCTTGCCGGCTTCAGCAACCGCAATGTACTTAACTTCAGTTGTAGATTGTGTGACACACTTCTGCAACTTCGAGTGCCATGATATAGCTCCCCTTGAAAAAGTAAACAAGTATCCAGTAGTGGATTTTCTGTGGTCACTTTCCATATCAACATATGTATAACCTTTCAAGATTGGAATTGATGCTCCAAAACACAAGTCTTCATATGAGTTTCCTCTAAGATACCTGAGTATCCACTTCACAACTTCCCGTTGCTCTTTTCCTGGATTGTGGAGAAATCTGCTCACAACACCAACTGCGTGAGCAATATTAGGTCTAGTGCATACCATTGCATACATTAGACTTCCGATGACGGAGGAATATGAAACTTTGTCCATGTTCACCTTTTCCTCTCTAGTGGTAGGACATATCTTCTTGCTCAACTTCATATGACTAGCAAGAGGTGTACTTACAGACTTAGCATTCTTCATACTGAAACACTCCAGTACACGTTTAATGTACTTCTTCTATGACAAATAAATCTTCCTTTTATCTCTGAGACGAGTAATTCTCATTCCCAAAATTTGTTTGGCATGACCCAAATCTTCCATAGAAAAATACTTACACAACTCTTTCTTCAGCTCGTCAATCTTGGAAGTATTCTTTTCCATAATTAACATATCATCAACATACAAATACACAATGATCTGATGAAGTCTTCTTATAACCATACTCCTCCATAACAGATTCAAACATCTTGTACCACTGTCTAGGAGCTTGCTTTAGGCCATATAGACTCTTTATGAGTTTGCACACAAAATTTTCTTTACCATCCACTTTGAAGACTTATATTGTTCATATAAATCTCTTCTTCTAGGTTACCATGAAGGAAAATCATCTTCACATCCATTTGCTCAATCTCTCTAAGACTAGCAGCCAACCTAGAACTGTGTGAATTGAGGTCATTTTCGCAACAGGAGAAAATATTTTGTCAAAGTCAATACCCTTTCTTTGACCAAATCCCTTAACAACTAATCTATCTTTGTACCTGAGCTTCAAGTTTTGTTCTTCAACTTTAACTTTGAACACCCACTTGTTTTTCAAACTCTTATTCCCCTTGACAATTTTACCAACTCATAAGTGTGGTTCTCATGTAGAGACTTCATCTCATCTTGGATGACTTCAATTTATTGATCCTTGTGTCATCTTCCATGGCCTCCTCATAACATTCAGGTTCTCCTCCATCAGTGAGTAATCCATACTCATTTGGTGAATAACGAGAGGAAGAAAACCATTGTCTTGTGGACCTCATAAGCGGAATATTTGATTCGTCCACAACATCATGAGCAGGAGGATCTTCAATAATAATATCATTGTTATTACCAACATCAACATGTTGATCCGATGCATGATTATGGGCGTCACCACGATCATCAAACCCAACAACATCATGCACACTTGTGCCAGGAACTTCATCATGATGAAGTATACCATCAGAACTTGAAGATTTCATCTCCTTTGCTTTGTCAATATCTTCAATTGTTTGATTCTCCATGGAAATAATATCACGACTTCTCATAAGTTTTTTCTCAATTGGATCATATAGCTGTAACCAAATTCATCAAGGCCATATCCAATGAAGATGCACTGCCTTGTCTTGGCATCTAACTTTGATCTCTCATGTTTCGGCACATGTACAAAAGTTTTGCAACCAAATACTCTCAAATAGTCATAGAAAATATCCTTTCTATACCAAACAATATTTGATATATCACTTTACAAAGCAACAACTTGAGATAGATTAATAACATGTGCATGTACAACAGTCAATAAAGTCTCACCCCAAAAAGAGTTCCACAAATTTGCTTCAAAAAGCAAACATCCAACTCTTTCCATCAAGATCCTCTTCATCCTCTCAGCCAAACTATTAAGCTGAGGAGTCTTCGGAGGAGTCTTCTGGTGTCTAATACCTTGATGCTTTCAGTATTCGTCAAATGGTCCACAATATTCACCACCATTATAAGTAGAATACATCAGTTTTTTTCCAGTTTCTCTTTCAACTCAAGCCTGAAACTGATTGAACACAACTAAAACTTGGGCTTTAATCTTCAAGACATAGATCCAAAGTTCTCTCAAGCAATCATCAATGAAAGTGACAAAGTAGAGTGCACCACCCAATGTCTTTGTCTTCGTTAGACCACATAAATCAGAGTGCACAAACTCAAGCAACACTGTCTTTCTCGAAAGGGGGTTAGGACTTGAAGAAAACTCTATTTTGTTTACCAACCAAGCAGGGCTCACACTTTTCTAATTTAACACTTCTGAAATTTGACAATAATTTCTTCTTGGATAGAATATTAAGTCCTTTTCTCGCTGATGTGGCTAAGTCTCTTCTGCCATAAAGTTGAAGAGTTATCGCTCTCAACTACATTCATCATATCAACACCAACAGATGCCATAGTCCAGTATAGACCACAACGTTTATTACCACAAGCCACGACCAAGGAACCCTTAATGAACTTCCATTTTCCATCACCGTTGGTACTAACATATCCTTCATCATCTAAAACACCAACAGAACTTAGGTGCAGACGAACATCAGGAGCATGTTTCACACTGTTCAAAGCTAGTTTAGTTCTAATACTAGTCTCCAAACAAATTGTACCAATACCAACCACCCTAGAAACAGTCTCATTACCCATACTCAAGGTCGCAAAATCACCAGGAGTTAAATAAAAGAAAAAAACCTTCCTTGATGTCATATCAGGTGATGCGGCACCAATGTTCACAATCCAACTTGAGTTATCACAAGAAATATTTATCATATGCGCATCAAGAATGATAACAAGATATTTGGTGGTAACGGTGGCTCGGCAATTTTTATTGCCATCTTCTTTAGTTTCCTCTTTGTTTTTGTTCTCCCTCTTCAACTTTCTGCAGAACTTCTTTGTGTGTCCTTTCATGCCACAATGATAACACTCAATATCCTTAAGTCTGCCTCTGGATTTGCTCCTATTTTTTTCTCTATATTGAGAACCACGAGTTTTATTTATCCCCTTGGGGCTAGTTATCAGGACATCCGATGAAGAAGAACCTTGAGTTTTTCTTCTCATCTCTTCGTTCAAGACACTACTCTTGGCGGAATCCATAGAGATCACACCATCCGGAGCAGATTTTTTCAATGAAGTTCTAAATGTTCCCCAAGAGTTTGGTATGGAACCAAGTAGAAGCAAGACTTGAATATCTTCATCAAATTTGATGCCCATAGCAGATAATTGGTTCATGATCCCCGAAAAATTATTCAGATGGTCTGTCATAGGAGAACCATCATGATACTTTAAACTCAACATTTGTTTTATTAAGAACATTTTGTTGTTGTCAGTTTTCTTAGCATACAAACTTTCAAGATGCTCCCATAGAATACGAGCATGTGTTTCTCCAGAAATATGATTCAACACATTATCGTCGACCCATTTCCTAATGAACCCACAAACCTGTCTGTGCAAAAGATTCCAATGTTCATCTGTTTTCTTATCAAGCTTTATAGTGGTAAATACTAGTTTGTAAAAATTCTTAACATAAAACATATTTTCCCCTTCCAAATGACAAATTAACATCATTCAAAGTAATAATTTGCTTGTGTTGACTTCCATTGTTTTCCCCCAAAACATAATCATCGCAAACCAAAGTAATTTTTTTGATGTAGAAGTTCAGACTGTGCTGCAACCACAGAGCATACTTAGATAAAACCTTGACTCTGATACCAGTATTTTTTGAAAAAATGCGGATAAACACAAAAATACATATAGTTAAAGTAATGAAATAAAATGGGAAAATAATGACAACAAGAATTTTACGTGGAAACTCTTCTAAATAAGGGAAAAACTACGGGTCAAAAGGAGCAACTAATATCACTATAGTAAGGAATTTTAAACCGTGTAGTCACGAATACAATACTCAAAATGACTACTAAACACTCAAAGGGAAAAACAATCTTTTGGTTTCCACCTTACTAAAATATCGCTCACACTGTATTTTTCTTCACAGACTATTTTCTTGTATAGTCTATCGAATACCTCACTTTCCCCTCAAAATGATTTTTCTCTCTAACTTGGTGTGTTATGCAAATGAGCAAGAATGCTCTATTTATAGAAGGAGAAAATCATACCTATTTCAGTAATGACATAGATAAATGTAGTAAAGTCAAAAAAAGTTTACAAATCTTATCAATTTGCCAACAACCAAATCTATTATTTTCAAATCTTATTACTATTAGTTTTTAAAAATTAGTTGTAGCAATTGAATAACAAAAGTTGACCAAAAAATTATGAGATGGACTCCACACTTTGTACTGTCCAACACACCTCAGAATTTTGACTTAGTCAGGTTTAATTTTTTGAGAATCAGGGTCGGCTCTATTCTTTAAAAATAAAAGCCTTTGCCTTCGGCCCCCAAATATTGGGGCCCAAATTTATGTCAAGAAAATATTTTATGTTAAAAAAAATTTATGTAAAAATTAAGTATTTATGATAAAGTGTATAATTTTTTAAAAAAATAAATTGTTTTATCCATTTTAATATTTTTTGTACTTTGTTAAAGTAAGAACTAACAGTAAAAAGTGTTGAACAAAGTGAATTACAATTTATTTTTTTCGTTTTAAATTTAAGTTTCAAGCATTACTCTAAGCATATTAAAATGAGGTATACCAAGTCATCAACTTTTTGAGTCAAATTCTATGATTTTAACTCTTATCTTTATTTAATATTTATCAACTTATTACTTATATCATTATGTTAACAATACATATAATAATTGTCTAACTTAAATTATGTTCTTGAATGTTGAGTTGATAAATATTACCTAAAATTAGTAACTGAAAAAACAATATTCAGTACTAATAATTTTCATCTAAATAGTGTAATGATTTTTTTTTTTTGAATAAATACTTATATGAAGTGAATTTATAATTAAGGACGCAAAATAAAATTTCGCTTTAGGCTCCCAATTACGTTGAACCTCCCCTTTCGAGAATCATATGCTTGATTAAAAAAGTCCCACCAAAGAATAAGAAATGGTTCCACATAAATAAATGTCTGAATAAAGTGTAAGGAATTTCTGGCCTTGAACGGAAAAGTAGTTCGCTTTGGTTTGTTTGTTTCCTATTTTTTTCTTTTTGCAAGCTTTGGAATTTTTCACCAAATTGGATGAAATTTGTGTGATGTAATTTTCTCTGAAATTTATATAGCAAGACTTGTGCATCGAATTGAAAATAACAAACATTGATTTCTCTATTGTTTGTCAGTCGCTATCAAAATTAATTTACTATGGGGTCAAGGTGGAATAAAATTATTGTTATGCTTTCTTTAAGAAAGCAAGTTTGACAAGTAGTATTATGCCCTGATTGTGTCCTTTGTGTTAGGAAAATGCGGATAACTACAAAAATATATATGGTAAGTAATGAAAATAAAATGGGAAAATAATGACACTAAGAATTTTACGTGAAAATCCTTCTAAATAAGGGAAAAATCACAGGGCAAGAGGAGAAACTGATATCACTATAAGAAGGAATTTTACACCGTACAATCACGAATACAATACGCAAAGTGACTACTACACACTCAAAAGGAACAACACTCTTTTGATTTCCACCTTACTAAAGTATCGCTCACACTCTATTTTTTTTCACAGACTATTTTCTTGTATAGTCTATAGAATACCTCACTTTGCTCTCAAAATGACTTGTATAGTCTATAGAGTACCTCACTTTGCTCTCAAAATGATTTTTTATCTCTAACTTGGTCTATTCTACAAATGAGCAAGAATGCTCTATTTATAGAAGGAGAAAATCGTATCTATGTCATTAATGACATAGGTAAATGTAGCAAAGTCAAAACAAGGGTTGCAAATTTTATCAATTCGCCAACCACCAAATCTTTTATTTTCAACTCTTATTATTATTATTTTTTAACAATTACTTATAGTAGTTGAATAGCAAAAGTTAACCAAAAAATATGAGATAGACTCCACACTTTGTGCTGTCCAACACACCTCAGTCATCATCTTCACTCAGCCCCATAGCCTCCATTATTGGACTTAGTTTACAAAAATATTATTTTCTTTTTACTTTATAAGAAAAAATCATGACTAGATTAATATTTGTGCAATACAATTTCGACTTGGACAAACAAATACGTGCCTATATATTTGCATACCTTTGTTGCATACTTATCTAGTTTTTGAAGCTAAAGATGGCTATGTAGTTGTGCTCTTACTTGTCTTCCTTCATCATGAAGTATTTACTGTTTCTTCATCCATATTACCTCATCTCTCTCACAAATGTCAAACCATTTCCCTTCTAAAATTCAAGCAGTCATTTACTATAGATTCCTCACTCTTTTCTTTTTGTCAGAAGTATTATCCAAAAACAAGTTCATGGAACATGAGCAGAGATTGTTGTTCATGGGATGGAGTCATATGCGATGACATGACTGGCCATGTTATTGAGCTTGACCTCGGCTGTAGCGGTCTTGTTGGGACCATTGATTCCAATAGCAGTCTATTCCAACTCTCATCTCCAAAGGCTTGATCTTTCTTCGAATAACTTTTCCAATTCTCATATCCCCCCTGAATTCGGTCAGTTTTCACGCTTGACACATCTTGATCTTTCTGACTCTGATTTCTCAGGTAAAATTCCTTCTGAAATCTCTCATCTTTCCAAGTTGCAGTTTCTTCATCTCTATGGTCATGTACGACTCATTGCTCATGATTTTAAATTGCTCCTTCAGAACATGACCCAATTAATAGAGCTTGATCTTACTTCTATAAACATCTCTTCCTCCATTCCTCTGAATTTTTCTTCTCATTTCACAACTCTGAGGCTGCCAAATACAGGACTGTATGGGATAATACCTGAGAGTATTTTTCACCTGCCAAACTTGGAAATGCTTCAGTTATGGAAAAACATTTAACTCAGTGGTTATTTTCCAAAGACCAAATGGAACAGTAGTGCATCTCGCATAGAGTTAGATCTCAGTTATGTGAATTTTTCTGATAATTTGCCCGAGTCTCTTGGCTATCACCTAACTTCGCTATATTATTTGTCGCTTGTATATTTCAACCTTAGAGGCTCTATTCCTGAAACTCTTTTGAATCTCACCCACATAGAGTATTTGTACTTTGCATATAACTCCCTGAATGGAACAATACCATCATGGATGTTATCCCTTCCGTCACTATGTTTCATATACTTGAGTAATAACCACTTTTCTGGTCAGCTTGAGGATTTCAAGTCCAATTCACTAGTCTGGATTGCTTTAGGAAATAATTAGCTGCAAGGTCATCTTCCCAACTAAAAGGTCTTGATCTTTCCTTCAATAATTTTAGTGGGAATCTGGATATAAACTTATTTTCAAACCTCAAACAACTTTTGAGTCTTAGTCTTTCCTATAGTGATATATCATTGATCAATGAGAAGAAAGCTAATTTTACTTGGTCCGAATCACTTTATTCGTTAGAATTAGCTTCATGTGAAGTGAAAGAATTGGAGTTTCTAAGATCCTCAAAGCAGCTTGGGGAGTTAGATCTTTTGAACAATAAGATTCAAGGAAGAATTCCTGATTGGGGAATGGTCTAACCGGATGGTTTCATTGGAACATCTTAACATATCACATATTATGTTGATAAGTGTAGATTCAATTCCACATCAGACTGTACTTACTATTGATTTACGGTCCAATTTGCTTCAAGGTTCCCTACCTGTACCACCAAATTCCATAAAATACTTCTTCATATCTCATAATAATCTTACTGAAGAAATTTCGTCATCTATTTGCAATTTGACATCACTGGTAATGCTAGAATTGTCCACAAAACAATTTGTGTGGACAAATTCCACAATGTTTGGGAAATATCACTGCCCTCCAGGTTTTGGATATGAGCCACAACAATTTTTCTTGGAATATTCCAACGACTTTCAGCAATGGAAGTTCACTGAGCAACCTCAACTTTCATGGCAATAAGTTTGAGGGAAAAATCCCACAGTCCTTGACCAATTGCAAACAAGTGGAATTTCTTGATTTAGGAGAAAATCACCTCAACAACACATTCTCCGTGTGGTTGGGGACTCTGCAAAAGCTGAAAATTCTAAGCTTGAGATCCAATAAATTGCATGGGTCCATTAGATCTCTAACGACTCAAAACTTGTTTTCTCGGCTTAGAATATTAGTTCTCTCCTCCAATGCCTTCACAAAAAGCTTACTAACAAGTCTATTTCAACATTTGGAAGCCATGATAACAATTGATAAAACGATGAATGCACCAAGTCGTGAAGGAGATCGATATTCCCAAGACTTGATAGTTGTCGTATCCAAGGGATTTGAGCGTGAAATTACGAGAATCTTGTTCTTGTACACCACTATCGATCTTTCAAACAACAAATTCGAAGGACATATTCCAATAATCATGGAAGATCTTATTGCACTCCGTGCGTTCAAAATATCTCATAATAGATTGGAAGGTCAAATACCATCATCACTTGGAAGTTTATGCTCGGTTGAATCATTGGATCTGTTAAGTAACCATTTTGTAGGAGAGATACCAGCACAATTTGCTTCTCTTACGTCTCTTGAAATCTTCAATCTTTCCTACAATCATCTTGAAGGGTGTTGGGTTTTATTTGCCCTGATTTCTTACCATAAATAGGTTTTCCTTTTAGGAAAAGGTTTTGGATTGACTAATCCTTTTTCTAGTAGGAAAATGTTTAGGACTCTATAAATAGAGACATGTTCCTTCTAACTTAATCAACATTCACAATGTAGTCTTAAAGGCTTTGAGAGTTTTGGTTAAGGGAAGAATTTATGGGTCACAAGCTTGATACGTTATTACTTTTGTTAATCTCCCATGTATTCTGAATGAATTTGGTTGAGGTTGTTTCCCTCTGTATTTTGTAATCTCATATTCATAGTGAATCAATCATCTCCTTTGTGGACGTAGGTCGATTGATCGAACCACGTTAAATATTTTTGTCTTTTGGTATATTTCTCGTTGTCTTCTTACTCATGGTCTTTCGAGGTTTTCATTACTAGGTTCCACATTTACACCTGCTTATTTTCGGTTCTAACAAGTGGTATCAGAGCCAGATTCAATGATCGAGTCAGGTTTAGTAGTTCGATTATTGATGATTGAACAAAAGTTAGAAAGAGGTGTTCATCTTTGCGGCTATAGTTCTAGCCGCGATCTTTTTTTACAGTAATGAAGATTTTATTGGAGAAATTGTTTCAGAGAGGCTCTCTATGTTGAGACATAAATTTTGCAAAGGAGAATATGGTGTGGACAAGGAAGTTAATGAAGATTAGGTGATGAAGGTGGACAAATTTATTTTGTCAGAAAATCAGCCCAAGGGGAAGATTTGTTGGGTTTTATTTGCCCTGATTTCTTACCATAAATAGGTTTTCCTTTTAGGAAAAGGTTTTGGATTGACTAATCCTTTTTCTAGTAGGAAAAGGTTTAGGACTCTATATATAGAGACATGTTCCTTCTAACTTAATCAGCATTCACAATGTATTCTTAAAGGCTTTGAGAGTTTTGGTTAGGGGTAGAATTTATGGGTCACAAGCTTGATACGTTATCACTTGTGTGAACCTCCCATGTATTCTGAGTGAATTTGGTTGAGTTTGTTTCCCTCTGTATTTTGTACTCTCATATTTATAGTGAATTGCTCATCTCCTTTGTGGACGTAGGTCGATACTTTGTTCTGAAGGCCTAGCGAGTTCTTTTTTTTTTCAAAGGCGGCCCCATTGACCGAACCACGTTAAGTCTTTGTGTCTTTTGGTATGTTTCTCGTTGTCTTCTTACTCATGGTCTTTCGATGTTTGCATTGCTAGCTTCCGCACTTACACCTGCTTATTTCCGGTCCTAACAAAGGGTGCATTCCTCAAGGCAATCAATTTCAGACCTTTGAGAACAATTCATATGAAGGGAATGATGGATTACGTGGATTTCCCGTTACAAAAAGTTGTGGTGATCATCGTGTATCAGGGACATATTATGTTGTATCTGAACAGCTAGATGATGAAGAAAACAGTTCTGAATTTCTGAGTGATTTTTGGAAAGCTGCTTTTATGGGCTACGGAAATGGACTATGTATTGAAATATCCATGGTATATTTCATGATTTCAACTGGAAAAACCGATATGGCTTGCAAGAATCATTCTAGAGTTGGAGCAAAAAATTATTATGGGAAGGAGAAAGAAGTGTGAAGGTAAATGTATTACAAAAGAAGAAATAATTGTTGTTTCCAATGATTAATCAGTTTTTGGACCTTTTTGTAGGCTTTTAATCAAACAGATGTACTATCATTTGTTCTCTACCAATTAAAATGTTGTACTTATATTGATAGAAAAATGGACTAGTTCTGTTTTCAAAGTGAGAACTGATATTTGAAACATTAATTTTGGACAACCGAAGCAATATTGCTTTCATCAACATCTAACACATAAAGGCTTATATTTATTATCTGAATGATCGTGTAGTTGCTATTACATGTCTGTGTCATAGGGAGATGACAGAAAAGAATCAACCAACTAGAGTTCACATTTACCTTTCCTACAGATGTTAAGTTGCAAAGAGAATATGCATTGCTAATAAAACCGTAGGAAATATGGAAGGAGAATATTATCTTTAGAGAATGCTCAAGTTTTATATAGGCTACTTAAGGCTACTTGAGATGATTATAATCATCAACTACATCTCTATTTATACTAGTAATAATGTAAATCAAAGGTCTTGCACAAATAACTAAATACATGTATCACAATTTATTAGATACATGTATTACGAAATTCTAAAAAAGACTTCTTGAAAAACTAAGAGACAATTTCAGAAGACTAAACATTGATGCATTAATTCCAACATTCCCCCTTAATGCATTTGCTTGATAACTCTAATGCTTTCTCAAAGATAGCAAAAAAAAATTCTGGGAAGTGCTTTTGTAAAGATGTCAGCAAGTTGTTCTCATGTCTGACAATAATGCAACTGAATTTCGCCTTTCTCTTGTGCTTCTCGGATAAAATGTTACTTGATGTAAATATCATTTGATCTTTTATTGCTAACTGGATTCTTGGCAATTGCAATTGTTGATTTGTTATTATAATACAGAACAATCTATCTTTTTTGTTTTTCAGCAATGTCTTCAAATATTCTACTAAACCAAATAGCTTGAGAAGTAGCCTTAACTGCTGAAAAATATTCTACTTCGGCAGTGGATTGAGAAACAATACTTTTTTTTATTTTTTATAATTAAGAACAAATACTTGATCCAAATAAGAAAGCATAACTAGAAGTTCTTTTCATGTCATCTATAATTCCAGCTCAATTACTATTAGAATAACCAATTAAGTTCAAATCTCCACCAAATTTGTACATTACCCCATAATCAATTGTTCCTTCCAAGTAGCGTAGAACACGCTTTGCAGTTCCACAATGCCTTTGGTTTGGTTCTTGCATGAATTCTTGATGATAAACTTGCAGCAAACATAATGTCTGGCCTTGTTGAAGTAAGATATAGCGAACTTCCAATCAAGCTCCTATAAAGTGAGATATTAGCTTTCTTTTCTCCATCATCTTTTCTTAACTTCTCATTTGCTGCTCATGGTATGTCCACGGATCTATAATCCATCATTTTGGATTTTCAAAGAATGATTTTAGTATACTTCTTTTCAGAAATAAAAATTCCTTCTTTCACTTGAGAAACAACGATGCCCAAGAAATAATTTAGCAACCCAAGATCACTCATTTTATAGATTTGCATCATATCTTGCTTGAATTGTTGCATCATCGTCACATCATTTTCTGTAAAGAGCAAATCATCCACATAGAGACAAACAATGATAATGCTGCCATGTTCTTTCTTCACATACAAAATGGCTTCACTTGTACTTCTCTAAAAATTATTTTTCAGAAAGTATGTATCAATTTCATTGTACCATATTCTTAGAGCTTGCTTCAGCCCGTAAAGAGCTTTTTTTTTAGCATGTACACCTTCTCTTCTCTCTCCTTAAACAAAAAATTCTTGAGGTTGCTCTACATAAATCTCTTCATCAAGTTTTCCATTAAGAAATGCAGATTTAACATCAAGTTAAAATATCTTCGATATCTTTTGTGAAACAACAACAGTTACGGTTCTAATTGTCTCAAGATGAGCAACTGGAGAGAAAGTTACATAAAAATCAATACCTGGTTTTTGCATGAAGCCTCTAGCAACCAACCTTGCTTTGTGTTTTGAATATCTCCTTCCTGACTTAGTTTGATTTTGTAAATCCATTTTAGACTTAAAACTTCTGTTTCTCTAGGTATAGCCATAAGGTCCAAGCATTATTATTTTCAATCATCCAAATTTTTTCTTCCAAACGTCATATATTATTGCTTCTTCAAAAAATTTTGGCTCTGACACCGGCAAAGTTACATCTCTGATGAATGTCACTTAACATTTTTGTTCCTCTTGGAGGCAGTTCTTCATCATCAAAATCTGTGATTTCTCCCCCTTGATGGAAGTCTCCCTCTTTCTCATCCTCTTTTTGATTTAAAGATATGATAACAGTATTCTGTATCTTTTAATCCTTCCATTTCCATGTTTTTTTCCATAAAAAATGACATCTCTACTAACAACAAGTTTGTTAGTTTTGACATCGAGAAGCCTATATCCTTTTGTCACATCACTATAACTAAGAAATATACATTTTTGACCCAATTTTATTCTTTTGTCAGCAGGTACATGAGCATAACAATACACCCGTAAATTTTAAAATAACTTACAGAAGGTTTTATTCCACTCCAAGCTTCAATTGGTGTCTTTTTCTTTAGTGCCTTTGTCGGGCACCTGTTAAGGATGTACACTGCCGTATGCACTGCTTCGGCCCAAAAATATTTTGGCATCCCTTTCTCATTCATCATAGTTCTAGCCATTTCAACAATTGTTTTATTTCTTCTTTCAGATACAACATTTTATTGAGGGGTGTACTCTTCTGTAAGTTGCTTCTGATTGCCTTCATTTTTGCAATATTCTTCAAATTCTCGACTTGTGTATTCACCTCCTCTATCACTGTGAATGGTTTTGCTGAAACTTTTTTGCTTCTCAACAAGGGCTTTAAATTTCTTGAATATAGGAAATGCTTCTGACTTTTCTTTCAAGAAATAAACCTAAGTCATTCTTGAGAAATCATCAAATAAAGATTAGAAAGTACCTCTACTTCCAAGAGATATAGTCTTCATTGGTCCACAAATGTCGGTATGGATTAGTTTCCAAAATACACTTTCTCTCCAATACACCACTTTTGAAAATGACTTTCTATGTTGCATTTCCTTTATAAAACTTTCACATAGATCCACCTCAGTATATATCTCAGGAAGGCCTTACACCATGTCCTTTTGCTTGGGAAGCTTCAAACCATGAAAATTCAAATGACAAAATCTTTTGTGCCACATGAATCATTTATAATTTCATTTTTTTAATGCATTGTAATAAAATTGCAAAGGAAAATTTCTTTTTATCATCTTTACATCAACAATGATTAAATTTTATCAACTTTATCTTAAATCCTGCAATAATTGTCTCTAAATACAAGAGAATAATTATTTTCCATGAGTTGACCAACACTAAGCAAAATTTTCTTCCAAGTCGGAAACATAAAGAACATCATGTATTTGCTTATTGCTCCCTTTCATGTTGATCTAAATGGTACCTTTACCTTTTGCATCAACTAAGACTCCATTCCCATTCTCACTCTAGTAGTTATGTTATTATTAATTGGGAGGAAAACCTTTTCATCTCCTGTCATATGATTATTACAACCAATATCAACATACCATTCCTTGATTTTTGTTGAAACATCATATTTGGAAGCAAAAAAAAAAAGATTCTCTTCCCTTTCTTCCTCCTGTTTTTTAACAAAAATTTGCTTGCTCCCTCTTCGTGTGCCAACAATCTTTCTCAATGTGGCCAAACTTTTTACAAAAGTTACATTGGGATTGCCTTTGTGCCGACATTTTCTACAATGTGATTAGTCTTTTTGCTAACTTTACAAAAAATACTAGAGTTTTTCTCACCTTTTTCATAATCTTTCTTGGAAGAACCATCATGATCCTGCTTTTTTTTTTGGATTGTAATTCTTCTATTGTTGATCTTTTGAGAATTTTTGAGAATTCTCATTTGTTCGGGACTGGAAAGCTGTCTCTTTGGGTTGATCTTCAAGAAAAAATCTTCGTTTCTCGTGTGCGCGAAAAGATCCAACTAGCTCTTTGATGGAAAGCTTTGAAAGATATTTCTTCTCATCGGTGATAGAAACAATGTACTCATATTTTTCAGCAACACCAATTAGAATCTTTTCCACAACTTGTTGGTCAGAAATTGTATCACCATCATTTCTCGTTTCATTAACAATATTCATGACTCTTATGAAATATTCATCTATTTTCTCAGATTCTATCATTTTCAAATTTTAAAACTTTCTTCTAAGAGTTTGAAGATTTATAGTGCGTCCATTTCGTCACCATACACCTCAGTTTTCAGAGAATCTCAAGCTTCCTTTGCAGTCTCACAAGTAGCAATTTTTGCAAAATATGCTCTTGAGACTCCCATTTGGATTTTGCTCAAGACTTTTGCATCTTGACGATACTTAGCCTCAAGATTTTTCATCTCTGTTGTTGTAAGTTCACCATTGTTGATGCCTCTTCAAAGACATTTGCAACAATAGTTTACAAACCTTCAGCTTTCAAATGTGTTTTCATTTTTATTTTCTAGTATTCAAAATTAGTTCCATAAAAATGGAGTAAGAACAATTGAAGAATCAAGCCCTTCATTTGTTTTGGATGCCATATTTTTTCTTCACCTAACCCCAGATTGAGAACGAAACCCGCTCTAAATACCAATTTGTAGGAAATACGGAAGGAGAATACTATCTTTAGAGAATGCTCAAGTTTTATATAGGCTACTTAAGACCACTTAAGATGATTACAATCATCAACAACATCTCTATTTATACTAGTAATAATGTAAATGAAAGGTCTTGCAAAAATAGTTAAATACATGTATCATAATTTACTAGATACATGTATTACGAAATTCTAAAAATATTTCTTGAAAACCTAAGAGACAATTTTGGAAGACTAAACACTGATACATTAATTCCAACAAAAAATTTGTAACGACCTGTTTAGTCGTTTTAAGCAGCAGATTTTATTTCTGGAAAAACTGTCTGAGTCGACGGAATCCACGACGGACCGTCATGGGCACGACGGGCCGTCGAGGGGGTCTCGTTCCAAAACACTTAGAATTCTGAAATTTGGGTACTGAAATCGACTCTCTGAACTTCGT
>NC_028648.1:47719299-47721017 GCF_001406875.1 Solanum pennellii | reverse complement strand
TACTCTTAGTTTAGTAATTTGATCATAGATGTTCTTGTGGTGATGACTTCCAGATTTTGGGGAATAATAGATGTTGAATTTTAGAAGTTATTGAATTGGTTTTTATTAATGATTTTAAGTCTTCCGCATTACTTTCTGTTGATATTATATTGAAATGTTAGGGTTTAGATTGGTTGGTTCGCTTACATAGGAGGGTAAGTGTGGGTGCCAGTCGCGGCTCGGTTTTGGGTCGTGACAAAATTGAAACTATTGTAAAACAGAGCTGAGAGGTTAAAGGAAGTTTGAAACATTGTAAATTATGTTAAAGCAACCACACTAGGAAAGCTCTAGAAATATTTGGTTGTTAACATTTCTGCATCCTCCGCCTGCTCCCGGATGCACTAGGTGTCATTAGTGTAAGACATTCTAATACATAAAAAGAGTTCATCCAACATTTACATAATAGAAGTGGAACGAATAAAGAGGATTCATGTTACCAATCAGGGATCGAGAAGTTGTAATGGTTGTTTCTATAGGTGTTTCAATCTATTGTCAAGTAGAGGTGAAACTAAGCTTAGGAATTTGAGGGATCTAAATCAATTTTGTTTTGAGTTCACATTTTAATATACATATATTCATGTAATTTTCTAATATGAACATAAGGCTTACAAAAAAGCTAGTGGGTTCGTGCAAACCCATGAACCCCCATCTAGCTCCGCCTCTGCTGTGGAGCAGGATACTTCAATGCTACTACATTGGAAAAACACAGTTAAGCATATAATGAACAACACTACAATCAATTTACAACTCTATGCAGACACATCCCCACAAATCACAAAGGTGTGCATTCATTTAAATTTGCTCGCTTACACATCACCTAGACCATGTTTACCTTATTTAGGCCCACATATACCCTTTTCTTACTCGGGAAATGATTAATTTTAAATTAAATTTTTAATCAAAAAAATAATAATCCATGTAGGGGTATATTTTATCCTTCTGTTTTTTTTTAACCTTTTAATTCAAGATAAAATTACACAAAATACACACCTTATGTTTCACATATTATCATTATCCCCTTTTATTTTTAAAAATATCCAAAATCTTTTATTTCTCTCCTAAGTCTAAACTCCCTGATACATTAATTTCTACTCTAAAAATCAGAGTTTATCACTTCCTTATTTCTCTCCTTATATTCTCCCCATTATCTAGACATTTAATTTCTCTATCAGTTTTCAAAATCAAGTCTCTCTGTGTCAAACATAGTATAGTTAATTTTGGTAGTTTCTCCTCTCTTGAAATCCTTTTTCGGTTTTATTGTTCATTTGTCTGTTCTTCTCTAACTGTTGAATCTCATGGGTTATTCACCACTAACTAACAATCGGCTATATGACTACGAAGATATTGATTGGACGGAGAATAAATCCAAAAGGCTCCATGATCCATTGCTAATGACGAATGTAAAAGACGGGAAGAAGAAAAAGGATGGTGCTTCATCTTCGAAAATTGAAGTTCCTAAAACCCTAAAAAAAAAAAGGGGTCGAAAATTTGCTCCTGCAATTTCTCGACCTTACTTACCTAAGTTTAGGTTTTAGTTCTTCTTCTTTCGATTGTTTAGTGTTTATTGTTAGTTAATCAATTGATGATACAAATGAACAAATTCGGATCTCCTGATCACCATGCATCACAGTGTACTAATCTTTTCAATCATGTTTTATATATATATATATATATATATA
>NC_028648.1:47685831-47718872 GCF_001406875.1 Solanum pennellii | reverse complement strand
TATATATATATATATATATATATAATGATCTTCGTTGCTAAGGCATTTTAATGTATCATTATTATCTGCAATCAATTGATACACTAACCCTAAGTAAGTCAGGTTATAATATATTTTGTAGTATTATAACTTTAGTAGTTATGCATCTTTCCATAGATCTCAGTCAATAATGTATCATTCAAGTTTTGCTTATCCGTCTGTGTATATGGTATTTGTAGTTTCATAGTAAATGTTGTATCAATTATATATGAGTTACATTGTTTTTCTTTCAATTGTTGTAATTTTTTTGTTAGTTAATCAATTGATGATATAAAAATGAACAAATTTAGATCTCGTAGTTGTGGTATCTCGGTCACCATGCATTATAGTGTACTAATCGTTTCAATCATAATTTTTTTAATATCTTAGTTGCAAATATATTTTAATGTATCATTATTATCTGTAATCAATTGATACACTAATCTTAAATAAGTCAAGTTATAATATATTTTGTTTCAAGTAGTACAACAATAATAGTTATGCATCTTTCATTATATCTCAGTAAATAATGTATCATTCAAGTTTTGTTTATCTGTCTGTGTATCTGGTATTTATAGTTTCATAGTAAATGTTATATCAACTACATATGAGATACATTATTTTTTACATAATCTTCTGTTATTTTTTGGATCGTTACACTCTATGAAGTATGTTATTAAACAAATTCCAATCCACTATTTAAAGTTTTGTACACCACAAAATAATCATTTTGTACAAAATTTTAAAAAGTACATGGATGTGGAGGCTTTTTGAGTTGTTTACACATTATATTTTTGGGCCATATCTCGACATTTAACATGCAACTATCAGAGGCAAATATCAAAATGATTGTTGCTTCTTGAGATTGAGCAAGATTACATATAAGCTCCATATTCGGCATGCGAATGAGAACATTTTGCGCTTCACTATAAAGGAATTTGCAATAATAACTGAATTGAAATGCATTGAAATCCCAATGACTTTCAATATTTGAATTCCTCTAAGAGCATCCTTATTCAAATATACTTTCCTGATTTAGTAAAGTCTAATATTGTGAGCAAGGAACGACTTGTTCAACGTTTTTTTCAATGTAATTGGGACAACACTCAGGATGCTTCTCAAATGGAAATTCTCTACTTCATCAACTCATTTGTTCTCTTACAACTACCTGATGCACCTATCCATGGTAACGACTTCCTGATGGTTGAAGATTGTACATATGAACATTTTCCTTGTTAGTAAGGAAATTGTTATCAAGGAGGGAGATTACATACCAAGAATAGTAAATTGGCTAGTTGTTGGTGTCAAGCCTAAATTTTAAATGTTTATTCCTAGTATTTTTTTGAGGTAGTGATCATTTTAATATATTTCAAGTTCCAATCATTTTTGGTATGTTGACTCTACAAATTTGTTTTAGAATACCTGTACCAATATACAACCGACTCGTGAGGAATTATTATACTTGATTTGCCAAACAATTTGATTGTATCTCATTCTGAACATTTTATGTCTGCTAATAAACCTTCACAAGCTATGTTAAATGAGATTTCTTGATTTAAGGATTTCTCCTCTAAATCACCAATCAAATTGTAAGGAGTAGACGTGTATCTAGTACATCATCTACACCCCACCCCCACCCTCCAAAGAGAAAGAAAGAAAGTTGTTTTGACAAAACAAATAACCATTGCAATGATACAGTCAAAGTAGTCCCCCGTGGTACACAAAGAGTCATCTATTTCAAATTCCGTTCGTCCTTCATCTGATCCTAAAGAAAAGAAAGATTTTTGAAAAAATTGAAGGAGCTAAGAAATATCTGATGGAATATGTAAGTGATTCTCATAATTATTCTTGAATGTTCTCAATTTTACCAGAGTAAATCATTATTAACTTACTTGCATATTTTTAAAGGTGGACAAAAAGTTTGATGATCTTAAAGTCTTAACAAAAAATAATCACAAAGTTTTGATGAAAGCAGTTTGGAAGTTAAAACGAAAGGTAGTTGTTATTTACTAAATTTTTAATATTTGTAAAGATATTATTCTAACTATATTATTTTTTGGCTTGAGGAAAATTGCTGCCAGATTGGTTCCAATCTCGGATGAATAGGTAGTTGAAGAAGACAATGTGAATCAACCCCAAAATACTAATCAATTTGTTGAACTAAAGTATAAGTGATATGGAGTTTATCAATGACGTCTTCGTTGATAACCGTGATGTAGAGGTTGAAGAAGCAACACATGTGCAAGAACATGAGGTCGTAGAGGTAAGAATCAGATACCTTCATTAAAGTATCTACCTCCTATTATAATATTATTGTAATGATACAACTACACCCAGGATTTCGTGATACATTTATAAGTGTACTAGCTATATTATGTTTAAAATTAAAATGTAAGATTAGTTTCAATTGTTGAATTATTTGATTGATATTCTAATCAACACAGGATGATGAAACATTAAAGGACAAAAGAGGAAATGAGGTTATATCAGAAGCACCATCTACACTAAATGTTCATGTTGTAGTAAATGTATCTAAGAAAGTTTTTGTAAGTATAAGTTTATTTATATGACAATATTTTAATCATTTAATGTATCATTCATCAATGATATAATATAAGTTACTGACTTGATACATTATTATTTGAATTGTTTACTAGTTTTCATAGTTTGTAGATACATTACAGAATTCACAAGCTGGTGAGGATGTATCCAATGAATGAAGTACATGTTTATGTATAAATGTATTATTCACAGATGATTTAGTATTTGTTCCAATTTTAATACATTATTTTTTTACTTAAGTAATATTACTTAAATTTTATTAATAAATTTATGGATAAAAGAGTTTATGAGAATGTACCCAAGGTAGTTATTGTAAGTTTAAATTTACGTATAATTCTTTTTATCATTTATCGTAGCGTTATAACATAAAATTTCGTTATAACTGATTAGCATCATGTGGTAGATTTTGGTACCAAAAAAGCTTAACAACCAATTGTGGTTCAAGATGTTGCTGATAGATCGCAACATAACATCCCACTTCCAGACAAAGTTTCAATAAATATTGATACATCAATAACTTCAAAATATTTTTCTTCCATTGTTTGTTGGTTATTGAATGATACAACTTTCTTATTATTGATTTGAAAATATAGGATTCTATCACATCGACATCTATTTCTGCTAGAACTCAAGAAGCTATAGACGTATTTATTACAGGCCTTCAAACTCCTTTGTGTGTTTAACCATTGAGAGCTGTCAAGCCAAATTCATTAACCAAAATCCATCAATACAGTAAGTTACCAATGACAATTTTGGGTAATGAGATGGTTGTACGTTAACTATCAGAGACCCTTGTTCAACGAAATCAGATGCCACCAATTTTTTTCAAGCACCCTATTTTACTGAATTTTGTTATAGCGACAAAAGAAAACAGAAAAATGAAGAAGAAGTTTGTCCGATTTCCCCATTTGATGGATTTGGTGTTTCTTACCAACCTCCGTCAAATTTATTGGACAAATATTCCAAGTTGATATCTAAAGGCCTCCTTAAAAGTCATGCCAACAAGTATATATATATATACACACACATAGGAAACCAATGGATTATAAATAGAGAGTCAAATCAGCTTTATTTGGATTTGAATAGATGAACTTTTTAGTTATTTTTTTCAGAGATAAAAATTGGTTTTATGACATGTCTAATAAAAAAATGTTGGATAGATGAGGTACAATATAAACATACGTTATTCATATATCTGCGATACCTTGATATTTTGTATCATATATATACATTATTTGAAAGTGTACATGATACAAAATCATATCATATACATTATTTGAAGTGTAAGTTTTGTGATGTATCATATTGTCTAACCTTTGTGTTATTTTTAATTTATATTTCCACACATTGATGTGATTTTGTATTACTTAAAGGAAGAAGTCAAAATTATGCAACGCTAATCAATACAGATTCACTATAGTCAATTGCTTATTAAAGATATATATTAATGATGCACAAAATAGGTACTATTGCATCCCTCATGACAATAATTTAACTTGTCAAAATTATGCAACGCTAATCAATACAGATTCACTATAGTCAATTGCTTATTAAAGATATATATTAATGATGCACAAAATAGGTACTATTGCAGCCCTCATGAAAATAATTTAACTATGCAAGAGAACATGGAACGTGGTGCTGTTGAATCTGCATCCGAGAAGTCAATTAAAAACATAATCAAAGGATTTTCCATCCCGACTGGATTAGTGTGACATCTAGTTGATGATATATACATTTAGGTGAACTCAGATATATGGTGAGTTCCAATGGGTGTTGGTGCTTGTTGTTTTATAAGAGAGACTCATTCGCGACTAAGATTCATCAATAGGTACAAAAAATAAAAGAGTCGTGTGATGAGATAAAAAAGTTTGCAATGATGTTGTCATCTTACCTTCATGAGAGTGGTTTTTCGATCAAACTTAGCGAACTGGTGGTCATCATTGGATGCTTGCAAGGACAGCCACACTGGAATGCTTTTGGGACCACATATTGTATTTCGAGTTGAATTCGTACAAGATATTATGCAACAAAAAAACGATAACTTGTAAATATAGCATGCCTTTTGTTTATATTTCAATATATATTCTTTCCCTTTATAATGTATATTTTAACTTTTTAAGGGATTGTGGAATGTTTGTAGTTGTCAATGCTGAGTACCTTAGCCATGGTGGTTTCCGTTTAGAATATCTCTGTACGCAATATAGAGCCCTATTATGGAATTATGGTACTGAAAAGGCTTAGACAGGATATGTTAGTGAAAATGATGATCCCACAAGGCCTAGAAGTCATTCCAAAGAACCAGCTCAAGAAGATTTGGTCAATGTTGATTAGATCTTAGACACTTTTTATAGTGTTATCATTTTTGAATCTGATACATTAAATATAATTTTAATTTTATTTTTTATTTTTGTTGTTTTCAAATGTTTGTATCCAAAAATATATTGTTTATCTTAAAACCTTTTTATTTTAACATCAACTTTCAATTTTTTCACCTATTATATATGAGCTAAATTGATGTAGACGCTTGTCATGTATGATTTGATACAAAAATTTAATAACATTTATGTATCAGATTCATTAATTCTTAAACATAATACAAAAATTTATGATCAATACTTCTGGTAGGAGTTGATACTTCCACACTTTGCTAATGCAATGTATTAGATTCAGTAATTCATAAACAAACAAATTCATTCGTTTTCATCACTTCTGGTAGGATCTCATACTTTGACACTGTTTTCATGCTCTAATAATTTTTGCTAAAAAATTTCAGCCGATATCTTTACACTTTAATAACTCAATGTATCAAATTCAATAATTTATAAGGAAACACAACTTTACTATGATTTTTGTTTGGTCAATTTTTCTCTAATCAGTTGTTGCCTCATTCATTTAACTTAAGATATAGTATATAATTGTACATCAGAAATACATAGACCGATACAATCCCCACAATCAGAGTATATTGTAAATTATTAGCAAACAAGCAATGATACATCATTTAAAAACATATGGAACATAATCTGTTATAAATACAAACACAAGGTAGAAAATCTCAATATTGCAAATTATTTTAACGAGATTTTACTGGCTAATAGTAGATTGCAATATTTTATCAAGGTTAAAATGAAAACTGAAAAAAAAAATGAAAACATAGCGAAATTCAAAATAATGTATTCGAAATATACCAGTAGCTCTAACAAAGAACTCTGTCAATATTCTTTCGGGGAGAAATTACAAGTCCTTATGTTGCGAATCCACAACGTCCACAGTCGTCTGTGTTTGTGCTTATCTTTTCACTTGAATATTTCTTCTTTCTTTTTCTTGGTCGTCCAGCCAGCTTTTTGTATCTTGGTGGCAATACAATTTCTTCCGAAACAAACTCTGATGCTGACCAATCCTCCTTATCTGACATTGGAACCATCAAAAATTCATATGTGTCTGCCAATTCGTTTATAGTAATCTGAGCAATAGGGATGTATATCTATAATGTTTTTCTTCTTGAAAATAGCAAATGCATGTGCACAAGGTATCTCGTCTATCTGAAATCTCCCACAGTTAGATATCTTTCTCTCAAGGCAACCAATGTATTTTTGACCACATTGAAAAAATGAATATATAACCTGGCAACATTAAGTCACACACCACATACTAAATTGATACATCAAGTTGACTGCATCATCATTATTATAAATTAACATAAGGTGAAATGAATCTGATACTTTATATTATTTCTTTTTGTACCAGGTTTCCTACAATAATGTATCATCATTATTATACGCAACACAAGGATACATTAAATAAATGTATTATACGCATATACATTTAATGTATCATAATTTTACCCAGTAATGTATCCTTAGTGTTTCGACAAAACACAATGATACATTAATCAAAACAATCATATATTGATACATTAACACATGAAAGAAAGTAGTTCAATTATTTTTGATAAATTATAATAATATTAGAAACACTCATACATACAAAATTACATTAAATAGTAAATATACATCAAATCATAAACATCTTATTCATTATCATCTACAATGCAATATGTATCTTGATTTTGATACGCTTACATAATATACATAATACTTTGTAATAATAATACTGTAACTTATAGTTCTGAGAACTCAAAATAACACATCAACCGTTTAATGAGTCAACCTTATAGCAAATAAAGTATGATGAGAGATTTACTAAAATTCAAATTCATGAATGAAAACCAAGTTTCAAAACTTTTGTTATCAGATCTCTTTACTCGGAAATTGAAGCCATAGTTTATTTTGTACTTTTCCATTATAGATATCAAAGTGCATTTATCCATGTACAGTTGATCCACTTTAACGTCTGTATTTTTTTATTTGATATGTAATTCGTCCCCTCCAACTCTGGTATATAACAAGAATCACCATTTTTTTATTCTCTCAAGTTGAGAGTGAGTGTATCATGTTTAGTGCCTTCAAGACAGACGATTGGACGAGTCAACACCTCATAATGTTCAATATCGTCAAATTCCTTATCAGTTGTATTAATACACAGGGGATACATTTCAAATCCAATCTTGCGTTTCTTCACCTCTACGTACATTTTTACTACCATATTTGTCCTTATACTGATTAGGTAGGAGTTTCCTTCTATAGCGTATCATATTTCAATTTTTTTCTCGACTCATCAATATTCAACTCAACCGTAATTGTTGAGAATAGATTCATGATGGAAACATGTTCACCAACCACTATCCCATCACTCTTGTATCTTTCATATTTATTTTCACTTGCCAAACTCTAGAATGCCTCAACAAAATTGATATATTCATTATCTATTCGATCAAAATCACAACAACAAAATTGATTCTCAGTCGAATATTTCTTCGTTGAAACAGAGAAGAAGACGAACACGATTTGATATTTGAATTTAATTTGATATTTTATTTTGGGAATCACATTTTCTATTATTGATATTAAGAGCAAAACTGATTGGGATGATTCAAGGGATTCTATTTTTAATTTTCCGTTTTTATTTTACATTAAAAGCGCAACAAACAAATATATAGCCTTTAATTAATAATGTTCCGGTTCACTTTTTGAAGTATCTGAGCTTCAATTATTATATTTGATTTTTGTAATTTTAAATGGATTAATATAATTAGAAAATTAATAGGGAAAATTATAATTTCATACTAAAAGTATGTAGTTCCTATAATTTTTACGTATTTCAACCTCTAATTTCAGTTTATTATTTTGATGAAATTTATAATTTTTCACTTATTTTCTTATAAAATTTACTATGGATATCCTTTTTTTTACAAATAGAAAAACTAAATTACAATATAGCCACAAAAAAATAGTTTAATTTTTTTCATTCACACTTCTTTTTTATTTATCTTATTTTATACTAAAGAATGAAAGAAAAACTAAAATAAGAGTCTGAAACTCAAATAATAATAATCAAAGTTGTCAAAAAAAAACTTACGTGTGAAAAAGATCAAAGACATGATTTTTTCAACTATTAAAATAAAAAATAAAATTGAAAATTAATTTTATCTCTTTAATTAATGGTATGCGTATAAATGAGACGATTTTGTAACTGTAAAGGTATATATGAGACAATTTTGTAACGGCAACGACATATGTGAGCCACTTTTGTAACCATAGATGGACCACGCCCCTATAGGTGGGGGTGCTTGACACTTGTTAAATTTGAAACAATTATGTGTATATATGTATATCTATCTTGAGAAACGCTAGAAATTAGAATATAATTAATAATGCACCCATGTAGAATATAAGATTGTCATTGTGTTGTTGGTATAAGCTTGAGGATCCGCCCATGAGACTTGAGTTAGAATCCAGCTAGAGTGTTATTTTACTATTTTTATTTAAAGTTTGTTCTAGAGATCATATTTGATCTAAGAGAATGTTGGTGCATTTGTATTTTTATTTTAGGTTTATATTATAGCTTATATTTGAGTTAACGTAATATTGGTGCGTCCAAAGTCTTCAAATATTAGTTTGTTTGTAACAAGGACATATTAGCTCTAAGTGACAAAGTTGAAGGATATATTAGACCATTTTATCCCTATAAAATAAAAGCAAAGTATAGATAAGGTGCGTACAGGTCAACCATAGACCATGTACAGGAGCCTTAATTTCAAGCCAACTTTGAAGAGACTGGTCTATGGTCCGTATAACCTCCTGCGGTCCGTACACCCTAACGAAAGAACTCAGCTTTGACCCTAAAATTTCACTAAGTTAGGAACATTCTTATGAGACCTTAATGTGACTCGTAAATTTTTTACAGACAATCCTAGTCGACTGAAGAATGATATTCTGAAACTTGATTCTTCCAAAAATTCAATCCCCACTTTACGGATCCCTTACGGTCCGTAAAGCTTCTATGTCCTGTAGACTGCGCCCATAGAGCACAACAATAGCCACAAAAATGTTTTTTTTTTCATTTTTCAAAATTCGAGGTGTTACAAACTTGGTCCAATATTATGAATAGTCTTACATACCTGGAAGAACAAGATTCTTGAAGAGACTTGAAAAAGATGCTAAAAACCCCTAGTTTCTGTCTTGCATATAGTGGTGCGTGAGTTTGACGGAGTTAAGAGTATAGGAACTAAGTATTGAGCATGTCATGACTTAGACTTACAAAAAGTGAGAAAATAAAAAGAAACCCTTATTATAAAAAGGTCAAAAACCTTCCACGAGGCCATCTACTGTCAATGATTTGATCTACAGGACGTATATCCTATACGTTGAAGTCAAATTGAACTTTGAGTTTTAGAACTTCATTCTAAGGTCTCAAACTATGTTCCCTAACTGGGTCCGTAAGAATTGGACCCAAAATGACTTTCAAGGACTTCCTTTCCACGAGTGAATAGTTTGGGTCGATGATGAGTCCAATAATTTGGATTCATTTAGAGATTTAATTGGATTAGATTTAGTGTCCTCAAATACTTATTTTGTGCCAATAGTTGATGCAAAATCCTTGATTTCCAGGTATTTGGATTGAGGAACAAAGCATGGACACTAATGAGCAAAAAGGAACAAGACAACTGAAATAACAAAGAAAAGAAGGCTTGTTGATCACCTAATCCATTGGGCCAGTCGAAAAGTGGCTATTACCTTGCTTAAAGTTCCAGTGTTCCAAACCCTAAAGTAGAAAATTAAGTCGACGAGAGAAAGAAGTACTCAGCGCGTCACCGAATGGTTTCGCGATGCAGTGCTTTTGTCGCCCAAAGTTACAGAACTTGACGATGTTGAAGGCTAAAGCAAAAATGGTGATGGAACTGACCAAAGGACAGATCGCCAAGTTAATCGGCTATCCAGACTTATTGCACCGAATGGTCCTTTGCAGCATATTTTTTGCGACTATAAATACATTTTGAAATATTTATTTAGCAAAAAATAATTCAGAGAATAGAATAAGTTTTGAGGATGTAGAATTTTTTATTAGAATTTAAGTTGGAAGTCCGAGTATTGGGTCAATATTTTTCCTTAGATTTGAAGAATTGAAGTTTTTCATTTATGAGAAATCAGAAATGGGTATTTGATGTTCTTCAATATAGACCTTTGTAAAGATGAAATTAATCTTATCAAGTTGATCGAAACACAATTCGGTAACGATTTAAATCTTTTTATGATGTCTAGCTAAAACCCCAATTATTGGGGTGTGATTATGTGATTATGGGTTGATGTATCTTGTGGGTATTGTTAATTGTTATTGTAAATGTTGTTTAAAATTAATTTCAACAAGTAATTGTGGTTTAATTAAAAGGTTGTAGTTGCAAATGCAACTCTACCTTCATATTTTTGGCTTGCTCTAGAGAGAGTTAAAACCAAGATTACTGAATTGACGGTCTCTATGTATTGGATTGTCATGGCTGCAGCTTGAGAGAGAGAATCCTAAACCCATTTCTACGTATTCATCTAGAGAGATGAATGGACTAAAGCGTAGGTTGTTCTTAATTGTTGCTTGTTGGTGTTCAAGAGAAACCAACTTGATTCAAGGTAAATTGTTCCATAGAATGTTTATCACTACTAAAGTCTAGCTAATTCACTTATTTAAACTATTTACTCATTGTTGCAACCACCCACATGTCTACATTAGCCTATAATCCAATCACATCCCAAGAACTTGTCTCATTACTTGTTAATTAGTGTTATTTCTTGCTATTGTAGTTGATAATTACAACACAAATCACCCCTCCTTTTTTATTTGACATTTGTTTCACCTCCTAATTTTAACTATGTTGTTATTCGTAAAATTTCTATTCCAATTGGTTGAGTTATATGCTTACTAACAATCTTTGACTCTTAGAACTGAATTAAGTTATTTTAATAGCGTTATTCAATCAAAATGGCACTATTGCCGGGAAGAGGTGTCGATTGAGAATCTATAGTGAAGTTGAATTTTGTTCTTATTCGTCATAGTTGAACTCACTTAATTTTAGTTGCGTTTTTCTTTTTTTTTTCTTGAAACATGAAGTATGAGTGCGAAAAGAATCAATGTTAGCCAAGTAGGCCACCAAGACAACATCGACAACCTCAATGATGTTAATGATCTTAATGCAAATGACAACCATAATAGGGTGGAATTAGTTCCATTCTCTTGCCTTCGGCCGAAGGGAACACTGTATTCCATATCACAAGTACTATGTTGCAACTCTTGCAATTGAAGGGGCTGTTCAGTGGTTTGTGTCATGACGATCTCCATGAGCATATTAGAAACTTCATGGATGTTTGCGGACCGTTATTCTTCAAGAATATATCCCAAGAGTCAGTCCAATTAAGGTTGTTCCCAATCTCTTTGATTGGAGGGACATGCAAGTGTCTGGTTGAATTTCCACCTGAATCAATTACTTTGTGGGAGAAACTGGTCACCGCATTTCAAGTGCGATTTTTCCCTCCTTCAAAGATGATGACTCGTTGGGAAAACATTCAGAGCTTCAAGCGTCTGGAGGGAGAGACAATTCATGAAACTTGGCTTTGATTGAAGAAGTTCGTGCTCCAATGCCCCACCCATGGCTTGCCTGATAAGGAATTACTGCAGTATTTTTACTGAAGTCTTGATTCGATAAACAAGAGTATTGCTGAAAAACTTTCTCTACGAGGTTTGATGAAGCAACCTTATTTGATAACAACTCAGGTCTTAAATGGCATGACCACAATCAACCGGACTTGGTACACTCACAAAGTTAAGGTCTCCCCTCTCACGTTTAAATTGACCAAGGAGCAGGTGGAGAAACACTAAGAGAGGTACCAGAACATGAACAAGATCATGAAACAACTTGATATTCTGTCCAAAAATATCACAGGATCTAGTGCTCGAATTGTCAATGTTGTGGGTTTTGGGTGTGTTAATCATGAAGAGGACAAGTTTAAGGCTTTGTACAACGAAGAGGTGAATTTCCTAGCCAACCAAGGTGGTGGTTATCGTTTAAACTACCCAAGGTAGGGTGGTACCCAAGGTCGAAACATATATGAAGGTTGGAAGGATCGTGATATAGAATGGAGGGATCAAAATCCCAATTGGAAGGATAGGGAGAAGGATAGGTATGTCCCTCTCCATAAGCGCCAAAGCCAAAGGAGTCAGAAGGTTGCCGGTCGGAGGATATGCTTTCTCGTATCCTCAACAAGGTTGAGGGGTCCGAAAAGATTTTAAAGAAATGAAATAAGATGTATTGTCCCATAGCCAGACGGTTACCTCCCATTCTGTCTCTATCAGCATTTAGAGACCTAAATGGGTCATATCTCGTCTCATCAAAACCCAAGACAACAAGGAGGGTTGCCAAATGATACTATGGCCAAATCTAAGAATGAGGGTTGAGTGTGGACTTGTGTTGTGCCACGACGTTAACTAAGGCATTTCTTGGGAGGCAACCCAAGGTCTTATTTGCTTCCTTTTTAAGTTTGAAATAATGGTGTGTTGATTGTGCAGGTCAAAGTGTGGAATATGTCTGAAAAGTGCAGGTTGGCAAGTTAAAATTTCAGTCAGCACATCACTGAATAAGTCGGCATGCCTGATTTGAACCACCGTTTGACTCAAGACATTTTAAAATTGGAGTCTATAAAACTCAGCGACCCCAAGAGCATATTGGCAAATTGCTGACCAGGTCGGCGATCATGAGTTAGACCGCCGTTTGGACCACCACAAAAATTGGAGGTCCTGTAATACCTGACAAGGTTAGAATCCACTCAGTGACACGCCTAGTGGTTAAGGGAGCAAAACTAATGTCGCCGAATGGGCGAGAACTGACGGTTCTTAAAAGCCAAAGGATTAAACTTTTAAACACGTTCATTTTCCTTCACTTTTGAACTTCTTAAACTCATACACGCACATTATGTTCCATATTTTTATCCTTTTATCGCATTTTAGTCACCAAATTTGTGTTATTATTTGGATATTTTTGCTGCCTAGCGTTTCAAAGTTTTATCATCATCAAAGATTGGTTTTCCAAACCCCAAATTTAATATTAGTGATTTGTACTCTTTTGCAAGTGGTTTTTATCTTAATGATGTGTGTTGAGCCTCAGTGTCGTAATTATACTTGTGCATTCCTATTTTAATTTGAGTATATTACCCGTATTGCTTATATGGTTGAATTCCTGAATTTTTCATGCTTAAAATTGGTTGAATTTGTGGGGTTCTGCTTGTATGTTGTTGGATCTAGTGGGGCGAAGTCAAAGAAACCCGCAATTTGGCCAAATGATGTATTTTTTTCCAATGATAGGGCAACTGACGTCATTTTTAAGGGCAAAAGTCATCAAATGGCCAAATTGAGAAGAAATGGGAGAAGTTTGAGTATCTCGGAAGCATGGGTATAATCAATCTTAGCTTAATTATAAAAGTGCACGTTTTGATTATGTTTTCAGGGGTTGTGGGATTGAATTTGATAAGGTGGTTGAAAGTAGGCATGTTGGGTCGTTTGGTGAGCTGGGTCGAGCTCGCCGAACAACTCGGTGGTTTGCTGAAGTGCCCTTTATATCCTCGAAATTAATGTTTATCTTGAAAAAGGTTTTGTAACTTTAGTCGAGAAGCCTAAGTTCACCGAGTTGGTGACTCACTGAAGGTTCTCCTTTATCGCGATTTGTTTGCGCTCCTAATCCTTAATTGCATTGTAACTTTCAGCGGGCTAGTCTTTGCTCGCCAAATGTTGTGAGGGATTTGCCAAAAGGTCCCCCCCGTCACCAATATGCAATATTTTATGGGATTTTTGAACCAATCCTTCGGCGAGACTGATCTGGCTTGCAAAAGAGATTTACAACTCACCGATCGGTTCAGCGAGTCTTTCTACAACTCTTTTCTTTTGTGTCTTTGCTTGTATTATTCCTAACTTATTTCGATATCTAGCAAAGTATGGCTAGACCAGAGGCTTATTGTAGGACATGTCCCCCCATTTGAAGGGAAAAGGTATAACAATCAATGAGGATGCTAATGCATCCCGGGGCAAGGACACCAAACTTCTCGCAATTCGTGGGAAAGGAAAGGTCAAAGAGAAGGTACACGCATCACCAGAGCATGACTCTAACAGTGACAGTATCTATGCCACTAACCTTACAACTTCTAAGAGTGAAGGTGAGAACTAGGAGCATTAGGCTGCAATTTCTGATCCTAAGGAGGATGAGTCACTTGTAGCACAAAGGGCAGAGCTACGATCTAAAAGGATGAATGATCCGTCTAGGATCAGGACTCCTCAAGCCACCACTACTTCTCCTCCCGATCCATAACAAGTTATGGTCCTACCACCACCAGTATAGGGTCCTCCACCTAATTCTATAAATACACTCAAGACTCACGGGCTGAGGACCATTATCAAGGAGAAGTGTCCGTCCATTGATGGATTTATTCGTAGGTACCCGCAGATAATGAGTTTCCTAAATTTGCACAACTTCCAACTCTTCACCAAGCCCCGTGGCCTTTATATTCCTAATTGGGTTCGGGAATTCTACGCTGCTTATGGAGACTTGGTACCATAGAGAAGAAACAATTAGTTGCATTCAAGCCTGTTGACTATGTAGTTGTCTGGGGAAAGAAGGTCAGGTGTGATACTGAGGTTATTAATGATGTCTTGGGATATCTTGATAATATTGATGATGAGTTTCGTCATTTGATCATTACAATGACAATAGATATGAAGAAGTTCTAGGCCTAGCTAATATCAAACGGTACTCCCAAGTGGCTAGATATTGGAGTACCGATTGAAAAGAAGAATTTTAACATAGCTGCAAGGTTCTGGTTTGGCTTCATCAACAGCACTATCATGCCATCCCAGAACAAATCAATTCTCCAGCTAGCCAAGGCAACCTATTTAGGTTGCATTATTAATGAGAAAAGGATAAATCAAAGGATAACTATGGCACAGGAGATGGTCATGAGGGCCAATGTCACGACCCAAGTCTACACCCTAGACGTGGCTGACACTCAAAGACCATTGCTTGTCCCCAAGCGAACCCTCATCCTGGCTGACTACAAGCGGAAGACTAACTTAAGCATGCAAAAGCTTAAAACAGAATGAAATTCATTAAATACAAACTTTAAGTCCAAAGAGAACTCTATATATTTAAATATATACAACTCGTCATAAAAGGCAACTTTAGTCTTTAAAACATTCAATAAGATAAATGATTAATATAGACTCTTCAACTATACTGACTATTTATGAAGCCTCTAACTGATAATGATGGAAGTCGGAACAAGACCCACGACCTCCTACCTAAACTAAAAAGTAAATGAAATCCTCTAGAAGCAAGGAGGCTCACCATAGCTAACTTGAATTATCAGACGTATCAACAAACTCCTATTGATAATCTTGAATACCTGTGTTTGCATCATCAAAAGATGCAGGCCAAATGGATCAGTACGTGGAATATACGAGCATGAAAGGGGAATTCTGAAGCATAATACATAGGCTTGAACTTGATAAAAACAAAATATACTTACCTCGTTTCAATTCAACTCAACTCAAGAATAAGATACTCAACTCAAAGATTAGATATTCAACTCAAAGATTAAGTACTAAACTTCAAAGATATGATACTAGACTAAATGAAGTACATATTAACTCAAAATACTCAAATGAACTTATTTCAATATAAAGCAGTTTAAAACAAGAATTAACTGATGTATATAAATATACTATAACTTCCGCGGGAGTTTTTCTAACCGACGACCATCATTAAGAGCTACAATGATGATACATCGATCTACCTCACGCTGCTGCCGCATCCTATACCCGACCAAAGGTATAAGAATTGAGCTGCCTAATGGATCCACTAGTCTACTGTGAAAAGGGTTCATCTAAAAAGTAAAAACCTTTTCTACCCATGGCAACTACATGGCTTATGGAGGCTTTGAGTAATCTAAATCCTCCTCCATATCGGTGCTCAAAACTACTCCTAAAAATATACTAGCTTTTATGTTTTAAAAACATATTGATTCTGTATTTTGAGATTAGTGGTCAAAAATACTTAGCTCAAAGACTATCTTGGAAATCTTAAATTCCCTGCTTGCTTCTTATAGAAAGTTATAGTTTTTTCTTAAAACTTGCCCTAAGGTTCCTTGGTAATCAAAGTTTCCTTACTTGTTTAAATGTGAAAACATTTTTAAGTATCTGTGGAAATACTTAGTCCCCATAAACCTTTGAAGAAAAGAACTTCATCTTAACTTTTTGCTTAGCTTGAAACTTCAGTCTTAAAAACAAGACTCAAATGTTTTAATAGGACTCTTGGAAACCTTCAACAACTTTACCTTGACTTACTTCTTAACTTTAGACTTGACTCTTAACTGTCCTTGAATTGAAGTATGGATTCAAGGTTCATGATCTCATATTTATGGATGATTTCATGATTTTCAACTAGGAAGGTTCATGCAAAATTATGAGCATGAACTACTAAACTCGAGAACTCAAAGGTACTTCTCATCTCAAGATTGTTCGACTTATAGGGTTCATATGGAATCATGGGCATGAAAAATTCAACTCAATGGCTTCATGGGTAACATGTAATAGTCCTATGATTAGAAATAGAATTCGGAAGGTGTTAGAAACTTATCACTCAAGACATAAAATTTGGAGATAATACTCCTCTTTAATGATACTCAATTTATGGTAATCATGCGGAAGTTATGGGCATAAACAACTCAACTCGCAGGTTTAAGTAACTAGATGGAACTAATGTATACAAATCTTCTAATTCTCTTACTTAATTCCTCAAAACTTAGTTCAAATCAACAGTTGAGCTCAAAGGATTCACACTTGAACTCAAAGACTTTCTTGAGTTCTACTCTTAACCCTCTCTTGAATGTGAATTATGAATTCAAGAGTTTTTGTTCATGACATGGAGGATCTAGATGATATTGTAGACTCATGAACACATTCTATTCACACTCATGCTCACTTACTTGAGTCTTGAAACAAGTTACTAGAAGTTGTACAAGACTCCTCAAAAAGGACTAGAAAGGACTCTCTCAAATGGTTTGAAAGAACTCTCAAAACTTAATCTTAATTTTACCTTGATTTGAATTATTATTTCAAGGTTATGATTCATTTTATTAATTATTTCTAACTGTTTAAAAGTATTTTAAAATTTTTAGAATCAAAAGGAGTGAAAATACACTTTAAATGAGCTCAAACGGGATAACTATTGGACTAGGAGTGGGGGCAGGCGTCCCAGGCGAGTTCTGGGCGCGAGGATCCAGACCCTAACATCAGAGAGTGACTTTGGGCTCACTTCAAGCACGCCGCCTAGACCCCTGGGAGCATCTGGGGTGCGCCACGCCAGCATCCCCACAGGCGTGCTGCCGACAAATTTTGCTCTTGTTTTCTGACTCTGAATCGCTTTTAATCGATCTTTTCTCAATTTTTACTTATATTAAATTAACCAACCTAATTAAACACTAATACACTCAAAAAACACCCCAAACAAGCACTTTCATCTCAAGAAATCATCAAAACGCCAACAAGACAAGATCTACAATGAACCTCAAGAACACCTATTAAGAACTTAAATCCTTCAAGTTTTTGATGTTGAAATTACGCTTAAAATAACATGTTTAGCATGTGGGTGAACTAACTCAATAATATGGAAGCCTACATACCTCTTAGGGGTTAAACTCATGGCAAAATTCCGCAACAAGACTCAAGAATCCCGACGAATGCCTTCATTCTGTCCTCTTTTCTCTTCTTGTCTCTTCTTGAACTCTCATATAGAACTCTAGGCGTATATTAGGATTATAAAACTGAACCTAAAAGGATTAGACCCTTATAATTTTACTAAAAATGAATTAAATCTTATTGGGTAAGGAAAGGACCAAAATACCCCTAACTGTTTTTGGTTACCCTTCCTTAACTGGACAACCTAACTTCAAAAGGTAATATCTCACTCATCCAAACTCGAAATTTAGCAAAATTGGCGGTGTTAGAAATATAATTCAAATATTTTCCTATGGTATCTCGTATCACACCTAAATCATCCTATACTATAAGTTATGTATACTTAAAGTTGACCCAAAACTCATAGTTACCTTAACTTGCAAAATTTCAGATTTTGATATTTTCAATTTAATTCTTTTTGGAACTCAAGGTGCTAAATCTAGTGAACTTACCTTAATACTTAAGAAAATTTTAATTCCTTGGTGAAATCTCATTCAGTACGATTAACGGCTTAACTCTTAGTTTGAAAAAATTTCTAGGGTGTTACAGCCAGGCAACACCAGACTTCCCTCCCTTTCCTTGATCACAGAGCTTTGCAGACAGGCTCAGGTTGCTACAGATGCAAAGAAGGATGTGGAATTGTTCCCACATTTTCTATTGGTATCCGAAGAATTGAGGCGGAGTATTTAAAAGATGAGGCAAAGAAGAAGAGGGCAAGTCCAGTGGACTCTTCCCCGGTTGTGGACGCAAACACATTACCTGTAGAAGCACATTTTCCTACTCCATCCCCTAGGCCTTTAGGTACTTCTAGTGTTATTCCTTTTGACATCCCTAGTTCTTCTACTGCTACTTTGCCTCCTAGAGCGATTGGTGTTGTCGTTTCCCGACCCCCGCTCACTCAGGCTCCATTACTCCGGATGGGGTAGCTCACTCTCTCTAGTGACGGTCATACTACCATACTGAAGGCCTCCATTCAAGGCATGATTCATACAACCCTTGGTGATGTTGTGCCACTATTGATTGCTACCTGCTAGGGTAGTGGTGTGTGAACATGTCCAAGGGGCCACCGAGGAGGTGACAACTGTAAAGGCCATTATTGTTGCGTTCATGAGTGATGTGAAACAAATGAAATCCACCAATATGTCCATGATTTTTTGTATGGTGGAGATCCCAGATGTGCCAGTCGAGCCGGAGATGCCTCGGACTACCACCAAAGATGATGTTAGAGTTGAGGACGCGACTGATCCCGAGTCTGAGGCGGAGACAGATGAGTAGATGCTTGATGTTGCTGAGGAGGATCCATATGAGGGCTTTACAAAAACTGATGAGTCCACGGTAGATGCAGTTGAGCAGATATCTTTAGCGGATACACCTTTGGCAGCCCCTATGGGAAATCATATAACTTTTGTTGATATGAGTCCGAGCACTGATACCCAAGATAAGAGCACTACACCGGGAATTGATGCCACACAAACGAAGCAACTGTTTAGACATGATACCTTTTTACCTCCCTTTTTGTCTCATCTTTATTTGACTTTTGGATAAATTATTGTTTGCATTTTAGGACAAATGACTTGTTTTGTGGTAAGGTGAGGCCAAGTTTTTGTGATGATTTTTTTGTGTATATATTTGGTCCTTTGAGTTATATATTGTGTTTCGCATTGTTTTTTTTATGTTTGATGTCACGCCCCAATCTATCCTCGAGACGCGGATACTGGACCTAGGACCACAAGTAATCTCAAGCTAACACTGTTTGCATGATCATGACATACTAAAGATAATAAAGTGGCGCGGAAGCTAAATCATAAATAAAATGAAAAGATAGGAAATACCTTTATGCTATAACAGAGATATATGAAAACTGACAAGTTAATACAAAGAAGATATTAACCCAATACTAAGCTGAAACTAACTATATCTGAAAATAGCGTCAAACTGACTAGAAATACTGGATAGGCCCCAGCTAAGTCTAGCAAAAATGAAATTAAAGGACTAAAATACTAAAAAGAAACTCATGATTATTGTCCTCGGAGAATGAGGACTCACCACTGATTCTGCGGAACTGGATATCAGGAGCCGATCTAAGCGTGATTTGGATGCTGAGAACCTAAACCTACATCACGAGAAAATGTAGCGCACGCATGCGTCAGTACTTGAAAGGTACTGATCATGTAGAATAGAGTAAGTTGAAATAATACATAACTTAACAAGCACAAAAGCAAGTATAATATTTTTAACATGATATACAATGTTGAGCTAACTGGATGCAATGACCAAATTTATAACATGTTGTGACTGAATACTAACTGAACTATAGATATGGTCAATGCTATAGAGTCTAATGGAATTGTGAAAGCTGTTAAAAACCGATAATAAAATCATATGAGCTAAATGTTGAGTCCAATTTATACGCCCCATCGAGAGGACCCAATATGCCCTGCAAGAGGTACAAAGGCATGCAGCGTGATCACTAAACTGATGCGCACAGAAGGGACCTACAACCTACTTGTCTAGTAGTTCTAGGACTATTTGGGTATGCTAAACCCTAGTCATGATATGGGAATCAAGAAACAGACTGAAAATTAGAGATGTAATGGATTAAAGGAACCTACTAATAAAATCCCACATACCTGGTGATGAATTCCACGGAAAAATCTTTAGATTTTGGGGCTGGAACTGATGGAACCTTGTTGCATTCTTGAAACAGGATTCATAACCTTTTTCTCCTTTCTTGCATCTAATTTTCTAAGTTCTGATTAATGATTTGTCTTAGGTAAGTTATACTTATGTTTCTAGGCTTAACTGACTAAAACCTCATGATTTAGGGTTTAAACAGTGTATCTTAGGGGTTAAACAAAATAGGAAAAAACCAAAAGGCCCTTGAATTAACTGTTGTTGGACCAATCGATGGATTGTACTTATGGGCCGTCGTTCAATGATGTTCCGTACATTGGGTCCTCGTTTGAGTCTGCTTGACGGGTCTTCAAAAAAATGAGCATAACTTTTTTACTTAGAGGTTCGATTTTTGCAAACTTGATGGCGTTGGAAAGAGGATTCAATTATCTATCATATCATAGGTAATAGGACTCCTAATTCATTTTATGCTAAGATTTATGCTCATTTGAAGTTGACTCAATCAGCAATTTCCCCCTAACTAACTGCTAACCATCACCAACGGTCAGACTTACGGACTGTAGATCAAACGACGGTTCTTGATGGTCATCCGTAGTTCATGTCAGAGACTGGGTAACAGGAGTCTTGATCCACGGACACAGACCACGGACCATGGTCTTACTTACGGACCGTAGGTCTGTCCGTGGGTCGAGACTTAGTCAATTTTATCAGTTGAGTTTTGGGAGGGGCTACAGTGGTAAACCACGGACCCACAGTACGGGACGTAGATCAGACTATGGTGCATATATGGTGACCATATATTTCACCTACAATTTCTGAAAAGCTTATTTCTAGTCTGTTTTTGATACGGTTATTACATTATCTCCCCCTTGGGAATATTCATCGTCGAATGATGAATAAACTAGTTGAAATAAAGGGAGAGTGTTGCAATCCCTAACACTAAACATTGAGGATTGAGTCTCTGACTGAATTGAGTTCCAAGAACATGCAAATACGCTAAAAATGCAAGTACAAACTGAGGAACATGAATCTAAGGCTGAATTCACACATGAATGACTTAAAAACTGAAGATGAACTATTACCTCAAGATCGAATGGAATCGGAAGGAAAGAGGTGAGGATACTTGGCTTTCACGGCTGCTTCTGCTTCCCAAGCAGCTCCGGACTGACTCCTCCACAAAACCTTGACTGAAGCGAATGCTTTGCTCCTCAACCCTCTAACTTGACGATCAAGAAACTCAACTGGTACATCCTCATAAGAAAGACTATCTTTTACAGAAAAACTCACTAATGGAACCAAAGAAGCTGGATTACCCACACACTTCTTCAAAAGGGAGATATGGAAGACCGGATGCATTGTTGCTAAATCTGCTGGAAACTCTAACTCATATGCCACTTTGCCAACCCTTTTCAAAATCTTGTAAGGGATTACATATCTAGGACTAAGATTCCCTTTATTTCCAAATCTCATCACCACCTTCATAGGTGACACATTCAGGAAGACCGAATCTTCAACTTGGAACTCTAGTTCCCTTCTCTTTACATCTGCATAAGATTTCTGGCGACTTTGGGTTTTCTTAAGTCTATCTCTAGTGAGTTGCACTTTCTCCATAGTATAAAGGATTGAATCTAGTCTTATCAAAGTTGTTTCACCTACTTCAAACCAACCAATAGGAGATCTACATCTACGCCCATAAAGTGCCTCATAAAGGGCCATCTGAATGCTGGAATGGTAGCTATTATTGTAGGAAAATTCAATAAGAGGAAGGTGATCATCCCAGCCACCCTTGAAATCGATCACACAAGCTCTCAACATATCCTCTAGGGTCTGAATGGCACGCTCTGCCTGTCTATATGTCTGCGGATGAAATGTTGCGCTAAAGTTAACCTGAGTTCCAAGACCCTTCTGAAATGACTTCAAAAGATGAGACTTAAACTGAGGACCTCTATCTGAGATGATAGACAAGGAACCCCATTCAACCTGACTATCTTATTAATGTAAATCTTGGAACACTCCTCCGCCGAATCTATAGTCTTGACCGCCAAGAAGCGAGAAGACTTAGTCAACTTGTCAACTATCACCCAAATAAAGTCATGTTGTCTGCGAGTATGAGGTAATTCTGTGATGAAATTCATATTGATTACTTCCCACTTCCAAGTAGGAAAGTCGATCTCTTGGGCATACCCCTGGTTTCTGATGTTCTACCTTGACTTGTTGGCAGTTGGGGCACTTACTCACAAAATTTGCTGTATCTCTCTTCATGCCATTCCACTAATAGACTTCCCGCAGATCACGGTACATCTTAGTGTCACCTAGGTGAATAGAATATTTGGAGATATGGGCTTCAACATGGATATGATTTCTCAACTCACCCACATCAGGAACACATAATCTACCCTAGTAGCAAAGTATACCATCTCCCCCTTCGGAGAAAACCTCCACTCTCTGATTTTGGATTGAACCCTTAAGTTCAAGCAAGATTGGATCACTGTCTTGCTTTTCCTTAACCTCCACTACCAAAGAAGATTCTGCCCCATTCTGAACTATTACACCACTGTCTGATATGCTCATAAGACGAACTCCTAAGAGAGTAAGCCTGTGAACATCCTTCACTAGCTCCTTCCTTTCTTCCTCAACATGGGATACACTACCCGTAGATAATCTGTTAAGATCATCTTCTACTACATTCGCCTTACCAGGATGATAATGCACACTCATATCATAATCCTTAAGGAACTCAAGCTATATCCTCTGACGAAGATTCAACTCTTTCTGGGTGAACACATACTGAAGGCTCTTATGATAAATGAACACATCTACATGAACACCGTACAAGTAGTGTCTCCATATCTTGAGTGCAAACACCACTGCTGCAAGCTCGAGGTCATGAGTTGGATATTTCTTCTCATACACCTTAAGTTTCTAGAAGCATAAGCTATAATTTTATCTCGTTGCATCAACACACAACCTATGCCAACTCTGGATGCATCACAATAGATCACATAACCATCTGAACCCTATGGTAGAGTCAAGACAGGAGCTGTAGTCAATCTAGTTTTCAATTCTACAAAGCTTTTCTCACAATCTTCGGACCATTGAAACTTAACCATCTTCTAAGTCAACCTAGTCAAAGGTGAGGCTATGGATGAAAATCCTTCCACGAACCTTCTATAATAACCCGATATACCTACAAACTTCAAATATCTTTAGCAGAGGTAGGTTTGGGCCATTGTTTCAATGCTTCTATATTTTGTGAATCCACTCGGATCCCCCTCGTTAAACATAATGTGACCAAGCAAAGCAACAGATTGCAACCAAAACTCACATTTGCTAAAATTAGTGAATAACTGGCGATCTTTGCGAGTCTGTAGAACTACTGACAAATGACTCGCATGTTCTTCCTCATTCTTAGAGTAAATGAGGATATCATCAATAAAGATATAACAAACAAGTCTAAGTACTGTTTGAACACTTTGTTCATCAAATCATGAAAGTTGTAGGAGAATTATTTTGTCCAAACCACATAAATAAAAATTCATATTACCGAGTTTTGAAGGCTATTTCGGAATGCCACTATCTTTGACTCTGAGTTGATGATAACCCGATCTGAGGTCTATCTTTGAGAAATTACTAGCACCCTGAAATTGGTCAAACAAGTCATCAATCCTAGGAATGAGATATTTATTCTTGATTGTGTTCTTGTTCAACTGTTTATAGTCAATGCACATTCTAAGATAACCATCTTTCTTCTTTACGAACAGCATTGGTGCACCCCATGGCAAAATACATGTCTTATGAAGCCCTTATCTAGTAGATCTTTTAACTGATCTTTCGATTCCTTAAGCTCCGTTAGGGCCATTCTGTAAGAAGGAATATAAATAGGCTGGGTATTTGGAAGGATATCAATTCCAAAGTCGATTTCCCTTTCAGGAGGAACTTCGGGAAGATCTTCTACGAAACGCTTCTGGAAACTCACTGACTACTAGAACTGGCTCAAGATTTGGGGTTTCAGATTTAGAATCCTTAACCTGAACTAGATGATAGAGATTCCCCTTAGAGATCATCTTTTTGGCCTTAAGGTAAGAAATGAATCGACCCATAGGCGCTAAGCTACTACCCTTCCACTCTAATATTGGTTCATTTGGAAACTAAAAACAAAAAATCCTAGTTCTACAATCGACTAAGGCATAAAAGGAATGTAACTGATCCATGCCTATAGCGACATCGAAGTCTACAATTTCTAACTCTACAAGATCTGCTGAGGTTACTTTTTGAGAGACTGACAGGGCATTTTCTATATACCCGTCTAGCTATAACTGGTTCACCAATTGGAGTAGAGACTAAGGTTCCGAGAGATTTTATAGACTAACACTGAACTTGACTGCTATCTAAGGAGTTACAAAGTCGAGAGTAGCCCCTAGATCTAACAATGCATAAACATCAAGGTCAAAGACTCGTAACATAACAGTGACTACATCAGGAGAAACTTCCTGATCCTAGTGAGCTTGAAGAGCATACAACCTGTTCTGGCGCTGACCACTACCTGTACCAGATGAGTTACTCTACTGAGTCGGGTGACTTCCTAGTACTACTGATGTTTTAGACTGATCTCTACCATTACTACCTCTTTGAACTTGTCTAGAAGGACAATCCCTCAACCTGTGACCAGACTGACCGCATCCAGAGCATTCTTCCTTTCCTACGAGGCACTCGGCTGGATGGTTCATACTACACTTAGGGCAAGTGGACTAAGTCTTGGTTCCTGAAACACTTATCTGATACTTAGAGCCTGGTGCCCTAACCTTCTGATCATTCTTGGAGGATGGAACACTAGCTGACGAAGGGGCTGGGGTCGAAGACTTCTGGTGAAATTGCGAGCGATTTCCACCTCTCAACTTCTACTGAGATTAGTAATAGTTCCCATTCCTAGCCTTATTATTCTCCTTGTCCTGTTCCCTAAGCTTATAACCCTCAACCTGCTGAGCATGAGTCATAAGCCTAGATATGTTCATGTCTCCCAGTAACATAACATTTCTGCACTCTGTTTTCACCAAATTTGACACTCCATACAAGAACTTATTCATCTGAGCCGTGGAGCCAGCAATCATATGGGAAGACTATCTATGATTTTATTCATAAAATGTCTATTCCTATGATTGACTTGATAATATTTCTACTTTTCTATTGAATCTCATACATGTACCAATCCCTATGGGAACGATCCCAACTCAATTGGTTGGGTTATATACTGACTAACGACTATTGACTCTTAGAACTAGATTAAGTGTCTTTGATAGAGTTATTCAATCATTTGACTCTCTGACGTGTCGATGCAGTTCCTAGGTCACTATCTCAGAAAACATTGTTGTGGTAGTCTCTAGTAAAATAGTCATAACTTTTCACTCCAAACTCGAAATGAGGTAAACTTGGTGGCATCGAAAAAAGACGCAGAGTTGATAGGTCATGGTCCACCTAATTAATATATGTTGGAGATATATTATTGTTTAAATGTGATCTTTGCATGAACTAATGTGAAAACCGGTGGGAAGGTTTTGAACTCACCTAAGTACTAGAGAGGTCTCTTATGACCCTAAACCACTTTCAATACACTTCCAGCACATAGAAATGACCCTTAACCCATAATAACAAGTAGGATATCACCCTATTCAAGCTTATATAGTTACAATGGAAGATTCAGATCCTAGAAATAGAGTTGTGAGGTCATACAAGTGCCTACTGCTATTAATTGTTGTAATTGATCTCGCACTAGTTATATGCTTAATTCTTTGTATCATATTATTCTTTTAAAAAAGATGTAATGGAAAAATCAAATCAATCTTGAAAAAGTTGAACCAAACTGAACTAATATGGTTTAATGTTAGGTGTACATTTTCATAACTAAAAACTTAAACCTTGAATTGAAATTTGAAAAAATCAAATCGAAGAACCAAATGTCCTTCCCTAGTGTGTGATCATTGTCCTAAATTTAGAACCCATTAACCTGAAATTTTGGTTCGTCTTTGGGTAAATAGTTTTGTAAAGTAATATAACCCGCAAATTTTAGGTTTCTAATTATATGTGTATATATATACACACACACAAAAACAATTAATTAAGTATTAATTAATAATTATATTTAAATTCATGCATCAAACCAGATCTTAATGCAATCATATTATTCATGTACTAACTGTGGTAATGAGGAGTCTAATGATCTTCAATTTTAATTTATAAAATAATTGGGGTAATGAAGAGTCTATCAAAGACATTCACACAACATTATTTGTATTCCCTTCTTTCATCTGAATTTATGATTATGTTGCATTCTACATTAGGTTAGTCTACATCATTTGTAAAATTTTCATTATCAATTTTTAATTGTAATAAATTTGATTAATTGATTTGTATTATTTAAAATTTCATGCATATTCATCTTCTTTTTGTTGAGAAATATGTAAATTACCACAGTTACAGATGAATATTCTCTTATATGAAGTAGTAGGTGAATTTTTATTTTTTATATCTCCATCTTTTGAGTTTTTAAATAATACTTCGTAATTGATTACTATATTTTTGTATTCTTCATTTCTCCGTTTTCATGATATAAATATAATAAAGCTAATTCCAATTTATATTTATTATTAATTGTTTTCAGGGTAAGCATGTTAAATCTAGAGAATATTTTCAAAACTAAGCCCGTAAAAGAGTAAGTGTTTGATAAACATTTATAGTTATGTCTTCTTCGTATTTGATAATCAATGATCTTTTAAAATAACATGTTTGTACTTCTTTTTATATGTAATCTTAAATGTTTAGAAAATTATGTACTTAACTATTATAGAGAGGTACAAAAATTAGTGCAAAAGTAAAAATAAAATTAAAAATTACGTATAATAAAAAAGATGGCTAAATGTTACATTCGAATTTCATTGTACTAGAATTCATAATTAATTTTTTATAATACAATCTCTTTAATATATAGTTCAAGAAATATAGTGTACCTGTATTTTTAACATAGTCATGTTTTCTTATTATTTAAAAAAAAATTAGGTTTTTATACATATGTAACATTTTCTCTACGGTAACTTCTAATATGACAATATATNTATATATATATATATATATATTTGTGTGTGTGTGTGTGATATCCTTTTATTATGAATGTCATGTCTTTATTTATTTTTCTTTCTTTTCCATTTGAACTTGTCATTTTTTCTATAAATTTGATGTTACTATACATTTGTAATTTTTTTGTTTATATGCATCTTCTTTATAGACTATTTCTGTTTTTATTATTAAAACTTACGTTTAGTAATTAAAATATATTAATTCCTTTAATATAATAAAAAGGTTTATTTTCCGTGAAGCATTTATCAAACCTCAAACATCTAAAACAAGGTGTTCATGCTATATTTTGTGACGAGTTATATTCTTATATCAAATGTACATACAAAAAGACTTAGCTTTAATCTTATCAATGAATTTATGCATGCTCCATGTTTCTTATATAAATTAACCTTTCTAATGTTAATTAGGGGACTAACGTGCAACGCACGTTCCTAGGACTAGTATTACTAAAAGTGAGAAACTTCTAAGTGCAAACTTGAATTACAATTTCACCCCTACATTCAATTATAATATCATAAGATATTTAATTAATTAAACATTAAGTAGTTAATCATATGATATTATACTAAATACTAAAAGTGAGAAGGTGTTAAATTAATATAAGTCATTCTTTTTTAAAAAAAATAATGCATTAATTTTCTTAGCTACTCTAAAAAAGTTAAGAATTTGAAAGGTTACTTTGTGTGGTTCAATAAATATGGACTAGATTCAAATGCATGTACAATGTATTTTTTTAAAATTAATGCATTGAATTCCTAATTAATTTGAAAAAATCGATAAGTAATTTGAAAAGTTACCTTTTATGTATAATTATATATCAGATTCATATGTTGCAGTATAAGATGTATTTGAACAGTCATTTCCTAAAGTTATTTCGAAGTTAAAATATAATGCAATGAAGTCATAGAGATTTATAAGAGTTACCTGACATAATAATTTTATGGGTTACAAGAGTTTAAGGAAAAATGCAATCCACCCTGATTAGATAATGAATCTATTCAGTTGTATTTATTGTTATTTCAATGCATAATCTTAACGGGAATCGATATGAGCATTCTTGACCTATCTGTTTTATTGGCAGAGTCAGTAAGGTCGAGAGAGTTCACTCAAACACTTTTTGACGAAAAATTACACTATTTATACATATGGTTTAATTTAAACAATTTTTTTTGTTTATATATGGTATAGGTGCTACCAATACTTTAATTGAGTATTCATGCAGTCATTTTTGTTTCTTAAGTATATGACGCTGAAAAATTGTCATCTGCAATAGTGTACACTATCGCTAAACTTCAAACTGATGCAGGCTAGAAGGATAAGTTCTAATTTTTTGATTGTTTGTGACCACCAGAAGCAGTTCTGTTACTGTCTGGTTTTGGAACTATGGGTAAACGTCTGGAATATCACAGTGCACGACGGATGGTTTATATTAATCCTCACGTAGTTGAGCAGCGAAAAGGATATATGTAGCCAACGTACTTCAGCGTGACATTATTGAAGAGTATGGATGAAGACTTGACATAAGTTGCTGATTACAATTACCATCCATATGAAACATGGTTGTGGACATTAACTAGAGAGATATATTGACAACGGATATATGGAAAGGGAGAGATAAGAGAAATACAAGCAAAAAAATAGTCAAAAAGAGAAAGACAAGAGAGAAACTACATGACAGAATGAAAAATGGATATAAACCCAAAAACCAGACTCGAAGAGAACATGACATGTATATAATGACTTGCTCTTTCTGACTCTGCTAGGAGTTTTAAAAACCACAAAATAAAATTTAACGGAGTTAATGAAAAAAACTAAAAAAAAAGGGGATAATTCACAAGTACCCCCTCAACCTATGCCTGAAATCTCAGAGACACACTTATACTATACTAAGGTCCTATTGCCCCCCTGTAACACCCTAAAACAAACTAAGGTTAACTAGATTTTTTTATTGTTTCTTGAGTTAATTTTAATTTAAAATGAGTTATTTGGATGTTCTTAGGCAGTATATGAAGTTTGATTAAGTTTGGAGGTCAAACGTCCAAGAACGTCTATGACGTTCAGAAGGTGTGTCTTAAGTGTTCATGTGTCTTGAGGTGTTTGAGTGAGTTTTACGTGTTCATTTTATTTGAAATTGGTATGTATGTTCCTAAGACCTAGAAGAATATGTTTAGGGGTTTATCGTCCGGGTACGACCCCGCCTAATACCCACAAGGGGCCCTAGAGAAGGGCCCAAGACTTGGACCCAAAACTGCCTTGGCAGTGTCCACCAACGAGACCAAACGACGGCCAGTGGTCCAACCAACGGCCCGTCGACTTGGTCCGTCGATTGGACCTGCAAGGACTGCATGTTTGGAAGTTCCAGTCTCAACCAATGAACCCCCACCATCGTACCATTAATGGACAAACGGTCCGTTGGTTGGTCCTGTTTGTGAGCTGCCAAAAAGTTGCTACCAGGCTGCCTTGGCTTGGGGTGTTTGGTAAATTCACCCCAAGTCTTTAAGGACCTTGGACGATTATTATAGGGTTATTTAGGCATATTAAAGAGTTCCAAACCATTAGACCTAATTTTAGACTTCATTTCCTAAAACCAAAATTCCTCTCTCTTAAAAGACTCTCTCAAGTCACCATGGAAGTTAGAACTCAAGAAGGGCTAGAAGGGGCTGTTGGTGGTAAATTTCTTCATCAAAAATCATTTGGCTTTCTTCTATGTGAGGTATGGTAGTCATCCTTGAACTCTCTTCCATTCAAGGAGTCCCTTCTAATAAATTTCCAAAAAAGATTATCAACCCTAACTTCTTCTATCTTTAACTCTAAATATAGGTCTTGCATGAAACGTTGCTAATGATTCAAAAATGATGTTTCTAATGTTAGTTGATGATTTTAATGCTAAAACTTCAATGAAAACATGTTAAAGCTTTATGTCAAATATTGGCTTAAAGAATGGGTTAAATGAGCATGAATTTGTAATCTTTGAGCTTTGGTTTCTTTGAGTTGATGTTGTTGTTTAGATACTGCCCTAAGGGCTAATTTATGATGAATTGTTGATTAAAATGTTATAGGTGATGGAAGCTTGGGTTAAAGGGTAAGTTGGTTATGTTTTTTAGCTTTAATTATGAAATGCTCTTGAGTGGTATGGTCCACCTTCTTGGTGGCATTGTTTACTTGAATTGTATAAATGTGTAGTTACTTGTGTATTATGAATGAGGCCATGAAGGCAAATTATGTGAAAAAAGATGGAAATCAAGATACTTTTGTTAATGTGTTTTATGAAGCTTGTTATGAAATGCTAAGGATTATGTCTAAATGACTTATATGATTATGTGAAGCATGTTAAAGTGTGTGATGTGATGAAAGAAGGTCTAATCTTGTATAGGATTAAATGAAAATGAAATGATGCTTATGTGAAAGGTGTGTTCACATGTACACACACTCACACTTGAATGAATAAATGAAGCTAAGTTAAGTCAAAAAAGGGAGTTTTTGGGTGAACACTCTTCGTGAGTTGAGATGAAGTGTTTAGTAGCAACCTCACTATTCCCAAGAGCTTTCTAATGTAGGTTGGAGGATGGATACCCTTCGTTACTTGTGAATCCGTCAAGAGTTATGCCTATCACCGAGGGGATATAAAGAAGAGGTGGTTACACTTCGGGAGTTGTGATGTTGTATTCCAATGTACCTCTTGAGATGAGTACTCCTCGTTAGTAGAGAATGAGTTACTTAGTATCAATCTCATTATCCCTTAACAATGCGACCGCATAGGTGTAGCTATTGGGAAATCCATGTAAAAGCTAAAAGTAAGGCTTCACTCTAGGCAAGTGAGAGGACCCTTCTCCGATAAGGGAAGTATCGAGATTCCATGTTTAGCTCTCATGGTCTATGTCGGTTAAGCTAACCCCAAAACGTAATGAAAATGCTAAGTCTTCTAAGAGAGTGTAATACTTAGGGTAGGTAGTGGAATGGGGCGCTATTTATCCGTTGCACTAGGTAGGCATTCCGAAAGGGGAGTCTTGGTGAGCCATATATGAATTAAATGAACTAAGTCTCCTAAAGAACGTACTACTTAGGGTAGGTAGTGGAATAGGATGCTATCTATCAAATGCACTAAGTAGACCTTCCAAAAGAGGAGTCTTGGTGCTAAGTCTTCTAAAAGAGTGTACTACTTAGGGTAGGTGGTGGAATGGGACGTCATCTACTCATTGCACTAAGCAGGCATATTGAAAGGGAAGTCTTGGTGTGTTGCTTGAGTGTTCTTCTAATGTCTTGTTATTTAGTGGGGGCTTGTTCTCTCAAGGTGAGTAAGCCAAAAAGGGGTAGTCTTCATGAGAATCACTTTGGTGTGTATTGAAGGAGGTATATGTGCACTTCCTTCATGTCTTACCTTGGTGATTCTTAGGATAACCTTAGTTAGGGAAACTCCTATGGAAATGAGTTCACTTCCTCTTTGCTTGGCCTTGGAAGGCAACTATTTTGGAATAGGGATAGTTTACTGTAATGTTTCAAGAGTTTACTGTAAATTTTGATAAGCTTATTGTAAAATATGTGTGTTAAAATTATGGAAATCTTTCTCTAAGTGTTAAATGGTGATTCTTATGTTGTTTTACTTCTATATTCTTGAGTGTTTTAATTAATTGACATAAAAGTGTATTTATACTAAAATGTCCCTTTTTGCATATATCATACTTAGTACATTATTTGTACTAACCCCGTACTTTTCTATACTTTATACGTATAGGTTTTGGAAGCAAGGTTGAAGTCTAGAAGGCAACGCTTGGGAAAGATTCTCTCAAGACAAAGTATGTCCTCATATATTCTAGGGCATAGTTCTTAATTCTGTTAGTTTTGTATAAGTTCTTATTATGTATTTTCTTTCAATGTAAAGGGCCGTGTCCCTAAGATATTATGTTGGATCTTTAAGATTGACTTGTGACGATGAGACTTCTTTGGTATTTTATGAAAAATGTTTCCTTTATTAAATTATTCGTGAAAAGTTTTAATTCCGCACTACTTTTCATGTCTTATGTAATGAATGATAGTTAAAGGGCTTGTACAAGACCCCAAAGGGTCAAGTACGCCCTGTCATGACCCAAGGGTTCTCCCTAACTTCTAGGGGGTACTTTTGGGTCGTGACACCCCTGAACTTATTTTATTAATAATTTTCTACCCTTTCTCGACCTCGTGGCACTATCTTGTGGGCCCAACGCTGGTTGACTTTTTTTCAAGCTAGTGTCACGTAGACCGGAAGGGTAAACAATTACTTATAAGATAAGTTCAGGGGGTAATAGGACCTTACTATAGTATAAGTGTGTCTCTGAGATTTCGGGCATAGGTTGAGGGGGTACTTGTGCATTTTTCCTAAAAAATAGTCTAGAGATAAAATGGAGCTGAAAGATTTCCATCACACGTACTGGATAAATGTAACGACCTGTTTAGTCGTTTTGAGCAGCAGATTTTATTTCTGGAAAAACTGTGTGAGTCGACGGAACCCACGACGAACCGTCATGGGCACGACGGACCGTCGCAGGTGTCTCGTTCCA
>NC_028648.1:47655041-47673568 GCF_001406875.1 Solanum pennellii | reverse complement strand
ATTAACGAATTAAATTTGTGAAGCTAGAGTCATTCTTTAATAATAATCAAGAGGACATTATCAATGTGCGTCTCCATTTTGTAGATTTGCACCCTTTAAATTATTAAATTTCGTTATTTATCATAAAGGATAATACTTTATCCACATCAATTATATTATTCATGAGAGGGGTTAAGGAAAAAGTTATAAGAAGAGGGAAAGAAAAGAAATTTAGGTAAAGATTTTTTTTTAAAAAAATTATAACTATTATATACATATAGATTATAGATGATAATTATTAATAAATTAGATATTTAATTAGGAATTAATCTTAAGAAGTCTAAAAGTCATTAACATTTAATTATATTTATACAATCAAATATTTAAATATTTTATAATAATTTAATTTGTTGAAAGGGTAAAACCGTAATTCAACTTTCAACTTTTTTGTTCATGCTCTTAGTAATATATGATATATGACATGATATGATGATATGATATGTTGAACCTTCATGTGTTTAGTTCTTCTTATTTTGAACCCCTTTTGGCGAAAATCTTTGTTCTTCCATTGTTTTATTTAATATGTTTTTCTCACTGTTGTTTTGATTATTAATGTCTAAAAATGATATTTATGTGTTTAATTTTGTATTAGATGATTCATTGTTCATGTTGACTATTTGTTTCAATTAAGTGATTTTATACACATAGATTTATGCTCAATATTGGAAGTGTTGGAAACGATAACATGAATGAGTCCTTGCTTGGATACACGTGCAAAGCATGTACCAAAAAACTAAACTTTTTTAAATAAAACAAGCCTAAATTAAGGGGAAGTTTATTTATAAACACCATTCTTTTAAATAAATTTGGAACTTTTTGGTCACCTTGATTCAATGACTCAATGTCATCCTTTACCTAATTTTAAGATGAGGGATCACATAAGCACAAATAAGAAGTGGAGAAAAAATGGACCTGAGATGTCCTATGTAAACGGAAAACGGTCAGGTATTGAATTAACGGTGCACAACATGCAATACTAACTGAAACTTCCTAATACTTACATCTCACTATCAAATATTCATGACACTATTTTCTAATAATAGCAATAAATAAAGATGTTGTTTTCTGAATAAGAAGCTGCACAATTTAATTTATGCCTTCACAGGTTCTTTTCTGTTTCTCCTCTTGCTTCAGAATATCAGTTGTTTAAAAAAAAATTAAAATCTATTTGTTATTTTAGCTTTATTCATTCATGGGTATCCTAGATTTTTTGTTCTTGATTTCCATATTTGGTACGATTAATTAATTGTGTCACTATCTCATTTAAAAGATTATATTGTTAGCAGAACGACAACGCTTGGGCCTATATTATTATATTTTGTTTAGGAGTGAGGGTGAAGCTCCAACGCTTGACCTTAAATCATGTTATTTTGTGACCATCTCATGATAAAAGTGGAGAGTCTTTGAGTCTCAACTTTGAAGGGCAAGATTAATATTGACATTATTGTATATTGGGTGTTGAAATTAGTTATTTTAATTGCAATTTGATTACTATAGTACTAAATTCATTAATTATGTACATTTGATAATTATTAATTTTACCATAAGTTGTAATCTTCACTTCAATGAAGTGCACTTCATTTCTTGCTTTTCGCTTCAAGATTAAACCTACTACTTGGGGTAGTTTGGTAGCTGGTATGGATACGAGTTATGCAAGACCTGATTTTTGCACAAATAATACCACATTTGGTAACTCATTAGGAGATAAGCTATTCATCTATAAAATTAATATGGTGTTTGGTTTGCAGTTTAGAAATCCATACAACTATAATACATGTATAAGTTACGAGAGAATTTGTGTATTTTTGTAGACAGGATAGAAGGTGGAATTAAATAGAATACATGTATAACTGATACATGAATAACATACATGAATAATCAGCTACCAAACGGCCCCTTAGTCTACAAGTGAATACAAGGATTTCTTGCTTTTCGCTTCATTCGGTGATGGTCTAAACATTGATGAAAGATTGCAGTGAGGTATATTTGAGTTGAGCATATAGATGAAACAATCACAGACTGTTTCACTTGTTATGACTTTCTTGATTTGAGCATTTCTACTTTATATATATGTGATGCAGATATCTTCCGAATTGAATGTTGAGCACTAGTTTACCATCATGAACTCTATCCTGGATCGCGTAGCCAAAGATTATGGTAGACGGAACAACTCAAGTGTGTATAGTAGTGGGGACGTCTTTGAGCCTTTGTCAAGTAGTAATGGTGAGGCTGAAGGGACAAACCATTTATTCCATATAGGCTGATCAAACTCTTGATCTGGCTAATTCCCCTGACTGTGCTTTATTGTTTCTACAGCTAAGCAACGGGCAAAATTGGTAGAATGGTTTAGTAGTGTTCTTCCTCACTTGAGTTTGCCAATAAATGCTTCTGATGAGGATTTACGAGCATTGTTGGTTGATGGTTCTGTCTTATGCCAATTATTGAATAAGTTGAAACCAGGTTCTGTACCTGAGGTAGTTTATAATATTTTGATTTTACAGTATGCTGGAGTAAGTATGTCTTTGTTTGTTGATTTAACTCTATCTTTTCTTCTAGTGTGGTGGTACAGTACATTCTCCACAGCTACGTTCAGAAAATATTAGAAGGTTTTTGTCTGCTATGGATGAAATGGGCTTGCCCAGGTTCTACGCATCAGACTTGGAACAGGTGCTCATGTCATAACTAACTCATGTAGTTCATTTCTACTTATGATTATAGGAAGTCCTTGTTCTCCCGTTTGGCTATTTGAAGTTGAAACTTGAAAATTTGAGGCTTTAAAGTTGTGTTTGGACATGCATTTTACTTGGAGAAGTCTCAAAAATACAACAACTGGTCCGAGCCCACTTGAAATTTCATGGTCAAACAAATATTTGAAGATAAAAAAATCTGATCCCGAATATATGGCCAGACGCTAGCTTAACTCTGCAGGCCATTTGAGTTGTATAACTTTTTCCATGTGTAGAAAAGTGTTATCCTGCTTTACTTTCATTTAGTTAATTGCCATCTATTTTTTATTTTAGATGTATTAACAATGACGAATTGTCCAGGGTTCCATGAAGATAGTACTGGAAAGCCTTTTAACACTTCGGGCAGAATTTAAGCTGAATGATGGAGGATACAATTCGAGCACAGTGTTATCCAGTAAATATGGGGCTGATGCAAGCAGAAGATGGAAACTGTTGGGTGAAAATTCGGGATGTGGTGATGTTTCATACATAGAAGAATTTTCATCAAGAACTCACTCTACCCCATCCCCAGGAGAACGGATGAAGACAGGTTCAGATTCAAAATTCCAGCGTGTGTTGAGAAGTCCTGTAGTGACAGGTATTGATGTAATATGCAACATAAAAACATGTCTACAGATTGTATAGCTGTTTGCTATTTTATTTGCAATCATTAATGCTCTTTTGCTCTTCTTGGGTTTTAAGAACTTAAGCAATTGTTAAATTAGGTAAATAACTCTTTGCTCTTGCTACTTCTCCAAACTCCACATGTCATGTCTTCATTCTGAACTTCGTAGAGCCATCAGCCGCGTTAATACACCACGTCGGACATAAGTTCCATGAAGTATTTCAGCTTAAACAAGGGAGCCACACTGAAATTCCTGCTGCAAGGATTTCGGAAATGATGAGATCTAACAGTTTGAATGTTAGTAAAAAGTTCCACCCTCCCTTTTGTCAATGAAGCTATCTTGCTACTTGCATAAGTTTTATTCATAATTTGAGTTTGTACTTGTTCCGCTCATTTCATTTTTTATTGCTTTCAGATTGCCCCAACGCAGTCACTTCTAAGTGTTGTAAATGGGATTCTTGATGAAAGCGTTGAGAGGAAGAATGGAGAGATACCTCAAGTCTGCACTTAATTTGCATATTGACTTTTGGAATTTCTATTCTATATGATCTAACATTAGTTGGATGTCTAAATCTTTCAGCGTGTAGCGTGCCTATTGAGAAAAGTGGTGCAAGAAATTGAGCGGCGGATATCTACTCAAGCTGAACATCTTAGAGCGGTACAATATGTAACTGACCAGCTGTATTCTCAATTTCTCTTTTCAATGGATTTATTTCATATTATTTTTCTTTCTGTGCCTGCAGCAAAGCAATCTATTCAAGTCTCGTGAAGAGAAATACCAGTCAAGGATCAGAATCATGGAAGACCTTGCAACTGGGACTAGTGAAGAGACACAGGTAGTTATGGACTTCACATTCTAGGAAAAGTTCAAAGTCTGCGATTATTACGCTTCCACAATAACTACCTTTACACGTCCACCTCTTCTGCATTTCAGATTGTCATGAACCAGCTTCATCAGATTAAGGTAATTTTCCAGTTTTCTTTCTGCCGCATTGCTAGCTCAATGTTCAGTAAGTTCTTCTTTCGTATGCTTTTAACACTTACTATATCACACTAACCAGATATCCTGAAAATTAAACCAGCTATGCTTTATCCTATTTCTTCATCTCATGATTGAGGACATTATCATTACTTTCTCAGATTAACAGTACTCTCTTTTGCTTCTGTATAGAAGTGTCGTGTATAATTTGTTTGTTAATCTTGTCAAGTGAAATCCGTTATTGACTGCAAAGAATATGATGCTAGAATCTAGGTACTTCCAAAAAATTCAGCTCCATCATTTTTCTCTACAATCTTCAGTTTTACTATTTCTTTGTTTTTGAAATCACATGCAGAATGAGAAGAGCAAAGCAGAAGAGAAGAAGAAAATTGAGGAGCAGGATGTGTCTATATTGAAAGAGAAGGACGATCAAATTGCCGCATTGAAGCAAGAACTGGAAATAGCTAAGAAGTCCTATGAGTTGAAAGAGAATGAAGATCATGGTAAAAGAATCACAGCATTGAAGAAAGAGCTGGAAATAGTTAAGAAATCATATGAATCGAAAGAGAAGGAAGATAATAAAGAAATTACAGCTTTGAAGCAAGAAATGGGAACACTTAAGAAATCATATGAATTGAAAGAGAAGGAAGATAATAGTCAAGAAATCACAGCTTTGAAGCAAGAATTGGAAATAGTTAAGAAATCGTATGAATTGAAAGGGAAGGAAGCTAATAGTCAAGAAATCACAGCTTTGAAGCAAGAGCTGGAAATAGTTAAGAAATCGTATGAATCGAAAGAGAAGGAAGAACATAAACAAGAAATCACAGCTTTGAAGCAAGAATTAGAAACAGTTAAGAACTCGTATAAATCGAATGAGAAGGAAGATCATAGGCGAGAAATCGCAGATTTGAAGCAAGAAATGGAAATAGCTAAAAAATTGTATGAACAACACACCCTAGAAATGAAAGAAAAGGCTACAAAAGCTCAACAAGAACTTGAGGAGAAGTTGAAGGAGGCCATGAGCCTTTTGACAGAATCAAGAAATAGGATAAAGGAACTTGAGACATTTATTGAATCACAATCTCGCAGTTGGACGAAGAAGGAGCATATTTACCAAATATTTACAGAATTCCATCTGGGCGCACTGCGTGTATGCTTGATCCCATTTCTTCTTTTCAAATTTTTCCTAACATGTCATTTGTGTAGAACGTATGACTTGGACCTCCATGATTGTTCAGGAACTGAAATTTTCTTCTCAGTCAATAAGGCAAGAACTGGTGAAAACTCAGCAGAGCTACGGAGAGGAATTCAATCAACTAGGTCATTTCAGCTGCTTGAAGTGTTATACTAATGTCGTTTACTGAAGGCCGTATACGTATAAGATATCAAGACAAGTTTTAACATTGACTTAAATGGATTTTCCTCATGAAATCAAATTTCGATTACAGGTGCAAAAGTTACAGCACTTGGACATGCAGCTGCAAACTACTCTGCACTCCTTGCTGAGAATCGCAAACTGCACAATGAGGTGCAGGAGCTAAAAGGTGTGATAACATAGTGATCTTCATAATTTTGAGGACCGAAAATTAAACACCGTTCTTGTTCATCTACTTATGTTTATTTTTCAATTAGGAAATATCAGAGTATATTGTCGAATTAGGCCATTCCTTCGTGGACAAAAGGAAAAGCAATCAGTTGTTGAATACATTGGAGAAAATGGAGAGCTGATTATTGTAAATCCTTCCAAACAAGGAAAGGAAGGCCGCAGGTCTTTCAAGTTTAACAAGGTCTATAATCCAGCTGCAACACAAGGTTTTCAGATTCTTCCATATTATGAATTCTTATATCTCTATTCTGCATAATGAATTCTAATATAAATTCACCTTCCTACTCTTCTACAGCTGATGTATATTCAGACATTCAGCCATTAATACAGTCCGTGCTTGACGGATATAATGTGTGTATATTTGCCTATGGTCAGACTGGATCAGGGAAAACATACACAATGGTAATGAACTTTGGTATCTAAATTTGTTAAATATGTTAATGTTGTTTTACTTTCCTGAAGTCAAACTTAATTGACCTACAGACTGGCCCAGACAAAGCGACCGAGGAGAATTGGGGTGTCAATTATCGAGCTTTAAATGATATTTTCAGAATTTCTCAAACGAGAGTGAACACCTTCACATATGAAATTACAGTTCAAATGATGGAAATATATAACGAACAAGTTCGTGACTTACTCTCAAGTGATGGTTCACCAAGGAAATATCCTTTTATATTCTGCATGGTGTCTACTTTGTTACTTTCAAACATCAAATGATCGACCAGTCTGAAATCTTCTTCAGTTTTGATTCTTCCTTCCTTCCTCTTTGCTGTTACTGCTTTGTCTTGCATTTTCAATTAATTTCCAAAATGACCATCTCAGATTTGCTTATAACATGCATCTGGTTAACTGTTTTCCTTGATTTGCACACACTTGGGATAGTGTCCGCCCCCCAGCCTAACGGATTAGCTGTTCCAGAAGCAAGCATGCATACAGTAAACAAGACCTCTGATGTCTTAAATTTGATGGATATTGGACTAAGAAATCGAGCAAGAGGTTCCACTGCAATGAATGAAAGAAGTAGTCGATCGCACAGGTTCCGTATAACAACTCTACAGAGTTCATCTACATACTTTGAAGTTTGAAGTACATATCTTGTCTTTTTTGTTATGAGTGATTTACTATATCATACTGAGATTAGCTGCAATATGTGCACAGTGTTGTCACTATTCATGTTCGTGGGATGGATATTAAGAGTGGTTCATCCATGCGTAGTAGTCTTCATTTGGTGGACCTTGCTGGAAGTGAAAGAGTCGACCGCTCTGAGGTGACTGGCGATAGACTGAAAGAGGCGCAGCATATAAATAAGTCATTATCTGCCCTTGGAGATGTCATTTATTCTTTGGCACAAAAGAATGCCCATGTCCCATACAGAAACAGCAAGCTGACTCAAGTCCTTCAGACTTCATTAGGTACTCTTTTTTATTTATCCAAGTTAGTCTTTCGATTTTTTTTCTTCTGGTAACCATGTAAACAGTACCATTAACAAACAATGTGATCCACAACCACCTTCCAGGAAGGGTGCTATAAAGAATGAACCTCCAACAGAAAAAAAAACTAGGTATATTATCTGTGCACTATGAAAAACTCAAATTAAATACAAAGAATCCTATGAATACATCTATGTGCCCTCTTTGATGAATTTTACATCTCGATTCTTTGTACTGTTTCCTATGTGATCTATCTAGCTATATTTGAGACTTGTATGATGTTCTTTTGAAAGATCTTCCAATCCCTAGCTCTCCAGGTGTAGTACATTGACTCCATGGATTGCCGCCATCACTTCTTTTGGACCTTCTTCCGGTGCTTCCTCTCTATAGTCATTACGACTTGCTTCATGTCCCCTACCTGAATGTTAGTGCTATTCTACAGAATTAATTCATTCCTGAATCAAGTGATCCATGCACAATCAGCAAACAAGTGGGAGCTAGTTTCCGAAGTCTCTGAGACGTATCTCATATAGACAGACTGTGGAGGAGCCAGAATTTTCACTAAGAGGGGTCAAAATATCAAGAAGTAAATCCTCGAAGAAGTGAAGGGACGTCAGTATGTCATATATATACACTAAAAATATTTTTACCTGGCTACAAAGTTTAAGTTTCTGAGTTAGGGTGTCGATTGAAACCCCTTAAGTACATGTGACGCCAGCACTGCAGACAGCATCGATCATCCACTTGCATCTTTAGTATAACGAGTCTAAGCAGCATCCCCAAAAGTGCTAACCACAGTATAACTTTATGCCTTGGCTGCGCTACATATGTCCACACAAGATCTGCAACGTCCAGATCTTCCTTTGCTCCCCCGTAAGATGTTAATACTACTAGTGATGAAGAATAGCAGAATACTCCTTTAGCAGTTAATACCGTATGACCATCCTATCCTTCAAAGAGTTGATTTTCCTCCGGTAACAACTACTACCCAGTGGAGCTTTATGTCCCCAGATACTATCGTCATTTTTCATATAAATCACATAGACAGCATCTTATCCATAGTGCATCCTTACCCACAACTAGCTTCCAAAGTAACTTCCCCACTGAATCTACATTCCAAGTTCTGCATTCTTTCACATTTAAGTCCTCTATTCTTTCGTAGACAAACTTTGTCCCAAGAGACGACGCATAGCTTCCTCAGTCCTTCTGAGATCCCCCACATATGTTCCCTGCACTTTCTATCCACCTATTCCAATATGCTCTGCGGCAAGATAAAGGCAGATCCCCAAAGCTATGTCTAGAGAAAAACGCAGCATTCAGAACTTGAAATCTTCCTGCATAGGATAATTGTTTAGCATAAGCAGTACTAAGCATGCTGGTAATCTTGTCCATTAGTTGTTGACACACTAACTGTTTACACTTCTTAGAGGATATAGGCAGTGCCAAATATCTTATTGGAAATAGCCCTAGAGTGTAACCAGCAATATATCCTAGATTTGGTCAGTAGATCCAACTATAAAGATACTAGACTTCTCAAAATTTGCAATAAAACATATGTAACCAGCAATATATCCTTCATTTGGTCAGTAGATCCAACTATAAAGATGCTAGACTTCTCAAAATTTGCAATCAAACATATGGCTGCACTCAATTGTTCCACTGCTTCCCTCGCCCTTAGCATATGTTTCTCTCTGTTGCAAAATACCATTAGATCATCAGCAAAAATTAAGTGAGTCAGTTTTACAATCTTGCACATGGGGTGATATTTCAAGTCAGGCAACTGGTACAATACATTACAACATGAAATTGGTCTATGTTGGCTAGCACTGTCAGGACAGTCAACCTTTGGAATAAGGGCAGTATTAGTAGAGTTAATCAGGACAGTCTTTTGATTGCTTCAGAAACAATTGAGCATGAATCATAAGCAAGTGGATCGGAGGTATTTCAATGAAAAATAGAATATGTTTTGGTTGAGAACCTCCAATATGGTTCCAAAAAAGATCTTGGCCACACTCGGTAGTTTCTATCTCCCTGCAATATTATCTTTTACATCTCGGGTACTTATCTGATGACTAGTCTTGCTTATTTAGTACTGAACTATTTGTTTGAATTCTTACCCCCAAATTTTCCTAAGGAACAGGTTTATTCTATATGTTTCTTTGCAGATTATATCAGTTACGTTTTGCGAAACAAATAAAATAATAAAACAATATTTTATCACGGAAAACCCCAACTCTTAAGGGTAAAAACCATGACCTACACTTCTGTAGGATTTAACTCCACTTTATTAAACTTCAAGTCTCAACAAAAGATTACAAAGCTATGTAACCTAAGGAATTATAAACTCTAATTCCTAAAGGAATTATAAACTCTAATTCCAAGCTAAAAATTATAAACTCTAATTTCTAGTTACCCGAAAACACAAAACCCCCCGGTTTTATATCTTCTAATGTTCTTCAAGTTCCACAACTTGTCGAACAACTCCTGTTCACAAAACTCAGATTGTAATCAAAACTCTTAATTACAATCTTACAATTTTTCTCACAAATTGCAACACTCCGGATAAATCTCAAAACTCTCTCAACCTCTTGATCGTGTTTTGATCTTCTCTCCATGTAAGTGCGCAATTTTTCTGAAGCGAGGCGCTATTTATAGATTTGGACTTGAATCCAAAACCTATTTCAACTAGAAATCCTATTTGTGTCTGCTTCCTTTTTCTCATGAAACTTAGAAGCTCACGCGTAGGATTCCTACATTGTGCGGAACTCGTCTTCGCCGCATCTTCAACTCATTCTTCAACTTTAACTTTGCCGCATCAAATCTTTGTTGAACTGTTGAACTCAACTTTGGACTTTGTTTCCACCCTTTGTCGCTGGAAAATTGTCACTGGAACAAAACCTTGTAGCATTAGGTCTTCTCTTTGTACTTTACATTGAAAGAAAATTCCTTGCGTGATTTTCCTTATTTAGCTTAGGAAAACAGATTTTCCTTATTTAGCTTAGGAAAAAGTCTGCATTCTACATAGGTTTCCTTAGTTAAATAAGAAAACATTGTTGAACGCTAACGCTTTGTTTCGCTAAAACGTGTAATCCTATTCAAACTTGAATTCGCTGGAACATATTCGCTGGAACATGTTGACGTTACCTTTTCGATACAAATTTGACATCTTTCAGAATACCATGAGTTTAACACTATTTATTTATGATGTTTGAGTACCCTATAGGATATAAATTTATCCAACATTTGCAATTCTGCAATAAGTTCAAATGAATCGTTATATCCCCGGCTGTTGACACTTGCACATATTTTTATTTTGTTATACAGGTGGTCAAGCAAAGACACTTATGTTTGTACAGCTTAATCCTGAAGTTGGTTCACATTCAGAAACCACCAGCACATTAAAATTTGCTGAAAGAGCATCCGGAGTAGAGCTAGGTGCTGCTCGAAGTAGTAAAGAGGGCAGGGATGTAAGAGATTTAATGGAGCAGGTGTTCTTTTAACTTTAAATGCTTATTAGTAACAGCTAGAACTGAAACATATTATATGCTTCCTCGTTTAACTAACTTGTAACTATCTCAGTCCAATTGTTAAGGTATTGTCTATTTTGGACCTAGACCTGCACAAATTTGTCCCTTCGATTTTAACCCAAAAGGAGCCTCAACATTTTTTTTTTTAAATCATTCTTATAATGTCCTTAACTTTCTACTCCCGTTCCACCTAAGGTGTAATGTGCTCCTCAACTTTCTGTTGGGAAAATGCGGACGAGCACAAAAATATATATGGTAAAAGTAATGGAAATAAAATGAGAAAATAACGACACCAAGAATTTTATGTGGAAACCCTTCTGAATAAGGGAAAAAATCACGGGCCAAGAGAAGCAATTGATATTACTATAGTAAGGAATTTTACACTGTGTAGTCACGAATACAATACTCAAAGTGACTACTACACACTCAAAAGGAACAACACTCTTTTGGTTTCCGTCTTACTAAAATATCGCTCACACTCTATTTTTCTTCACAGACTATTTTCTTGCATGGTCTATGGAATACCTTACTTTGCCCTCAAAATGAGTTTTCTCTCTAACTTGGTGTATTCTACAAATGAGCAAGAATGCTCTATTTATACAAGGATAAAACCATGCCTATGTCACTAATGACATATGTAAATATAGCAATGTCAAGAATGGTTGCAAATCTTACCAATTTGCCAACCACCAAATCTTTTTTTTTTTCAACTCCAAATACTATTTCTTTTTAACAATTGCTTGTACCAATTGAATAGCTAAAGTTTACTAAAAAATGGGATGGATTCAACAAATCTCCCCCTCCAGTCCCATTTACTGGAAGAAGGTTTCTTCAACTTCTTTAAAGAGAGCTCATACCCACAAGTTCTTTGCATAACTCGAACTTGTCTTTCGGCATCATCTTGGTCAGCATATCTGCAGGATTTTCTCTTGTGTGAATTTTTTTGACGTGAAATGATTCATTCTCCACTTTCTCACGAATCCAATGATATCTGACGTCGATGTGTTTTGTTCTTGCATGGTTCATGGAGTTCTTGCTCAAGTCTATTGTACTCTGGCTGTCACGATAGACAATATACTACATCTGATACAAACCAAGCTCTTGAAGAAATCGCTTTAGCCATATCATCTCCTTGCCGGCTTCAGTAGCCGCAATATACTCAGCTTCAGTTGTAGATAGTGCAACACACTTCTGCAACTTTGACTGCCACGATATAGCTCCCGCTGAAAAAGTAAGCAAATATCCAGTAGTGGATTTTCTGTTATCAAGGTCACCTGCCATATCAGAATCTGTATAGCCTTTCAAGATTGGATTTGATGCTCCAAAACACAAGCATTCATCTAATCTTCCTATAAGATACCTGAGTATCCACTTCACAGCTTCCCAATGCTCTTTTCTCGGATTTTAGAGAAATTTACTGACAACACCAACTGCGTGAGCAATATCAGGTCTAGTGCACACCATTGCATACATTAGACTTACGACGACGGAGGAATTTGGAACTTTGGCCATGTTCTCTTTTTCCTCCCTAGCTGTAGGACACATCTTCTTGCTCAATTTCATATGACCAGCAAGAGGTATACTAACAGGCTTAGCATTCTTCATATTGAAGCGCTCCAGTACGCGTTCAATGTACTTCTTCTGGGACAAATAAATCTTCCTTTTATCTCTAGGACGAGTAATTCTCATGCCCAAAATTTGTTTGGCATGACCCAAGTCTTTCATTGAAAAAGACTTACACAACTCTTTCTTCAGCTCGTCAATCTTGGAAGTATTCTTGCCTACAATCAACATATCATCCACATACAACAAAAGGATGATAAAATCATTGTCAGATAATTTTTGTACAAATACGCAATGATCTGAAGAAGTCTTCTTATAGCCTTGCTCCCCCATAATAGATTCAAACTTTTTGTACCACTGTCTGGGAGCTTATTTTAGGCCATAGAGACTCTTTTTGAGTTTGCATACAAAATTTTCTTTACCATCTAATTTGAAGCCCTCAGGTTGTTCCATATAAATCTCTTCTTCTAGGTCACCGTGAAGGAAAGCCGTCTTCACATCCATCTGCTCAATCCCTAAATTAAGACTAGCAGCCAAACCTAGAACTGTGCGAATTGAGGACATTTTCACAACAGGAGAAAATATTTCGTCAAAGTCAATACCTTTCCTTTGACTGAATCCCTTAACAACCAATCTAGCTTTGTACCTGGACTTCAAGTTGTGTTCTTCAACTTTAACTTTGAACACCCACTTGTTCTTTAAAGCTCTCATGCCCTTGGGCAATTTTACCAACTCATAAGTGGGGTTCTCATGCAAAGACTTCCTCTCGTCTTGCATGGCTTCAATTCATTGATTCTTGTGCTCATCTTCCATGGCCTCCTCATAACATTCAGGTTCTCCCCCGTCAATGAGTAACACATACTCATTGGGTGAATAACGGGAGGAAGGAACCGCTGTCTTGTGGACCTCCGAAGAGGAATATTTTATTTGTCCACAACTTCATGAGCAACAGGATCATCAATAACAATATCATTGTTATTATCAACATCAACATGTTGATTCGATACATGATTCTGGGCGTCACCATGATTATCAAACCCAACAACATCACGCACACTTGTGTGAGGAACTTCATCATGATGAACTATACCATCAAAACTTGAAGATTCTACCTTCTCTGCTTTGTCAATATCTTCAATTTTTTTTATTCTCCATGAAAATAATATCACGGTTTCTCACAAGTTTCATTTCAATTGGATCATATAGCCTGTAACCAAATTAATCTAGGCCATATCCAATGAAAATGCATTGCCTTGTCTTGGCATCTAACTTTGACCTCTCATCTTTCGACACATGTACAAAAGCTTTGCAACCAAATACTCTCAAATGGTCATAGGAAACATCCTTTCCATACCAAACACTATTTGGTACATCACTTTGCAAAGGAACAACAGGAGATAGATTAATACCATGTGCAGCGGTCAATAAAGCCTCACCCAAAATGAGTTTGGCAACTTTGCTTCAGAAAGCAAACATCTAACTCTTTCTATCAAGGTCCTGTTCATCCTCTCAGCAAAACCATTAAGCTGAGGAGTCTTCTGGTGTCTAATACCTTGATGCTTGCAGTATTCGTCAAATGGTCCACAATATTCACCACCATTATCAGAACGAATACATTTCACTTTCTTTTCAGTTTCTCTTTCAACTGAAGCCTGAAACTGCTTAAAGACACCTAACACTTGGTCTTTAGTCTTCAAGACATAGACCCAAAGTTTTCTCGATCAATCATCAATGAAAGTGACAAAGTAAAGTGCACCACCCAATGTCTTTGTCTTCATTGGACCACATAAATCAGAGTGCACTAAATGAAGCAACTCTGTCTTTCTCGAAGGAGGGTAGGTTTTAAAGGAAACTCTATTTTGTTTACCAGCCAAGCAGTGCTCACATTTTTCTAATTTAGCACTTTGGAAATTTGACAATAATTTCTTCTTGTCTAGAACATTAAGTCCTTTCTTGATAATGTGTCTAAGCCTCTTGTGCCATAATGTTGAAGAGCTATCGCTCTCAACCGCATTCACCATATCAACACAAGTAGAGGCCGTAGTCCAGTATAGACCACGACGTTTGTTACCACAAGCCACAACCAAGGAACCCTTAATGAGCTTCCATTTTCCATCACCTTTGGTACTAACATATCCTTCATCATCGAAAACACCAACAAAAACTAGGTGCAGACGAACATCGGGAGCGTGTTTCACATTGTTCAAAACTAGTTTAGTTCCAACACTAGTTTCCAAAAAAATTGTACCAATACCAACCACCCTATAAACAGTCTCATTACCCATACTCAAGGTTCCAAAATCACCAGGAGTGTAGGAAGAGAAAAAATCCTTCCTTGATGTCATATCATCACCAATGTCCACAACCCAGCTTTACTCATCACAAGCAATATTTATCATGTTTGCATCAAGAACGGTAACAAGATCTTCGGTGTTGACGGTGGCTAGGCAATTTTCATTGCCATCTTCTTTAGTTTTCTCTTTGTTTTTGTTCTCCCTCTTCAACTTCCTGCAGAACTTCTTTGTGTGCCCTTTCATGCCACAATGATAGCACTAAATATCCTTAAGTCTGCCTTTGGATTTGCTTCTATTTTGTTTTCTATGCTGAGAACCACGAGTTTTATTTCTCCCCCTGGGGACAGTTACCAGGACATCAGACGAAGAGGAACCTTGAGTTTTTCTTCTCATCTCTTCGTTCAAGACACTACTCAGATGGTCTGTCATTGAAGAACCATCATGATACTTCAAACTCAACATCTGCTTTATTAAGAACATTTTGTTGTTGCCAGTCTTTCGAGCATACAAACTTTCAAGATGCTCCCATAGGTTTCGAGCATGTGTTTCCCCAGAAATATGGTTCAACACATTATTGTCGACCCATTACCTAATAAATCCACAAACCTGTCTATGTAATATATTCCACTCTTCATCTGTTTTATTACCAGGCTTTACAGTGGTAAATACTGGTGTGTAAAAATTCTTAACATGAAGCAGATCTTCCATTTTTCCCTTCCAAATGGCATAATTAACACCATTCAAAGTAACCATTCTACTTGTTTTGGGTTCCATTGTTTTCCCCGAAAAATATAGTTATCGCAAATCAAAGTAAATCTTTTCTGATGTGAAAGTTCAGACTGTGCTGCAACCACAGAGCATAGTCAGATAAAACCTTGGCTCTGATGCCAGTTTGTTGGAAAAACGCGGACGAGCACAAAAATATATATGGTAAAAGTAATGAAAATAAAATGGGAAAATAACGACACCAAGAATTTTATGTGGAAACCCTTCTGAATAAGGGAAAAAATCACGGGCCAAGAGGAGCAATTGATATAATTATAGTAAGAAATTTTACATTGTGTAGTCACGAATACAATACTCAAAGTGACTACTACACACTCAAAAGGAACAACACTCTTTTGGTTTCCGTCTTACTAAAATATTGCTCACACTCTATTTTTCTTCACAGACTATTTTCTTGTATGGTCTATGGAATACCTCACTTTGCTCTCAAAATGGGTTTTCTCTCTAACTTGGTGTATTCTACAAATGAGCAAGAATGCTCTATTTATAGAAGGATAAAACCATGCCTATGTCACTAATGACATATGTAAATATAGCAAAGTCAAGAATGGTTGCAAATCTTACCAATTTACCAACCACCAAATCTTTTATTTTCAACTCCAATAACTATTCCTTTTTAACAATTGTTTGTACCAATTGAATAGCTAAAGTTGACTAAAAATGGGATGGATTCAACACTTTCTACTCCCGTTCCACCTAAGGTGTAATGTGCTCCTCTTATTCAGAAGTTTACCCGTCTTCATGGGCGGGACATACACTCCTTCTGGGACTCAGCATCCTTGTTGAGGTTTTCTCCACCATCCAACTGAGAGAGAGAGTCCCGCTTTAATTCCACTTGGCCTAGGCTCAAACTCATACGATGCTTTAACAGATGGAGTTGGGCCGTTACAGATGGTATTAGAGCAGGACTGCCCCTCCTTACAGTGGTGTGGCAAACATCAGTAAGGATGCTAAGTCAAAATTGGGCGCATGTGATGCCCATGTTGAAAGACAAACTTCTGAAGAAGAATTGTACATTACACCCAGGCCAAATGGGAGAAGAAAGTTAAGAACTTCATAAGAATGAGTTCAAAATTAATTGTTGAGATGCCTTTTGGATTACGACCCATGGACAAATCTGTGCGGGTCTAGCTCCACAGTGGACAATACAAACAAGTTTGAAGAATCATTTAGGTCTCTTACTGTGCATAAATTTAATTTCAGTTGCCAATCAGTTGTATGTATGATGATCAGAAGCTTTTAGATGCGCAATCATTTTTAGTTTTAGGAGGACATGCGCTTACGAATCATCATCTTCATGTTCATACTTGCTATTTTTTCTATTGAAAAGAAACACTAGCAATATAAGATAAGATTAAGTGTTTTTCCTATAACGTTCTGCCTATCTTTTTGTTTGCTGTTTGCAAGAAAACTGAGAAATATGATATGCAGCCTGACTTTACTTTGTAGGGTGTGACTTGGAGTCTCTTGTAATTTTTAATCTTCCAGGTTGGATCTCTCAAGGAAACGATATCTCAGAAAGACAATGAGATTGAGAAACTGCAGCTGATCAAAGATAAAAAATATGCTAATACTGGAGCCGACAGCGAGACAAACAGTACTGATTGAGGTATGGCTCCTCTCCCAGATTTTCTTTCTTTGTGAGAATTCCTGATAAAGCCGAAAGTTTTCTGGTAATTTAAACTACTTAAAGGAGACTTATGTACCTAGTTCCTTGATCCATAGTGATCAATTTAGACTCCGACAGGATACCTATTGCAGTCTGAGTACTGAGAATCAATGCATATATTTTAATCAAGTACATTATAATACCCAGACATTATACATGTCTACACTTTATCGAAACATGATTATCATCTGTAATAATGTAATTAACTACATAGAATCTAGAAAGAGCAAAAGAGTTTGAACTAAACAAATTGGGTAGAGATAAAACCCGGAAATTACATGTTATTGGGAAAAAACTTTATCAATTTATCATCACATTTATGATTAAGATGAATTCCACTTTGATTATCTTATATTTTTGAATAGTTTAAATTGATTGACTAGCATATCATATGATCTATTTATGCAGATAACTGAAAAATCATTGATTGAAGAGTTTCATTGGATGAGAGCAGAGACACTTGAGTTCAATTATTATTGATAAGTTTCTTGTATTTTTCTACTAGTGAGTAAATCTTGTATGAAATTTGTAACATTCAAGTGTTGCATTACTAGCCATTTATCTTTGGGTTAAGATTTTGATTTTTGATTTAACACTAGTAAATTAGTAACAAAGATATACGGAGTCGTCGACATATAAGAATAATGTTGAATAATGCGTATTAGTAATAATGTTAGTATTAGTTATCCAGATATCGTAATTTATGTATTGTTTGGTTTGATGTATTGAAAATAACTTGCATTGAATGATTTTTATTTAAAATATTTTTTAACAAAAATATCCTCTATAAAATACGGTGGAAAGAAAGTAAAAATGATTTCTAGGAACAATTGTATCTTTAACCATGCTAATACAGACATCGAATGCCTTACAATATAAACACTATAGATTTTCATGTAGTGACTATACATATTTTAATATCAAATAAAGTATATAATCAATGCAAGCTAGTTGAAAATTATATAAAATAAAATACTAATAATACAAAAAAAACTAATGCCATCAGTTTTAAAATACTGAGTTAGTCAAAACATTCTATATATAATATAAATTTGGAAAATGCACAAGTACTCCCCTAGACTATGATCGAAATTTCTGAGACAAACATTAACTAAACTAAAGTCCGGTCTTATTACCCCTAAATTCACTTTCTTTTTTAATTTTGTGCACCTTTTGTCTTACGTGGCACACTCTGTGACTCCACGCAATTGAGGCGCGTGAGAGATATTTGAATGTCATGTAGGCCAAAAGGTGCACGCAATTACAAAAAAAAAACAAACCAG
>NC_028648.1:47627894-47655031 GCF_001406875.1 Solanum pennellii | reverse complement strand
CCCCCCCCCCCCCCAATCTATAGTCGAATTCCCAACTTCACACTCATACTTTATGGGGGTCCTATCATCCCCCTGAATTTTATAAAACTGAAATTATTACCTCCCTGAACGCTTAGCTGGCAAATTGAGTGTATCTCACTCTCTTTGAGAGAGTGAGCAAAAAAATTTAATATTAAAACTTTATTTTAATATCTATTTTTAAGAATATATCTTTTTTTAAAAAAATTATTTATTGTCTTCTTCTCCATAGAAATAAAGATCAAATTCCTCCACCATTCACCATCTCTAAACCATCATTGCCACCATCATTTTCACCGGATTCACCATGGTTGATTTCGCACAAGCTTTAAAATTAAGTAAGAAATTTTTATAAACCATTCAAATCAATTAAAAGTAAAATGAGATCTATTTATATCACCTAAAAATGAGATTGGATCATATTTGGGAAAAAAAATCAATTTAGGTTTACATCAAACCCAATTGAACTCTCAAATAAGATTTCTTTTTTAGTTTATAGATCCTTTAATTATCAATCTCAAATCTCAAGCAACCAATTAGAAGTTTCTTCCTCATTTTTTCGGAGAGGATCTGCACTTGTTCTTCCTCTCTATTTCGGTACCCTCACTTTTTTTAGTTTTCTTCTCTCCACTGCTACCAGTGAAAAGCTATCATTGTTGCTTCCTCTAACGAAACGTCACCATTGTGGCTGCCTCCGACGAAACGCCATCATTGTCACTGCCTCCGACGAAACGCCATTGCTGCCTCCGGTACACCACCATTGTCGTCGCCTCTGGCGAAACTCAAAATACCGGCAAAAACCTTCTCACACCTCATCTCATCTCTCTCTTGTTCCTCATAATCTAATTTTAATGGACTTGGTGTTTAAAGTAATGGTGAAAAAACTTTAGAAATTTGAAGGAATTGGGAAAGAAATTGCTTTAGGATTTGAAGAAATTGGAAGAGTATAGGAAAAAGAGAAATGAATTAAACTATTTCAGTTTTAGACAGTTCAAAGTGGTGATAAGACTCCCATAAAATTAAGGTGTGTAGTTGGAAATTCGGCTATAGATTGGGGGGCTTTTGACCATTTTCTCCGTGATAAAATTTAATTTAGTTAATGTGTGTTTCTGAGATTTCAATCATAATCTGTGGAATAATTGTGCATTTCCCTATAAAGTTAGATAAAGAAAAATGACGTGACATTTCTCTTTAGCCAAAGAACCTATTTATCATTTTTTCCCTCACCTTTGACAATTTTTTTTATTTTTTATTTATTATTATTGTACAAAAATAAATGTGTCAATTACTACTCAATTTATTCATATCCTTTAATATAAAAACTTAATTGTCTTTATTTCCTTTACTCTCATGACTTTTGATAATCATAACTCTCCATTAATATTAATAGTCATGTTCATGATATTTTTCGATATTTCGTATTATATCCTACAAATAGAGGCATTAGAAAATTTTGTTACAAAAAATGATAAATTTATGTGTTGTAGAGCTATGGATTGACTAGGTGAAGTCTACTTATCTTTTTTTGCCAAGAATCACAATTTTTTATAGCTTTATAAAATAGAATTTTATAGCTTATATTGCTTTAAGATTTTACTTATATGAAATTTGATTATTTTATTTCGTGTAGTTTTTATCTTCTCTTTGATATATGGTAAACGGATCGAATTTCATTCTAACATGCTCCCGTAAAGTTAATGGGGGCAATGTATAATTATTTTTCTTTTTATTTTCATGTAAATCATTATTAGTTGAATTTTATTGAAAGAACTTGACAATAGTTTCATGTAATGCAAACTTTATATAAAGTGCTCAATTTTAAGTTGTCACTTATTATGTTGATGTTGTGATTTGACTTGAAAGAATAAGATCAAAGTTATTGAATGATGATTGTGGCTTCTGACTCAGAAGATTGTATATTCATTTCTTTTTTTTTTTTGAATATTTTAATAATTAAGATCGTAAGAATGATGTATTATTTATTTATTTATATATTTTAGTTATTTCATCATAATTTCTCTTTATTTTGTATTTTTTCAAGGCAAAAGGTATAAGTATCTCCTAAAGTATGACCGAAATTTCAGACATACGCCTAAACTTAACTAGAGTTCTATTACCCCCAAAGCTAATTTAAAATGAAGTAAATACACCACAAACACTGACTATCATAGAGAGTATGCATACTCTCTTGAAGTGATGAGTGCACAAATTAGACACATGTCATTTTTAATTGACAACTTTATAACTAGTTAGTACACATATTTATGTATAATAAAACTTATCTATATTTAATTGTTATTATCTTTTCACTTTTAATATTTTTAATATTTAATTGTTATTATCTTTTCACTTTTAATATTTTTAATAAATTGTGTGTATTGAAAAAAATACATCTAAAAGTGTCCTTTACTTTTAATGCTTTAGTATGTCTATGTTTTATTTGATTTTCTTCACTTCTTTTCATATCAGTTCAAAATTAACTTATTTTAAATATAACACAGTTGAAATCAAATCAAAATGAAAGACAAAGAAAATAAACTCAATATAAGATAAAAGAGAAAAAAATGAATTTCAATAAAAAAAAAATATTTTCAATACAAGGTAAAAATGTGTATTAACTTAATTTAAATACAAGATAAAAAATAAGATTTTTTTTAAAGAAAATTATTTCTATAGAAAAATTATGAAATATTTTTTAAAAATTAAGAAATATTATTTAACTTTTTAAAAATATATATTTACACACATGACGGGGAAGTGTGTGCACACAATCAACTTGGGTGGTTGAAGGTGTCACATCATCACAAAAAGGTGCATAAAAATACGAATAAAATAAGTTAATGAGAATAGTAAAATCTTTATTAAGTTTAAGTGTATCACTTGAATTTCAGTCATAGATTATGGGGATGCATTATCCAAAAAAAATTCCCCTTCACTGTAAATAAGGAGGAGGTTATATAGAAAGGGGAAATTGGGATTAGATATTTGAGGGGAAAAGGGCAAACTCGAAATTCCAAATTGATTCTCAATTTGAATTTTTTCCCTCCCAGGACAAGGCAAGCTGGATTGTGCTGGAAATCAACCCCAAATCCCTTAAATCGGGAGGATGCAGGGATCGGATGTCTTAGATTCATTCGCTCGTCCTTGAGGTTCAACGTGACTTAATCTTGAAGCTGCAAGGACGCTTCTCCAGCCTGTCATCGCTGAACCTTTTACTGCGTAGCACAGTGTTCAGATTGGGAAAGAGACATTGGGACAAAGAGCAGAGAACCAACACTCAGTCGAGCGTTGAGGTCGCTCACGCGACTGCTCTGGCATTTTCTGCCTGTTTGTGCGTGAAAAGAAGGATAGAAATCGGGGGTCATTTGGTACACGCCCTGTTGTTGTCGTCATCGTGAAGGATGCTGTGTGTTGGAAATTTTTGGGTTCTTTTGGAGCTGGGTCTATTTGAGGTGAAATGGGGAAGGGGTTGGGTCGAACGGTTGGGCTAGGTCGGCGGGGTTATTTAAAAATGGGCTGGATGACTGAATAAAAAAAAGGGAAAATTTCATATATGGCAAACTTATGTGATTAAGTAACATTATATGGGTATAGTTTACCTAATTACATTCTATGGGTATAGTTTAGTTATTTTAGGTATCTTTAATTTTGTATATAAGGTTTCTTTTGTTTTTTATTTATATAATTTTATTTTAAAAAGTGGTTTGTAACTGAAGCGTTAAATATGCTAACAATAAATATAGATAATGCCATAATTTAAGGTAAAAATTCAAATTCATATTTTTTTTCAAAAAAAAATAAGAATTATACAGCAATTGAAATAAAAGATAAACTTGTTTTTGCTGTTTATGAAACAACAATTCATCAATTTTTTTTATTTTTTCTTTGTAATCGAATTCAGGTAAGTGTTCATTGGATGAAAATTCATGTTTATTATTGCAATAATTATACAATGTTCTATTGGATTTACAAATTATATACTTTTTTTGATGTAGTATTTGTATATTAAAAAGAATATTAGTCTAAAATCAATTCAGTAAATTTGATTGTATAATAGTGTTGTATTAATTGTATATATGATCTTTTTGAATGATTTGAAATATATATTTTTTTTGATAATTGTACAAATAATGGCTTCATTGGCTATTTTGGTTATGCATTCTGGTTAATATGTGTACATGAATATAGTAGTTAAACATGGCAATATATACAACTGTCTAAATGACTTTGTATATACTCCAATAATATATAAACTTAATATATACTAACTTCAATAATTTGTATATAACTACTAAAATATACAAATTACAATCATATATGAAATTTTCCCATCTGTATAACTAAATCCAATTACTTTGTATATATATGTATACAAAAACAAAATACTAATGAGCCTTTAATATACAATCCGCTACTACCACTATTAAAACTTCGTATATATGTATACAAAAATAGTCAATTTTGAAAATAGTCATGGACATATCAATTTTTGTATATGTATATAAACTCAATATATACTAACTTCAATAATTTGTATATAACTAATAAAATGTACAAATTATAATCATATATGAAATTTTCCCATCTGTATAACTGAGTCCAATTACTTTTTGTATATATATACAAAAACAAAAATAATAATGAGCCTTTAATATACAATCTGCTACTACCACTATTAAGACTTAGTATATTATTCATTTATACATAACTTAAAGTATGTATAAAGTAATCAAATCCACAGACACATATACAAATATATAACTAAAACATGTGTGTACTAAACATGCATTATACTATATACAATTACGTGAACACAAAATTTACTTAAACAATAATTTTTTGTATATTGACATCTAAGTAACAAAAAAATTGTATCTAAATTTGTGTTTTTAGCCACTACCTCATAATTATGTTGTTCTTCAAATCCGTCAACTTCACATGCATTTTCCTCTGAATCAATGTTTACTGCTTTCCTCTTTCTTCCTCCTTGTACAATTTTAATGCCTCTAGCTTTAGCATTGTTAATAACTTCTTGAACTGCCGTAGGGTCATATTTTTTCTTTAATCTCAATTCTTCCATTGTTTGTTCATGTTGAACTTGTTTTGATTTTACCATAGACCCTACATCAACCCCAAATTCTTGAGTTTAACCCATTGAAAACGATGATAAATTGTCAACAAAATTGACATGCAATGGAATACCTCTGATAATCCTCATAGATGAAGATGATTCATTCATTTTGTGATTAATTTGAGATCTAATAAGAACAAACAATCGATTATTTCATCAAAAAAATATGAAAAAACATAAGAAACACAATACATATACAATTGTTAAATAAGGAAAAAAAAAGGAAAACGACTAAAATTTAGGAGTACCTACGAAAATTGAATTCAACTTCGGGAGGGAGTACTTGAATTTTGGACAATTTGAAATTCAAATCGGATAGAAGTATTAATTGTAGGAGAAAAAGGTGGAATATGAATAGGAGAGATAATATTGTTTTGTGTAAAATTATATACAAAATTAAAAAAAAATTATACTATTGGTTTTATAATAGGTGGTGGACCCCATTAATTATAGCAAAAAAAAATAAACTATAATTATAGAAAGTAAATAAATTAAACTATACCCCTATTATATAAGGGCAACTTTCACATATAGCAAACAAAAAATTCATATTTATATGCTATAGCAAACTTTGCATAATTGCGCTCCATAGCAAACATAAAAACTGTATAATTCGCTATACATATACAAGTGTATAATTCGCTGGCCTAAGTTGTATAATTCGCTGGCCTATTTCGCTGCAATTGTATAATTAGTTTTGCATACAGTTGAATCGAATTAAAATGTATGTATATTGCATAATTATAAGTGTATAGCAAGAAGATATATGTTTTTCTCGCTTTATACAAAAACAGAAACACAATATATACACTTCTGTTGTATAAAGCTAGAAAAAATTGTATTTCACTGCAACTGTATAATTCACAATTGTATAATTCTTTGGCCTTTTTTTCTGCAATATTTGAAGTAAAATGTTTGTAAATTATATAATTAAGTGTATAACACGAAGATATACATTTTTGCATGTGTATATACAATTCTCTCTCGCTTTATACAAAACAGAAACAGAAATTATACACTTCTGTGTATAAAGCGAGAGAGGCGAGAATGGGAGAGTGGCGAGCGAGACTTCTGGGAGAGAGACGCCTGGCAAATTTTTGCCAACGTTTGCTATGGAACACAATTAAATCAAACCCTAGCTATTTCATTTAATTTAGGTTATTAGTTTGCTATTATATACAATTTTCCCATTATATAATTACTTAGAAATGTTTGTCATTCCATATAATTTTCCCTAAAAAAAAGTGGGCTGCAATAATGTGTATTAGAATTGTTGGTGGGTTTCTATTGAAAGCAAATTGAAACACTGGAACAAGCCCAAATTTGATCTTTTAAAGGATCTAAGTCTGGATTAATGAGACGAATTTACGTAAATTAATTTATTGAGCTTCTTAAACTTAACGAAATAAAATAATTTGCGTAATTATAAAATAATTAATTCAAAAGTTTAAATTATTATATAACTAAACTTATATGAGTCAATATCTCAAAAGGTCACTCAACTTTACACATTTATTTAATAAAGTCATTAAACTTTGTTTTGTATCAATAAAGTTACTTAACTTAGACTTTTGTGTCAATAAAATAACTCAATTTAGACTTTTATATTAATAAAATCACTCAACTACATTTATCATTAAAAAAATAAAATTGTCACGACAAAATAAATTATTATATAATGATCATAATTAAAATAATAAATAAATATTTTAAATTACTATTTCATTATAGAATAAAATAGCAAAAGATAAATAACATATTTTCTAAAATGGGGATTAAGAGAGATCCCAGACCAATTACCCATTATAAGATGAGAACAACAATTTTAATTATTTTTTCTTGTATTCACATTCTGATTAGTACACGCACAAAAGTTTGAGATGTATGATGGACTAAATGAGAGAAAGTTTAAAATAACTGTAACACAGTGATTTTGTTTGATGGACTAAATGAGAGAAAATTTAAAATAACTGTAACACAGTGATTTTATTTGAGTATTTCCTATTCCTGTTGAGAAATAATAGTAGGCAACGGAAGAGAATTTTTTTTGAAAAAAATATATTTAAAGTTAAATTAAAAACAAGTATATGAAAGTTAAATTTGTATCTTAATATTCATAATTGTCACTCGTCTTTATTATTTTATTTTATAATGAAATAATTATTTTGAGCTTTTTATATATTTTTTATAATTCGTAAATCTAAACTTCTTAGATAACATAGTTAAAATTACAAAATATAAAATTAAGATCAGATAAACAAATTAAATATAAATAAAATAACACCTTTTGTTTTCCAAGAATTAAGTATACTAATCTATAACAGTATAAAGTTAAATTGAGTTAGATCAAGTTAATTTATATATATATATATATATATATATATATACATACATACATACATATATATATACATATATATATATATATATATATATGTATATATATATCTATATATATATGTATATATATATATGTATATATATATGTATATATATATATGTATATATATATTATAAATCAAAACATACCATAAAAATATTTATTTTATTATGTCAATTTATTTTAGTGATAAATTTAGGTGAGTGATTTTATTGATATGAAAGTATAAGTTAAGTGTTTTTATTGATATAAAACAAAGTTCAATGACTTTATTAGATAAATTTTCNTATAAAGGACAAAATTAACTTAAAATAATTTTAAAACACTTTAAACTTTATGAAATCAATTGTTTCAAATCGTTTAAAATTAAGAAGATCGTTGATTAATTCCTATCGGAGGAGGGTCAAAATTGGGTGTCAACACATAATCTTTCAACATTGGTTGCAAAACTAGAATGGTCTTAAGTTCATGATGAAAATATTAATGAACATGCATAATACTCCCTCCGTTTCAAAAAGAATGTCCCTATTTCATTTTTAGTCTGTTTCAAAAAGAATGACCCCATTTTTTTTGGCAACACTTTAACTTTAACTTTCCACATGACATGTTTAAGGCCACAAGATTAAAGGGCATTTTGGTACATTTGACATAACTTTAATTTAAAACCACAAGATTAAAAAGTTCTCTTTCTTTTTTTTAAACTCTGTTCCAAGTCAAACTAGGTCATCCTTTTTTTAACGGAGGGAGTAATTGTTAGAGGGATATTATCTAAGATTTTATTAATCATTTATTTATGGGAAAATGCACAAGTAGCCCCCTAAACTATGATCGAAATCCCATAGACATGCCTTAACTATATTAAGGTCCTATTACCCTCTTGAACTAATTTTTTTTTTGTAATTTTGTGCACCTTTTTGGCGTACATGCATTCAAATATCTCCCATGCGCCTCAATTGCGTGGAGTTAGGGAGTGTGCCACGTAGGTGTATAAAATTACAAAAAAATAAGTTCGGGAGGGGGGGGGGATAATAAGGCCTTAGTTTAGTTAAGATGTGTCTCTGGAATTTGGGTCATTGTCATTTTCCTTTCTTCATTAATGATACATGCATTTCTAGCCATTTAAATGAACTACATATATATTAACAAAAGTGATTAATTTTTGCAGATTCTCAGAAATGGCTTATTTTTGGGATCTTGGCTCACTTACATCCATTGCAAGATTGCAAGTCAAATATTGTCGAAGCGAACAACATACTTTATGTATCTTGTGTTCAAATTTGATCCAAATGTATATGATTATCTTTTAATTATTGATAATTCAGTTGTCATATATGTCAATCATCAAACGGAGGTACGACAAAATGTCTGGAGAGTTGGTTTGCCTAATGGTCAAAAAATGTTTGATATGGATGGAAATAGAACTGGTTAGTTTTTTAATGATAAAGGGGAGGAAAACTCTTAACTAATGGAGTAGAGTTTCGGCCAAATTGAAGAAGACAAAATTCATTTTTGCTACGCCAAAATGTGAGTCTCTCTCATTTGGACCATGTTATGGAATCCGTGTCAGATCTTTCAAAAGTGTACTATTTCGAAAGATTCATTATACACATGGCAACTCATTTTTTTTTCCAACATTGACAAGAAACATGGGAGAGCTGATGTTATATTGATATTAAGTGAATGGGGTGTTAATTTCATATATAGTTTCCAAATTTTATTTCTTAACTGATGAACTTGAAAGAGTTTCACGCAGTCATAATATATTTAGTTTAAAATATTGAGTGCTAAAAATATTTTCTAAAAAGTCTTAGTTCAGTTTATTAATATTATTTAAATTTATGATTTTTGTAATTTAAATTGTCTAAGAGTCTTCCATCTTCTGATGATATTTCATATATAGGTGATTTTTTTTAAGGACGAGAAGTTTGAATTTAGTGTGTATATATAGATAGGTTTTCTTTTGTACGTCTAATATATATATATAAGTTTTTATATTTTTAGAACTTATAAGTTTTTCATATATATCATATACTAGAAATTTTCACAAGTCAACACAGGATGTTCTTTAATATTTTAACCTATTTTAGGCAGAATAAAAGGAGGAAGAAAGGGAAAATGTATTTTATGTTTATGTAAGTTTCACGAGAGACAAAAGTTGTACTCATGTCTAGTCAAGATCACTAACTGTAACACTTCAAAAATCCAAGACGTATTCTAGAGTCTAACGTAAGAGTCATAAGGTGTAGACATTATTTTAAGGTCCACTTTGATGAATATAAGTCATTTAGGAAGTCTAGAAACCAAATCTTCCAAAAACGTCCATGATGTCCGGAAACTAGTTCAAGGAGGTACTAGCGTGCCTTAGCCTATTCGACTAACTTTTAGAAGTCAGAAAAAGATGAAAAATGGCGGAAGGGTGTTTAACATGTGTTTAAGTTGATCTATAATCGAAACGTCTGGATACGAATCCCCAAGGACCAACCAAGGGCCCTTGAGGAGGACCCTTTCTTTTAGGGTCAAAAGCACTGCCTAGGCAGTGTGCAACCACGAAGGGAGGCAACGGAACATGTGTGGACCGACGGGGCGTCGATGACATCCATCGACCAACAATTAGCCAAATCCCTGAAGGACCTGTTTTGGCAGGTCTCTGAACTCATCGATAGATGAGCAGCACGGAAGGGGGGCAGGTCGTCGACTCACAGACAGACCGTTGGTCGAGGTCTCATTTGTGAGGGCTGAGATTTTCTGCACATTTTAAGTTAGTTCCAATTAATTAATTAAGGGGTTAGGTCGTTATTTAGAGGTTAAAGGAATCCTAATTAAGTTAATAAACACCCCATATAAAGACCCCAACCCCACTAAACTAACCTTAGCTCTCGTAACTCACAAACCCAAACTCTCTTCCTTTTATCTTCTTTCTCTCTCTAGTAGTGAAGAACTCCATTCAAGTCCAAGCTAGGGGAGGGTTTAAGGTCTGTAAAGATTCAAGTTTCACCATCAATCTTCATTAATTAGCAAGGTATAGGATCTTTTTTGCCTTTGAGACCTCTTTCCTCAAATGATCCATCAAATTGATTTGAAAGGTTGAGCTTTCAAGTGGGTTTCATCCAATCTCAAAAATTATGTTATGAATTGATTTGTTTATGATTTCTTTTCGATATTATGAATATATTAACATTTCATTTAACTCAATTATGATATATCTTGATGGTTTGATCTAGTTTGTAGATGATGACCTTTACCCCTTAACCCTCGGTGATGATCTTAATATGAATTGTATTATATTGGTTCAGTTGAAATTGTTATTGGTTGAATTACTACTAGATGATGTTATTGTATCAATCATGAATAAATTAGGGTGAATTATTGTCCTATCATGCTAGTTCTTGAGAAGTTGATCTAGGTTATGAAGTATGTTGTGAATTGACCTAAGTAGTATCTTATGTTAGTCTATGAACTAGTGATGAATTATGATATAGTGATTCAATTGGCTTTGTTGTAATGTTTGTTATGGTAATATGATAATACTCCTAATTGGGTTGAGTAAGGGTTGATGGTAAGACCTTGATGATGAATTATGAAGGAGACTTGATAAGTCTTGTGATCTCTATCCTTTATTTCAAATTATGGTTAATTGTGATTAAGTCATGATGTTGTATTGAAGTATGTCTTATATTAGGATTGATAGGGTGGTATGATGTTGAATTAAAATGTCTTGACTATGATTTGTGAGGTGTTCGCTTAATATGTAAATGTTATAAGGATGGTGAATGATTTACCAATGTGCCTTATCATGATATGGAATTGTTAATGTGCTAACATCACCTATATGAATTGTAATGAAAGGATTATGCTCATGCAATTCTTGTTGAGCTATGATGATGATGATTATACAACGATTAGACCCTATGACCTACAATAAGCTATGATGATTAATAAATACATTAAAGACATTTCAAAAAGGGACTCTAACCTAGCACCGAGTGAACTAGAGTGAGGAGTGTCCCATCCCACATAGGAAAGTTAGGATCACTAATGTACTCTTGAGATTGGAGGCTACAATGCATGTAGCATAAAGAGGGTCCCAACTATACCTCCTAATTCTTGAACTATGTTTCCCCCATAGGAATTCTAGTTAGTGGATCTACGTAGTTGCTATGTTCATGTTTTGGTACTACCTAGGCAAGTAGTCAACCTTTTTCGGTGTAAGGTTCCATGACACTGGATTCCACATTAGCTCATTTGGTCTATGTCGGTTAGGGAAAGATGTTCCCAAAAGGTAAAACGAATTAAAGGAATGAAATCTAACTAGGATGACCTAAGGGTTTAGCTTAGTCTAGGTAGGGGTATGAAACTCTACCTAAACATTCCACTAGTTAGTCTTGAAGGGAGTCTTAGGAGGAAGTTCTTAAGTATGAATATGCTTATAATGCTACATGATATGAATATGGTGAACTTGCACATTGATGATACTATATGTTGATTGGTGTCACTTATGAATATGTGTTGGTCTATACTGTTAAAGTACGATGCTATGTACTCTTAATTGTTAAGATATGTGAAGTGGAATGTTGGTCATGATTCTCGTTGAGTTACTTGATTCAGTAAGGACTATGGGGCTTTGCTTGGTCATTGCACTTGTTGACTTGGTAGGTGTTTATGAGTGATTGTCTTACTTTAATTATGATGAAATGCACTCTTATTCATGCGTGTGGTTATTGAGGACTTGATGATAGAGTACTTGACTATGGATTCAATTACATGATATACATGTTGACTTGACTAGTGTTGAGGTTGTTGGTCTTGTGATGTACATGCTTATAACTTTATGAATATGCTTTATTGATTGGATATAGTCTTGTTGAATATGCATAAATGTTTTCAAAGTAAATTGCATACTTGATGAAATGTCCCTTTTAGCATGTTTTCATGATGTGTGTGCATGTAGTCTCATACATAGTACAAGTGGTATACTAAGTATTTGGAGTTCCGGTCGTTGAAGTGCTTTTGGAGATGACTTGAAGAAGGCTTGGATCTCTTATTCATCCAAGTAGGGTTGGTCCTTACTTTCATAGGGCAATGCCAATATCAATCTATGAAGTTGTTTTAGTATTAAGACTACTCTTATGTTTCTTTCCTTTCATTTGAGTACTAAACATTGTATGACCTATATGTGGTCTTATTACTTTGCTGTATGGGTTATGCCCAAATTCTTACACTATTATTAGATGGTTATGAGATGAGACAACTATTATGACTATGATATGTTATATTCTATATATCTATGTGCAATAAAAGTAGAAGACTATGTAATCTTCCGAGTAGATTTAATGAAAATTTTAAATTTCCGCTAAACGTGACCTATGAATGTAATGATGTAAGATAAGAGGCTAGTCTTAGTCCTCTAAGAGAACGACGACGCTGTTTACGTCTAGGAGGTATTCCCGGATGTGAAAAACATGGTATCAGAGCATAAGGTTAAATATCTTTAAGTCGATGTCTCTCTCTACCATGTCTATGTAAGTTCGTATTCATAATTGTGAAGCATGCCACACTCATGGATAGGAACCTATGTGATGTTTAGGAAACTCTCACTTTCTTGGAAGTCCAATATTGTGCCTCTAGAGTTTAGCTCTATGTGCTTTTGGATCTAATCCTTTTAATGTGGTTATAGGCAATAAATACTCGAAGTAATGCGGCACGAAGACTTCAAGAAGAGATTGCCAATGTGGGAGTTCCTCCACGTGGTGATGAAGTTCCTCCTCTTTAGGAAGATATTAATGATGACCAAGCTCCGATTGATCCTCCCGCTTTGACAGATGGTGCCACAAGGGATGCTCTTTTCCAAATGTCCCTAGCCATTACTACCTAAGAACAAGCCGCCACTACTAAGCCCAAGCAATGATGGCCCAAGCTAATCAGGAGGTTGTACCCCGAGACATCAACAAGTTGCTACCATGGCCTCCCGTCTAAGGAATTTCACTAGGATCAATCTTCCTACTTTCTATGGGTCCAAGGTTGAAGAAGATCCCCAGGAGTTCATTGATGAAATATACAATATACTCTATGCTATGGGCTTGTCTACTAGTGAGAAGGACGATTTAGCCACCTACCAACTCAAAGATGTGGCCCAAACTTGGTATGTCCAATGGAGAGACAATAGATCGTTAAGGCGTGGACCAGTGACGTGGGAAGTTTTAAAGAAGGATTTTCTTAATATATTCTTTCCTAGGGATAAGAGGGAAGCCAAAGTGGTGTAGTTCATCAACCTTCCACTAGGAGGTATTAGTGTTCTTGAATACTCTTTGAAATTCACTCAACTGTTAAGATATGTTCCTTCTTTGGTTTCCGACCCTAGAGATGAACCACTTTGTGACGTGAGTGTCGGATAACTTGCAAGAATAGTGTCATTCGGCTATGCTACATAACAATATGACCATTTCTTATCTCATGGTTCATGCTCAACAAGTGGAAGAGGCAAGGGAAAAAAGGAAGAGTAGAGATGCCAAGAGGGCAAGATCTTTGGATGGTGGTTCTTCAAAGAGAAGGCTTGAGATTCAAGACAAGACTAGGTTCAAGAAGAGGGTGTCTAATCAATTCCTTCCAAGTTCCCTAAGGCTCATGATGATAGGGTGTCTAACCCTAAGCCTAAAAATGGAAAGAGTACTAGTTCACCAATTGAGAAGCTAACTTGTTGAAAGTGTGGCAAGAAGTATTATGGTGATTGTCTTAAGGGATAATTGTTTTTGTTGTGGTAAAAGTGGGAACAAGGTTAGGGATTTCCCTAATGTGTGGGGTAAAGACAGCAGTAGTGGTCAAGTTCAAGCAAGTGGTTCAAATGAGGTACCAAAGAAAAATTGCTTTTATGCTCTTCGCTCTAGGGGTGAGCAAGAGACTTCTCCCGACGTAGTGACCAGTATGTTGAAAGTATTTTCTATTGATGTATATGCCTTACTTGATCGCGGTGCTACCTTATCATTTGTTATTCCTCTAGTAGTTAAAAAGTTTAACATTTTGCCCGATATATTGCATGAACCTTTTATAGTGTCTACCTCGGTGGGGGACAGTTGTTACAAAAAGGGTGTCTATAAATTGTCCTATAATGTTGCCAATAGAGTTTCTTATGTTGAATTACTAGAAATCGATATGCTTGATTTTGATGTCATTTTGGGTATGGATTGGTTGCATGTTTTCTTTGCCTCTATAGATTGTAGAACGAGGGTGGTGAAGTTTAACTTTCCAAATGAGCTCGTTCTGGAGTGGAGGGGGGGGGGAATTCTATTCCTAAAGGTCGTATCATCTCTTGTTTAAAATTATGCAAAATGATCGATAAAGGGTGTTTATACCATATAGTAAGAGTCCAAGATTTAGACTCCGAAATTCCTCCCATTAAGTCGGTCCCCATAGTGAGGGAGTTTAGGTCTTTCCTAATGATCTTCCCGATATTCCTCCCAAACGGGAAATTAATTTGGTATCAACTTGTTACCGGATACAACTCCCATTTCAATTCCTCCTTATCGGATGACTCCGACCGAATTGAAAAAGAGTTTAACACTCACTCAAAGTTTAACTAGACAAAGGCTTCATTAGACCTAGTATTTCTCTATGGGATGCTCCAGTGTTATTTGTGAAGAACAAGGATGGGTCACTTCGAATGTGCATTAATTACCACCAACTCAATAAAGTCACTATTAATAACAAGTATCCTCTCCCTTTGATTGACGACTTATTTGATGAACTCCAAGGGGCAATCGACTTTTCTAAAATTGACTTGAGGTCGGTGTATCATCAACTTAGGGTGAGAGGTGAGGATATACCAAAGACAATATTTCGGACTAGATATGGTCAGTATGAGTTCTTAATAATGTCCTTTGGTATCACTAATGCCCCGACAACATTTATTGATCTTATGAATAGAGTATTTCGAAGCTACCTAGCTTTATTTGTCATTGTCTTCATTGATGACATCTTGGTATATTTAAAAGATGAGGGTGAACATATGGACCATTTGAGGGTGGTGTTACAAGAGCTAAATGAGCACCAATTGTTTGCCAAGTATAACAAATGTGAGTTTTGGTTGAGGTCGGTGGCGTTTCTTGGTCATATTATTTTTAGTGAGAGAGTTGAGGTTGATCCAAGGAAAACTGATGTGGTGAAAAATTGGCCTAGACCATTGACTCCAAACGACATTAGGAGTTTCTTGGGTCTAGCGGGTTATTGTTGGAGGTTTGTGGATAGTTTCTTAAGCTATAAACTAGTGATGAATTGTGATATAGTGATTCAATTGGCTTTGTTGTAATGTTGGTTATGGTTATATGATGATACTACTAATTGGGTTGAGTATGGGTTGATGGTAAGACCTTGATGATGAATTATGAAGGAGACTTGGTAAGTCTTGTGATCCCTACAATTTACTTCAAATTATGGTTAATTGTGATTAATCCATGATGTTGTATTGGAGTAGGCCTTATATTAGTATTGATAGGGTGGTGTGATTTTGAATTGAAATGTCTTGACTATGATTTGTGGTGTTGGCTTAAGATGTAAATGTTATAAGGATGGCGAATGATTTACCAATGTACCTTATCATGATATGGAAGGTTAATATGTTAACCTCATCGATATGAATTTTAATGAAAGGATTATACTCATGCAATTCTTATTGAGCTGTGATGATGATGGTGATTATACAAGGGTTAGAATCTATGACCTACAATAAGCTATGATGATTAATAAAGTATTAAATACATTTCGAAAAGGTAGTCTAGCTTAGCACCGAGTGAACTAGAGTGAGGAGTGTCCCTTTCCACATAGGAAAGGTAGGATCACTAATGTACTCTTGAGATTGAAGACTACAATGCATGTAGCATAAAGAGGATCCCAACTTTATCTCCTAGTTCTTGAAATATGTTGCCCCCCATAGGAATACTAGCTAGTGGATCCACGTAGTTGCTATGTTCATGTTTTGGTACTACCTTGGAAAATTGTCCGCCTTTTGTCAGTGTAAGGTTCCATGACACCGGATTCCACATTAGCGCATGTGGTCTATGTCAGCTAGGGCAAGATGTTCCCAAAAGGGAAAATGAATGAAAGGAATGAACTCTAACTAGGATAACCTAAGGGGTTTAGCTTAGTGTAGGTATGGTTATGGGACTCTACCTAAACATTGCACTAGTTAGCCTTTAAGGAAGTCTTAGGAGGATGTTCTTAAGTATGAATATGCTTATAATAATACATGATATGAATATAGTGAACTTGCACATTGTTGATACTATATGTTTATTTGTGTCACTTATGAATATGTGTTGGTATATATTGTTAAAGTGTGATGCTATGTACTCTTAAATATTATGATTTGTGATGTGGGATGTTGGTCATGATTCTTGTTTACTTACTTGATTGAGTAAGGTTATGAGGCTTTGCTTGATCATTGCACTTGTTGACTTGATAGGTGTTCTTGGGTGATTGACTTACTTTAGTTATGATGAAATGCACTCTTATACATGCTTGTGGTTATTTATGACTTGATGATATAGTACTTGACTATGTATTCAATTACATGATATGCATGTTGCCTTGACTACTGTTGAGGTTGTTAATCTTGTGATTTACATGATTATGACTTTATGAATATGCTTTATTGATTGGATATAGTCTTGTTTGAATGTGCATAAAGGTTTTCAAAGTAAATTTCATACTTGATGAAATGTCCCTTTTAGCATGTTTTCATGATGTGTGTGCATATGGTCTCATACTTAGTACAAGTGGTGTTAACCCCATTTTTTCCTTTTCCCCATTATTTTAGGTTCCGGTCTTTGAAGTTCTTTTGGAGACGACTTGAAGAAGGCTTGGATCTCTTATTCATCCATGTAGGGTAGGTCCTAACTTTCCAAGAGCAATGTCAATATCAAGCTCTGAAGTTGTTTTAGTATTAATACTACTCTTATGTGTCTTTACTTTCATTTGAGAACTAAACATTGTATGACCTATATGTGTTTTATTAATTTGATATATGGGCTATGCCCAAGTTCTTACACTATTATTAGATGCTTATGAGATGAGACAACTATTATGACTAGGTTATGTTATATTCGAGATATCTATGTGCAATAAAAGTAGAAGACTAAGTAATCTTCCTATATGAAGGGTCTATGTATACTCAATATTTGTACGATGTGTATGTAGATGTCTATGTAAACCTCCAAGTAGAAGTAATGAAAAGTTTTAAATTTCCGCTAAATTTGACATATGAATGTAATGATGTAAGATAAGAGGCTAGTCTTAGTCTTCAAAGAGGATGACGACGCCGGTTACGTCTAGGGGGTATTCCCGGATGTGACACAAACCATGTCGCCAGTCCCTCCAGAAGTGAGAAGTGAATAATGAACCTCGATCAGAAACAATGGAAACAGACACTCCATGTAGCCGAACTATCTGATTGATAATAGTGTTGAAAGAACATTTTCGTCACGTACTTCACTTGAACTGAGGGGTGAAATTGGCAGATTTGGTCAACATGTGAACAACCACCCAAATAAAGTCACAGCCACCTACGACGGTAGGCAGGCCCATGTTGGGTATGTAGCAAGAATTAATGAGAAATGGAGGGAAGATGAAAAAAGAGAAACTTATAGAGTTGGGAACTTGAAAAGTCCTCTTATACTTTAGTGAAAAGGCATTTGTCCCTCATCGGCGGTGAAAAGAAAAATAGCAGACTTTATATATAGAAACACTCCTATTAATTGTTAAAAGGGTTGGAAAGAGGGACCCCTCTCACGCCATCATCGTCGCTCGACTTCAGCTACGAATACGATTTTTGGAAAATGATCGAGAGATTATACTTTGGACACACATTTTAAATTAATTAGTTAACCAAAATGTTTCAAATTTTTAGTTGATTAACCCGACCCGACTTTGATCCGCGCGACCTGTGTTATTTAAAATCATTTCTTTTTTATTTAAATTTTCCTTAATTTGAAAATGACTGCTCTGAAAGGTTACAACTTTTTAGGTTCAACCAGGACCGTTTGAAAGGTTGAAAACTTTTATTAATGGTCATGTGGATTCTGAAAGGATTGTATCTTTTGAACCTTTTTCCTCTTGCTTATAAATACCATTCATCTTCAGAATTTTTCCTTACGAATTTTTCTGATTTCTTCTTCTTCTTCTGCATAAAGTTTCTTCATGTACTTTACTGTTGTTGAGTGGTTCGTTGATTTCAGATTTTTTTGGGCATCAATACGCTAGTGATTGAGATCATATTATCATGGGAGGACATATTTCAAATCAAACATCAGATACTAGAGACAAATAATTTCCTTCAGGGGACATTGGCATTCACTGGGCATGATCTTTTTTTGTTCTTATTTTCCAGATTTTTGTACGTTTACAGATTTTAGTTTTTTTGAACTATTTTTTGTTCATGTCTCTTACTGGTTCATTAAACTTTGGTAACTTCGTATTTGTTCAAAGTTTTGTTGGAATCACTAATTTTGATTTTTTTCAAACACAGATTGACAACAATATTAAGGAAATTATTATTTTATTTTAATTTGTGTTTTAGGTGGAGACAAAAACCTTCGTGATTTGATACTCCTTTAAGTCTGCAATTTTAAGTTATTGCTTACTAAGATTGCATCGAATTTTGGTTATCAGGAATAGAAAACAACAATCTTACAGTGATTGTTGATGCACCAACCCGAACTGTTGTACCACAAGTAGATAAATTGGGTAAATTCTTTGGTGTGAAATACATAAATTTGCCAACGAAGAAATTCCAGTGTTGGCTGCTGAAATGTCAGATAGAGAAAAATTCATGATTATTGAAGCATGGAAACATGGAGATTTCCTATGTAAGGGCTATATTTTGTGCTTTAGAGGATGACTTATATAATGTCTATAGTGCAATGAAAACTTCAAAAGAGTTGTGAGATGCACTTGAGAATAAATATAAGACAGAAGATGGATGCTTGAAAAAGTTTGTGGTCGCAATGTTTATAGACAATAAAATTGTAGATAGTAAAACTGTTGGCTCAATGGGGGAGGGATTTCAAATTATTTTGAATGATCTTATTAGTGAAGATATGGTAGTAAATGAAGCTTTTCAAGTGACTGCAATGATCGAGAAGTTACCTCCTCCGTGGAAAAACTTCAAGAATTATCTAAAGCACAAGCCTAAGGAAATAAAGTTTGAAGATATTGTATCCGACTCAAGATTGAGGAAGATAATAAAACAGCCAAAAAGAAATCTCATAATAGTTTGACAATAATTAGAGTTAATATTGTTGAAGAAGCTCCTACCAAAGACAAAGAGAAAAAGAAGTCCAACCAACAGAAGTCAAAATAGGCCAAGAAAAAATTCAAGGTCAACTGTTACAATTGTGTGAAGGTTGGTCATAAGTCTTCTAACTATCGAGCTCCAAGAAAGGACAAAGACAAAGGCAAAGGCAAAGGCAAAGGCAAAAGTCAAGAAAATATCATGAAAGAGATAGAATGTACAAATGACTTGTGTGAAATGATCTTAGTGTAACTTAGTTGGAAATCTCAAGGAGTGGTTTCTCGACTCAGGTGCTACTCAACATATTTGCTCTGCGAAAGAAGCCTTTGCAACGTACACTCGTGCTGAGTACGATGAAGATTTTTTCATGGGAAACACAACAACATCAAGGATTGCAAGAACTAAGAAAGTAATGTTGAAATTGACATCTGGCAAGGTGTTGACTTTGAACAGTGTTTTGCATGTCCCTAATATTAGAAAGAATTTAGTTTTTGTTGAATTACTCGTTAAGAACGGGTTTAAGTGTGTCCTAGTTAGTGATAAAACTTTAATAAGTAAGAATGAGACGTTCATAGGAAAGCGTTACCTCAATCAGGGTCTTCTCAAACTGAATGTAATGGTTGTTGACAATATTAATAAGATTTCTTCTATTTACTTATAGGAGTCAAATGATTTATGGCATGCCCTTTTAGGGCATGTAAATTACAAAGCCTTGCGAAAATTAATTAGTTTAGAAGTATCGCCTAATTTTAAATATGATAATCGAAATGTGAAATTTGTGTGGAAAGTAAGTTTGTTAAACATTCTTACAAGTCCGTTGAAAGAAATTCAAAACCTTTACACTTAATTCACACAGATATATGCGATATGAAGTCGACACCATCTCTTGGTGGGAAAAAGTATTTGTAACTTTGATTGCACTCGATTTTGTTATGTATGTTTGCTTAATAATAAGGATGAAACAATTGATGCATTTAAGTAATACGAAAATGAAGTGGATAACCAATTGAATCTAAAGATAAAAATAATTCAAAGTGATAAGGCTGGATAATACAAATCTCCTTTCGCAGAGATATGTTTGGAATATTGTATTATTTATCATACTACTGCACCATATACATCACAGTCAAATGGTTTGGCAGAACGGAAGACAGAACATTAAAAGAAACGATGAATGTCTTAATGATCAATTCTGGTTCACTTTAAAACCTTTGGGGGGAAAGCAATCCTTACGGCTAATAAGATACTCAATTGCGTACCCCATAGAAAAACATAATCAAATCAACATGAGTTGTGGAAAAGAAGAAATCCCAACTTGAAATATTTCAAAGTGGGGGGTGTCTAGCCAAGGTAGAGGTTCCTTTACCCAAAAGGGTTAAAATTGGACCAAAAATGGTAGATTGTGTATTTATTTGATATGCTGTGAATAGTAAGGCCTCCCGGTTTTTAGTTTACAATCTGATAATCTTGAGATTCATGTTAATACGATAGTTGAGTCAGATAATATAGAGTTCTTTGAATTTATCCATATAAAATTGAATGTGAGTTGACAAGTGAAAGACCTAAACGACCACGGAAAGAATAAACAGAAAATACACTACTTAGTGAGTATCCTAGGCGTAGCACTCGCCAACAGAAATTCACTGCTTTCGAACCAGATTTTGTGGAACTATTGATTGAAAATAAGCCTCAAACATTTAAAGCAGTTATGTCTTCATCTAAGTAAACTTATTGGAATGAACATGTCAGTAGTGAGATTGAATCAATTTTAAGTAATCATACTCTGGAATTTGATGATCTTCAAAAAGTCTTAGTTAAAGCAAGGAGGCACGGATCAGGAAATGGAAAAGCCTTTGGATAATATTCCTCCAGGAAATAAACCTTTAAGATCAAAGTGGATCTTTAAAAAGAAAATGAAAGCGCATGGAACTATTGACATATAAAAGGCTAGATTTGTAGTCAAATGATACAGACAAAAAAAGGTTTGGACGATTTTGACACAAACTTTCCAATAACAAGGATAACATAAATTAGGATGTTAGTAACACTAGTGGCAGTGTATGATTTTAAAATCTACGTAATGGATATAAAGATAGCCTTCTTAAATAGAGAGTCGGAGGAAGAAATTTACATGGAACAACTTGAAGGGTGTGTAGTTTCTGGTAAAGAAGAGAAAATGTGCAAACTTGTGAAGTCCCTTTATGGGCTCAAGCAAGCACTCAAACAATGACATGCTAAATTTGACCAAACAATGTTGGCAAATGGGTTCAAGATTAACAAATGTGTTAGTGTTTTAATAGTAAAAATATTTTGAATTATGAAGACATTGTTTGTTTGTATGTTGATGAAATGTTAATGATGAGTAAAGATATTGACGATATAAATGCTACTAAGCGCATGTTGTCCAACAAGTTTGATAAAAAGGACTTAAGAGTTGCTGATTTGATCTTAGTGATCAGGATATCAAAACTCCTCAGGGAATAGCATTATCTCAATCTTATTGTATTGAAAGAGTATTGGATAAGTTCAAATACTTAAATTTCAATTTTTTCAAAATTCCAATTGATTTAAGCTTTACATTTCAAAAGAATGAAGGTGAAAGTGACTCTCAATGGAATATGTCAGATTGTTGAAAATTTTGATGTATATTATGAATTGTACTCGACCAGATATAGCATGTGCTATTAGCAAACTAAGTCGATTCACTAGTCATTCGAATCAAACTCACTAGATGGCAATGAAACGTGTGTCGGGATTTTTGAAACGTACACAACACTATGCTTTGCGTTTTAATAAATATCATGGTGTGATTGAAGAATATAGTGATGCAAATCGGACCACTGATTCAAATGAAGTAATATCCAAAAATGGTTATGTGTTTACACTTGGTGGAGGAGTATTCTCTTGGAAATTGTCCAAACAGACATGTATCGCTTACTCCACAATGGAATCTGAATTGATTGTTTTAGATAAGGCTGGTCAAAAAGCTGAATGGCTCCGAAATTTCCTCGAGGATATTTCATTTTGGCCCAAACGTGTGGGTCCTATTTGCATATATTCCGATAGTCAAGCAGCAATAGGTAGGGCAGGGAACGTCATGTACAACCGTAAGTCTCGTCATATAGACAGAGACATAACACTATAAAACAACTTCTCTATAGTGGAATTATCACAGTTGCCTATGTGAAATCAAGTGATAATGTGTTAGATCCACTAACGAAAGTCCTAGTGAGAGAGGCAGTTGAAATATCATCTAAGGGAGTGGGTTTACGACTTAGTACAAGTATACATGGAGGTAACTCTATCTAGAAGACTGGATATCCCAAGAGCTACATTTAAAGAGAAAAACAAAGTTGTTACTAACGGTTCAACACTGTTAATCTACTCAATCAATTCTCATGATGAAGACAATGTTTAGGAACAAGGTTAAGACTTTAAGACTTATTAATGAGTTAATAAAGCTTATAGTTTTTAATGATTTGTTAAGTTTGGTAGATTTTACCCAATAGTGTATCTACGAGATGACACAGTTAGAAATCACCTATGTAAGTGTGAAGTTAAGCCATTTCGAAGAGAATTCCAAGTCAAAAGTCTATTCTCTATACACTCATGAAACCAGGAGGTGTTCATGGGTGAAACGAACTCAATCGTAAGAATCATAAACAGTAAGGGTTAATTGTGTGACTTATGGTTGTCTAGGTATACACCAAAGCTCGACGGATCAAAGATATTGCATCTACCGATTGATCGAGTATATCCGACATATGTTCATTATGGAAAGTCCAAGAGGAAACCTACTTATCCATATGTAATTAATCCTTGCCTGTAAAGTACACATTTGTCCGTACATTCCTATGCTATAACCATTCCCCATTAATGTGGGGGATTGTTGGGTGTGTACCAAGAATTAATGGGAAACGGAGGGAAGATGAAAAGTTGGGAACTTGAAGAGTTGGAAACTTGAAAAGTCCTCTTATGCTTTAGTGAAAAGACATTTGTCCCTCATTGGTCGTCATCGCTCGCTTTGCTTCGGCTGTGGCTTTGGATTTGATCGATAGAAAGACTATTTTTTGGACAATGTTTATTTTAATTTATTTATTTAATTAATTTAATTAAATTAAATAGCCAAAACATTTTCAATTAATTATTTGATAACATAAATTTTTTTAATTATTTAGTTAAGAATAACCGAAACATTTCAACTTTTTAGTTGATTGACCCGACCCGACTCGCATCCTCGCGACCCGTTTTATTTAAAATATTTTCCATTTTTATTTAAATTTCCCACCGTTTGGAAATGAGTGTTCTGAAAGGTTGCAAGTTTGAGGAACAATCAGGATCATTTAAAAGGTTGCAAACTTTCATTAATGGTCGTGTGGATTCAGAAAGGGTTGCAACCTTTCGGAACTTGTTCCTCTTGCCTATAAATACCATTCATTCTTTAGAATTTTTCTGATTTCTTCTTCTTCTTCTACACAATGTTTCTTCATGTACTTTACTAATGTTGAGTGGTTCGCTGACACCACAGTTTAGGGTATCAATACGCTGGTGATTGAGATCATTCTATCCTTGGAGGACATATTCTAGATCAAACCTCGGATTCTAGTAGGAAATAATTTCCTTAAGGGGACACTCTGCATTCAGTGGGCTTGATCTTTTGTAGAGCCACAAGCCTTCTAAGTATGCAATCTCCCCTTTGTTTTAGGATACATTGTTGTTGTGTTGAGTGTATTAGCGGGATTTTCTTTGGGTGGTGTGATAGTCACACCACAAGGTTCTCAAACTAGGGTGGAGGCTCAGACCCCAGAGTAGTGCAGAATCCAGTTATTTAGGATATGGTGGGTCCCTTACCAGCAATTTGTGGTCAATGTGCACCTTTAGTTGTTCTAACCGAGGATGAATAGTGATGGTATAAGAAATTTTGAAAGATGGACACATCCTAGTTTTAGGGTTGGAAGAGCATGGACACTCACAAGTTTCTGACCACATGCTGAGAGTATCTACAGATTGTTGGGTTAGCTGACTCACATGGAGTTTGGTATGCTACACTCCAGCTTTGTGGGCTAGTGAGAGAGTGGTGGAGAGTTTATTGAGGGACTTTTCCAACTGGATCTCCTCCATTGACTTGGGAGATATTTTCAAGTGTCATTCATGATCGTTTTGTCCCATGGAGTGTGAAAGAGGAGAGTAGTTTGAGGTTTGAGAGTCTGAGTGTAATGACCCAGAAGTGTTTTTTGGAATCGCTTATGAAAATATCATTTAAGCACTCTAGATTATTGCCCCCGAGTAATTTCCAATTGGTTTGTGAAATTGGTTTGAGTTTTGAGTAAAATCTTGTGAATTGTAGAAATTTTAGAGTTTGAATGGATAAAGTTGTTAAAAGGTTATTTTCAATGTCTTTTGGAGATTTGAGTCTTGAAATGGAATTATATTGATTTCATCAGTCTCGTAATGTAGAAAGCCTAAGAGATTCTACCTAAGAGAGTGGTCGAATTCAGATTCAGAGTCTTTTTGTGAAAATTGGGGTCCTAAGTTGAAAATTGTTGTGGTTTAAGCCATTGGGTTGAATTTAGTCAACATTGAGGATTCATATGCTTGGATCTGATTTCTGATAAAACCATTGGATTTCGGGGATGATTTTAGACATAGGGAAGGTCTTGGTTGAATTTTAAGAGGTTTCAAGCTTAGTTTGGTCTTTTTAGGTATTATGTTAGATTTTTATGACTTATATGGGATTTGGATCAAGGATACCTATATAAATTCTTGTTTTGATTATTCTATTGAGTTTGGAACATCGAGCTTAGTTAGGTAGCAAATTTGGTTTGTGTGTACTAGACTACTAGGTTCCGAATTAATCTTGAGGGTACATATAGAAATATTTGTGGTGGGTGAATTTGTTGGTGTCTGTATTCCTCATGTTTCAAAAGTTTTTTCTTTTGCGAGAATTGTCTTATAGAAGACTGGCTCACACTCGCGAGGGGTCAACTGGTAAGACCCTCGCATTTGTGAAGGCCAGCTTGCTTTCGCGACCTCCGAGTTAGCGAAGGTCGTCTCACAAAAGCAAGAGGTCCCACTTATCTGGGGTCCAGTTTTACAAACCAAGGTTGCAATCGCGATGATGTATATATAAGCGACCTTGAATTTGAGAAAGCCATACCTGGGAGGGTTTTTGGTCTAAAATTTTGAGGTTTCTCCCCCATTTTTTAGTTTTTGATCTTTGAGGACTCGGTTGAGGCGATTTGAAGGAGAAATATTTGCATAACGATTTTTGAATTTAAATATTCTTTTACCCATTATTAAGAACGATTTTTAAGTGATCAAAATAAGGTTTTTGAAAAGTAAAATTGGGTGTTCTTCAAAAATCCAAGAGCTTTGATAAATTAATGATTGTGAGCTACACATGGCAATGGAGCGGGGCAGGCTTAGACTTAAGCGGGGTGGACCGGGTTTAGACATATGTTGGTATGGGTTGGGGACTGACGGGGTGGGTAAAAACTAAATATTATAAGTCCAAAGCGGGTGCGGGGCGGGGTGGGTTTGAAAAAACCTAGGCCATTTATCTTTTTGAATTCTCATTTCCGTGTCTTTGTGGAGTCCCCAAATGAGAAACTTACTAATAAATCAACATTTTTATGATTTGAGTTTAAATTCTTTGTATGCCAAGCGTGATATTATTAGTAACATACAGTTGATGAGGTAATAAATAGGATAAAATGGGTGATTATATCACCGTACTGTTGTTGAGGTAATAAATAGGATAAAATGGGTGATTATATTACTACGAATAAGTACTTACTTAAGTGTGTTCGGTATGAAGGAAGATATTTTCCATGAAAAATGTTTTCCTAGAAAATAAGTAGATTTATGACGTATTTTCTCATGTTTGGTTGGTGAGTAGAAAATAGGTTTTAGAAAATGATGTTTAGTGTTTTATTTATGAATGAAAAATATTTTTGAGAAATATATTTTATTTTTACTGGAGTACAAAATAATTTTTGAAATTGAAAAGATTATTATAAAAAATTTATTTTTTTTGGAGGGGGGAGGGGCTGGTAGGGGGTCTGGTGGGATAGAGGTCTAAAAATAAAAATATAAAGTTTAAAATAATTTTTAAAAATAAATTATTTTTTTTTGGGTGGGGGTTGGCGGTTGGCGGGTGTAGGAGGTAGGGGTGAAAAAACAAAAATTTGAAGTTGAAAATATTTTTTAAAGACAAAAACAAAAATTTATTTTTGGAGGTGGGTTGGGTGTTGGGGGCGGGGGTCGAAGTAAAGAAGAAAAAATAAAAATTTGAAATCGAAAATATTTTTTAAAAATAACCTTAATTTTTT
>NC_028648.1:47625739-47627637 GCF_001406875.1 Solanum pennellii | reverse complement strand
ATAGGAGCGGGAGGGGCCTACTATGATGGTAGGGGGTGAGGGTGGAGGCTAGGGGTCAAAAAAATAATATTGAAAATAAAACAAACTGAAAATTTATTTTGGGAGGTAAGGTGGGGTGGGGTGGGGTGCGGGTGGATTGGGTGGGAAGGTCGAGGGTAGGGGTGAAAAAATTAAAAATTGAAGTCAAAAATATTTTTATAAAAACAAACTTATTATTTTAGAAACTGATGTTTTTTTAAAAAAAGTGATTGGAAGTTGGATGAGAGTTTTGGAAAATGTTTTCCTTAACTTTTGAAGAGAAGTTATTTTCCTTAATTCTGTGATTTGATTTGGAAAAACATTTTTCAAAACTTTTGTGCCAACCAAAAATGAGAAAATCGAAAAACATTTTCTAGAAAATATTTTCGTTCGTACCAAACACACCATTAATCTTAAGAGATCAAATGAACAGTTAAAAGAATGCAATTAGATTCATTTATTTCAATTTATAAAGGACCATATACATGTTTGTAATTTTATTCAAGGACAAAATATCAACCTCCACACTTAAAAGAACAAATTCAGTTAAAAAATTGTGCAAATAAGTCAATTGAAATAGAATTTAGTAGAAATTGAATATTTTTATTTACAGTTAAAAATATTATACAAGGCTAATAACATAATCATTGTAACTTAATGTTGTGTATTTTTAGTTAGAAAAAGAGAAAAGACATAAAGTCAACATTGAAGTTGTCTCGAATTTTCAAAAAGATACCTTAACTTTGCAACCGTCCTATTACCCCATTAAACAATTTTGAATAAATATAATTATATCTTTTTTTCCCTTTTGATATAGAGAGTGGCGTGCACTCTCTCAAAGAGAGTGAGCAACCTATAATAAATAATATAATCTTATTTTTTATAAATATTTTATTATAGAATATAATTTTTTTATTTTTCATGTTATTTAACTTGTTTTTTTTTCTTTCTCTTTCTTCTTTCTTCTGCAAAAATCCATTCTCATCTCCATCCATTAAAGCTTCTTACTTTCAATGTCATCATTGTTATCACAACTTCATCATCCTTTTTTATTACTAATAATTTTACTCTTTTTAATTTTAAAATTTTATCTAAATATTTTCTTAAATTTCGAACAATTTATAAACGCATTAGATTTCAAGATGATTAGGAAGTATTATATAGTTTTTTTATCCGATTTCAATTAAGTTCTTTCAATTTTTGGGAATTAATTGATTCTTTTAAAATTATCATTTCTAATTTTGAATTTATATGAAAATGAGTAATTTATGATACCTTCTAAATTTTCTTAGAAAAATAATAATTTTGCTATCAATAATTCAATAAAGTCTAAACAAATAATATGAATTTTATAAAGAATTTGACCAGAAAAAGAAAAAGAAAAAGAAAAAGAAAATTTAAAAAATGGGAGTAGGGCTAAATTTGACATGGGGCGTAGGAGGTGAAGAATAAAATGACAATAGAGGAATGAATCACTTGAAAGTGGGAGGTGGGAGTTGATGTGAAATTTAAGATAAATAAAAATAAATCAAAAAGTAAGAGAGACTAAAATAATTTTTTTTTTTAAAAAAAAAGATAAAGCAAAAACATAAGATAAAAAAACTATATTTTAAATTAACTTAACATATATCATATAATGATTGGTGTTTGAACATACTTGCTTCTTAAAACTTGGAGCTGATAGAAAAATAGTATAATAATATATGTTCAAAATTGTTTAATGGGATAATAGGACAGTTGCAAAGTTAAGGTGTCTTTTTGCAAATCCAAGACAACATCAATAGTGACTTTATGTCTTTTCTCGTATAAAAATAAAGAGAAAAAGCTCTTCAGTGGGGTGGGGTGAGTCTAGCCAGGTGGGTTTAAATTTTAATAATTTC
>NC_028648.1:47598219-47625470 GCF_001406875.1 Solanum pennellii | reverse complement strand
GTGGGTGGGTTGGGTTAAATTTTTTGCGGGTTAAGTTCAATCAGCCCCGCGACCTGTCCGCCCTAGCCCATCCCATCCACCCTATTGTCGTTCCTATTGCAAGCTTATTTCAACTTCTTTTTCGAAATGATTTTCAACAATGACTTACAGATGTTTTGGTAATGTATCCAAGTAATGATTTCTATATTCAAACCTCATTTTTTGAGTCACATCTTGAGTTCATTTGACCCTAATTTTGAATTTCTCGATACATGTGTTTGTTTGAAAAATCTCATTGTGAATACTTGTTTGAGTAGATTGTGTTAATTTGGGTATCGTTCTTAAGGAAAGATTTCAAGTCCCTGGTGCTTTTGATTGATTAAGGCAAGTGAACCTCCAAAACCATGTTAAAGCTTGTAGAATCTTGTATTATCTTCATTCTGGGTTTATGGAAGCAATGGAAATGAGGTGATGGATTAAATTTCTCATGTTAGAATAACCTTAACGATATGAAGTAGATTAAAGAAAAAGGCAACGTGTTAATAATGATGCAATGCGTATTGTGATTGCCTTGAGTGTTGATTAATTAATATAAATTGGTGATTGAGATATACTTTGATAGTTTTGTTGTGAATGTGAATTGCTTAAAATTTTCATTTCCTCGTCATTGTGTGAATTTGTCTATCTTGCATTGGTTTTGAGACACTGAAATAGGCATGCTGCTATATGGATACCGAGGTCTGTTTAAATAAGCGATATTGATACCGACGTCTATTTCTATAGGTGGTTTCATGTTGAGGTTTGTTTCAACAAGTGGTATTGTGAATTGTATATTGTAAATTATTAGGTTGAGTTGATTTATGTGAACGTTGTACGTAGTTGATATGGTTCAGTCGGGGTGAAAGGATTACTCATATTCTAATTTAGCTTTACCGTGTGTTTAGTAGGTTGTACTTTTATCAGAGACTTATCGATGAGACTTAAAAGGTAGTTGTTTGTCATCCTGACGGACCCTCTTATCTTTTTTTATTGGGAATGCACAAGTACTCCCCTAGACTATGACTGAAATCCCAGAAACACAACTAAACTAAATTCTTATTACCCCCCCCCCCGAACTTGTTCTTGTTGTAATTTTGTGCACCTTTTTTGGATTATGTAGCATCCAAATATCTCAGACGTGCCTCAATATCGTGGAGTCACAGAATGTGTCACATAAGACAAAAGGTGCACAAAATTATAAAAAAAAATATAAGTTAAGGGGGGGGGGTAATACGACATTAGTTTAGTTAAGACGTGTCTGTGAAATCTCGGTCATAGTGTATGAAATACTTGTGCATTTTTTCTTTTTTATTTGAGAAACCAAGACAGTGATACTTGTAATTAACTTTCAGATTATGTTTTGTAATACTAGGCTTAGGCACGTGACGACCAAATTTTGGGGGAATTTATGATTTTAATTAAGTTTTGTGTACTTGTGAATTTGAAAGAACCGAGTCGACCGCTAGAACTACTGGTTTTAAAGCCCGAAATAAATAGGCTTACTTTTTCTTCACTTGAATCATAATTACAAGAATCTAGATTTGAGTGAATCTAGATTTGAGTATCGTGTCCTAAGAAAAAAATGAATCGGAAAAAAAGAAATCTGTTTTTATTGAATTGAATGTGTTCATTCATTTTGACAACTTTAGTATATTTTCTCATACTAATTTCTACTCTACCTTCCCGGAGTTCATTCTCCGGGTAACTCCATTTAAATTATTCTGGTGGTTTCTTTCCAATCTACTTCCTTTATGATTTTTTGTTAGTTTATTTCAACATTTCTATTCTATTGGTGGGTTTTAGGCTAACTTTTGTTAGTAGGATGAGACAAGTGTTATCACGTCCATTTTTGAATCGTAACAAAAAAAAACAAAATAAATAGCTTTGGTTTAGATTCAAAAATAATTTTTTTTAAAAATACAAGAAATTCAAAAAACTACAAGAGATTTTATATATATATATATATATATATATATATATATATATATAGAGAGAGAGAGAGAGAGAGAGAGAGAGAGAGAGACAAGGAGAGAGAGAGAGGGGGGGGGTTATTAAAATGAGGAAGTAAAAGACCAAAAAAGAAAGACAGAGATAATTATGTCCGACAAAGTTATAAGTTACTACTAAGAACAATTATTTTTATAAATTTATGATAATCAAAACTTTATTATAAATGAAGGAATATTGATTGTATTGAAGTGTTAACCTAATAAGGGAATACATGAGAGATATATATAGGAGATATAGGAAGGAGTACTAATCCTAATAGGAGTAGGATTAAGGAGTACTAATCCTAATAGGACTAGGATTAGTACACAGTAAATACTAATATTATTTAATACTATTATTTAATACTATCTGTTATTATCCCCCCTCAAGCTGAGCTGAGCTGAAGCGAACGGAAGCTTGGAACTGAGGTAATCGTGCTGTCGGCTCGGGAGAGGCTTGGTGAGAATATCAGCCGGTTGTTCTTCAGTGGGTACATACTGCACAGTCATGGTGCCGGCCTGAACTTCATCGTGAACAAAGAGACAATCGGTATCAACATGCTTCATTCTGGTGTGTAGGACGGAATTCTTGGCCACACAGATGGTTGATTTGTTGTCACAATAGAGAGCAGGAACAGTGTGAGTGGCGCGGAGTTCGCGAAGAATATATGTGACCCACATGGTCTCAGCAGCAAGAAGAGCAAGGGCGCGGTATTCAGCTTCAGTCGAGGACCGAGAGACCTTGGGTTGTTTTTTTGTACACCAGGAGATCAGGTTCGGCCCCAAAAAAACGAGAAACCCCGATGTAGATTTTCTGTCATTTTTATCATTCGCCCAATCTGAATCTGAGAAACCCCGAAGCTCCAAGTCCCCGGGTCGAATGAGTAAACCACGACCAAGAGTGCCAAAAATGTACCTGAGAATGCGTTTTAGACAATGGTAATCATGTTCACTTGGTTGATGCATGCGCTGAGCAACTCGGTTGAAAGCAAACTGGATGTCAGGACGGGTAATGGCCAGATACTGTAGAGCCCCAATGAGGCTGCGGAAGTGGGTGATATCGGCAAAGGGGGTGTCGGCTCCATTCGTAGACGAAGAGACTGCCATCGGTGTTGGTTGACTGGTGCATTTTTCCAGTCCAGCTTTCTGCAACAGATCTCGAGCATATTTTGACTGATGAAGAAACAAGCCGCTGCCTGTCCGAGAAACCTCCATTCCCAGAAAATAATGTAACGGGCCAAGGTCCTTCATTTTGAAGGTAGTATGCATAGCTCGAGTGACATCCTGAATGAGAGCTGCAGTAGAGCCTGTAATAATGATATCATCTACATAGACAAGAAGAATGACTGTACCGTGTGCTGAATGTCGAGTAAACAGACTCGTGTCGTGTACGCAACACGTGAAGCCGAGTCCCTGGAGGAACGTTTTCAGACGTGTGTACCAAGCACGGGGGGCTTGCTTGAGCCCATACAGAGACTTCTGGAGTTTGCAAACATGTTGAGGGAAGCGGGGATCAACATAGCCCGGTGGTTGCGTCATGTAGATAGTTTCATCAAGCATGCCATGAAGAAAAGCATTGGAAACATCCAACTGATTGATGAGCCAATTGTTGCGCACGGCGAGTGACAGTACCAGGCGAATGGTTTCCTGCCGAATAACAGGACTGAATGTCTCGGAGTAATCAAGCCCATACTCCTGATTGTAGCCTTTAGCAACCAAACGAGCCTTGTACCTGGAAATACTGCCATCCGCATTGTGTTTAATTTTGTACACCCATTTACAGCCCACTGGGTGCCGCCCATGGGGCTTAGGTACAAGAACCCAAGTTTTCTGATCAGTCAAAGCCTTAAACTCGTCATCCATAGCATGACGCCAATAAGCATTTTTTGAGGCAACAGAGTAGGTTGTTGGTTCACTATCGGGAAGGGGTGTATTTGGTAGTATGGTAGCCTGAAAGGTTTTGGGTTTAAAGATACCGGCTTTGCCACGGGTTAACATGGGATGAGTATTGGGGGGTGGCACGGGCGGTGGTGATTCGGGGGTGGCCGGGAAGGACCCAAAACGGATCGGGCTGGAGATGTTGTGGGTATGGGGTGGTTCGGGTTGGTTGTGAGTGTGGGTGGTGGTTGCGGGTGTATTGTGGGTGACGGTCGAAGGGGTGATGAGGGGTGGTTGGGTAGTGGGTGGAGGTGTGGGGGAAGGTGGTGAGGGACCCTGTGAGTATGTTGGAAAAAGGGGAAGGACGCCAATGAATGATGTATTTGTGGAGGAGGAAATAGACTCGTAGGGAAACTCATTTTCGACAAATTTGACATGACGAGATATGTAGACTTTATGAGTTTGTGGGTCAAGACAGCGATAACCCTTGGAGGTAGGATGATAGCCCAAAAAAATACAAGGACGGGATCGGGGTTGTAATTTGTGAGTAATATGAGGGCGTAGCCAAGGGTAGGCAAGACACCCAAAGACGCGGAGGTTGGTATAATTGGGAAGTTCTTGGTAAAGGAGTTGATAGGGTGATTTGTTGGAGAGAGTGTGACTGGGCATTCTGTTAATGAGGTAGTTTGCGGTGGCTAGAGCTTCTACCCAAAAGGAGACAGGGAGATGAGATTGATGTAGAAGAGTAACCACCGTTTCAATGAGATGGCGATGCTTACGCTCAGCCACCCCATTCTGTTCGGGAGTGTATGGACAGGAGGTTTGATGTATAATTCCCAGGGATTGCAGAAACTGGCCAAAGATGTTATTGACATATTCCTTTCCATTGTCACTTCGAAAAAGTTTAACATGAGAATTGAATTGTGTTTTGACCATTTTTTCAAAAGTGACAAAGGTGGTGTATGCCTGTGATTTGTGTTTTAGTGGGTACAACCAAGTGTATTTTGTAAAATCATCCACAAAACAAATATAATAGCGAAAACCAGCAAATGAAGGAACAGCAGTAGGACCCCATAGGTCAGAATGAATAAGTTGAAAAGGTGCAGTTGTACGCTTCTCAGATAAAGTAAAAGGTAATTTATGAGATTTAGCAATTGAACAGGAGTCACAATTGTTTACATGAATGGAAGAAAAACCTAATTGAGACATTAAAGAATTTATTATTTGAGTAGACGGGTGACCCAGACGACTGTGCCACAACAGACTGTGGCCATCAGCCGAAAGAGCCACCGGAGCCACAGGAACGCTTTCTGAAACTGGGTGGGCAGACGAACTTGTGCCAGGAAGAACGTACAGACCATGCTCACAGGGGCCCTGAAAAATCACCCTCTTGGTAGTATTGTCTAGGATCTGAAAATCATTAGAGGTGAACAAGAGTGAGCAATTATTGTCTTTTGTGAATTGGTGAACTGAAAGGAGATTGGATTTAATAGAAGGGACGTGGGTAAGGTTACCTAGGTGAAAGATAGCGGTGGGGGTTTTAATGGTACCCGTGCCAGTGTGAGAAATATTAAGGGACTCACCGTTGCCAACAGTAATACCATTGGAGCCATGATATGGATTTGGAGCGTTAAGCTTGGATAGATCAGAAGTAACGTGCATGTTGGCCCCAGTATCCAACAGCCATTCAGAGGAAGGGCCGGCTTGAGATGCATAATTGGCACGGTTATCACTATTTCGGCTCTCCTCATACCGAAACCAGCAACGAACAGCGGTGTGTCCTGTTTTCTGACAGATTTGACAAGTTGGACGATCCCGCTCGTAAGTGCCCTGCCCGCCGCTGGAAGATGACTGCCCGCCGCTGCCGAAGGAGTGCAGGCTGTTGTTGCTGCCGTGCTGCTGACCGTCGTACGGCGGACGACTGCCCTGCCGACCGCCGCGCCCGCGGCCTCCGCTGTTTCTGCCGTAGCCGCCGCGGCTCCCCTGCCGGCCGCCACCACGCCCCCCGCGATAGTTCTGGCTTGCGGTGAGGGCGGTGGCCGGCTCCATAACAGCGGCTTCTCGGAGAAGAAGTTTGCTCTCCAGATCCACGTTGATTTCTTCACTTTTTAGCCACGAGGAGAGAGTAGCCAGGTCAACGGGCGTTGGACTGATGCGAACCGCCTGTTTAATGGAGGAGTAAGCTGATGGGAGCCCCCGAACGACGCACATGACGAGATCTTTTTCGGGAATGATTTCATTCACGGTGTCGAGGGCTGTGATGATGGTGGAGACCTCGTCCAAATACTCCGCCATAGTTTTCGTGCCTTTGGTAATTGTGTGGAGACGATCACGCAATTGAAAAATATGAGAGTGGGAAATTGATGCATAGCGTGTTGCGAGGGCCGTCCACAGGGCTGAAGCAGTTGTGTAGGATCGGACGTGTTTCTGAACCGTGGGAGAGATGACCGCAATCAAACATGATCGGATCTGGCCATCCACGGCTTTCCAGGCGGCATGGGCCGGATTGGTTTTTTCTGATTTGTCCGTGGCGGTGATGACTGCCGGCGGCGGTTCTGTGCTTCCATCGACGTATTTGAGAAGGTAATTGGCCTCAAGGGCTGTAAGAACGGTGATTTTCCATGTAGGGTAATTTATGTCTGATAATTTTTCGGGAATCAGGGCATGAAGATGCCTGAGAAGGAGTTTAACGCCAGAAGGAAGTGAATCGAGAGGATCCACCTCGGTTGTCATGGCTGCCGCCGCCCAAGAGAAGAGAGGGAACGATCGGTGCCCTAAAGAGAGAGAAAAAAACCTAGAGAAAAGAAGATCTAGGTGTTCTGGATCTTGATACCATGAAGGAATATTGATTGTATTGAAGTTTTAACCTAATAAGGGAATACATGAGAGATATATATAGGAGATATAAGAAGGAGTACTAATCCTAATAGGACTAGGATTAAGGAGTACTAATCCTAATAGGACTAGGATTAGTACACAGTAAATACTAATATTATTTAATACTATTATTTAATACTATCTGTTATTAATAAAAAAAAGGGAAATACACAAGTACCCCTCGACCTATGCCCGAATCCCAGAGGCACACTTATGCTATACTAAGGTCCTATTATCCCTCATAAGTGTGCCTCTGGGATTCAGGTATAGGAACAGTATGGCCAATGCGAAGGTACCATGAGCACGTTTTTTAGCTTACTTGGCATATCTACTGTTTTATTTTGGTTGAGTGTGCTTTCTTTATTGTATGAAATTTCTACGAGTTACATACATATCGTAAACTAGTTCCAATTGATTGTGAAAGTATGCAGGCTTCAATGTATGTCGGTTTGTGGATCCTGTCCTTTTCCCTTTTCTTTAAGAGTTTTTCTATGGTGTCTAGGTTTGTCCAAGTTGTTTGCCTTATTTTATTTTGAGTTCCCTGTCATGCTTACATGTTGACTACCCTGATTGCCACCTACAATATTGTGATGGCATGTATTCACCATTTTTGCTTTGTCTATTCGAATTCATAAGATAATATACCCATTTTATTTGTTTCTGTTTGGTTGAATTCTCCTCTCATTTGCCTTTACTGTTAGATTGCCATAAAGAGACCATATACTTAATCCGGTCTGTCTGTTTGTTAATCAAGGTGAAGTGACTCTTTATTCGTAAAGCATATACTGCCAACTGTTTACTAAATTGGTAAGATTTGTTATCATTTGGAGTTGCGATTTTAAGATGCTATATTTGAGTACTAATCCTTTTTTTTTTAATTCTCTTATATGTGAATCCGTTTGAGTTCGCCATGAACTCTTTTCTCCTCCACTTGCATTTCGGGAGGATCATAAAGACTCATATTTCCTTATATCGAGTCAACCCATCACAACGAACGTACAAGTTCCAAAGTTGAAAGGGAAGCCGAACAAAGCTGGAAAACAAGAAATCGAAGAGTCCTAAATTTATTTCCAATTTTGGAGTTGTATTTATTTATCTTTGGGCTACGCCCTTGTAGCCTTTTGTTTTCTGTATTTATTATTTATTAATTATCTGATTAGTCTTGGAGAGGTACAAAACAAAAATGGATTCAAATATCGGTCCAAGCGGACAGAAATCGAATTTGGACTCAATTCTGTCTTTCTTTCTCTCTCTCTCTCTCTCTCTCTCTACTTTACTTATCCTTGCTGATTGATATTTGCTATTAGATTTAAGGTCGGAAACTTCAAGTCCCCGCAAGACACCGCCTCATTTTAATCGTTTAAGTCAATCAAGTAAATAAACTTAAAATAAAAATTGCAAGTTGTTATTTCACTTAGATAATAGGTTGGTATTTAACTATCGGCATAATTTTCAATTCAAACTAATTTTAAGTTAGATTATTTTAGCCAAATGAGTTAGTTGCCGAATAATCACGAGTTAGTGAATATTTTAAGTGTCATGAAAATCTTCCTAAAATATAAATAAGTATCTCCGATCCCCCTTTAAAGTTTTCACTAGGTTTCTTGTTTAAATCTTTTGAAAACCAAGTTTTCTTGATTTTTCTTTAGAAATTAAGTGACAACTCTAAACGAGTCTTGAAAATAAAAAAGTTTTTCTCGAATAAAATATTATGTAGCTCGAACTCTTCAAAAATTCTGATGGTGATGGGTGTGTGTTAAATCTTCCAAAAGTTGTAAATTTTTACCAGATAAGTGTCACGACCCGAAATTGGACGTGATGGTACTCGTCTTATCCCACCAAGACAAGTAAGCCTAAAACTCCATATCTAACAAAGTGCGGAAGTAAATGACAATGCAACAACAATTTCTATTATGCAAACAAGTCATTTTAATTCAATCCCAAAAACAAGGTTGCAACATGCACAAGCCTCTAATGTAAGTATTAGAATAGAAATAAAATAGAAGTCTAAATTGAAGTTGTCTTTCAAGTAAAAACAAAGTCATAAACTGGAGTAGGAAAGTTCGCTGAGATGACAAGCACCTACCTCACAATCCTCCACAAGATGCCTCAGAAACAACTCGTAACCTACAAAAAATTGTAGAATCAAGGGGTGAGTACCAAACCACGCGGTACCCAACAAGCAAACCTCTAAACACAAGTTAAGTGAACAAAATACGGGTACTACTTACACCCTATCTGAATCTCCACACTACAAACAACTCACAATTTACCAAACACACAACTCAGTAACCACTCTTTCAGTTTACATATTCTCAATAACAACTTAATATTCAACAGTCACAATTTTCACAGAGAAACAGTCACAAGATCAGCAAAACACGTATTGAAGTTCATTAATAATAAAAATGTGTAATGCCATGAGATGCAATGTCAAGTATAGTGATGCATGTCTTCGCTAACGATACACACCTGCTGTCTCTCCATCTGGGACCCATGGGGGACATATCTGTCCATGCATCTGTCGCGGCGCACGATACGACCCTCGATAATAGTAACCTTCATGGCGTGCGATACGTCCCTCAAAATATAATATTCATCGCGGCGCGCGATACGACCCTCGAAATGGTACATCCCCTTACCACAACCATGTCTCAGATACAATACAAATGACATGCTCAAATAAAAATGAGGAGATAACCATTTTGATAACAAAGCGCAATTTACAACAAGGAATACAACACCAACAAATAAGCAACAAGTCTCCAAGTCATTGTCAACAACACACAAGGAAATACACGAATTTCATATGCTTAACAAGGGTTTAGAAATCCACTTTCCTTAGCCAATCGAATAATCACTCCAGGACTTGAGCCTTCCCTTTCCGTTGAGCTTCCGAATCAATGGAATTTATTCAAATATACATATATTCACAATAAGGTTGAGGAACTAACAATACCCACAATATTATGTGTTTAACCTTGACAAAAAAATCACCCAAATTTATAATCAAGTTGTTAATTCTTGATGCCAACTAACATTTCAATCATCATATTTTTCAATACCAACTCTAATAATTCACATACGATATAATGCACCAATAATTAATTTTCTATCATAGTATAGCAAAACTTGAATCATAATATGCTAAGAATAGTAAGGATATTTCTTTAAATTTACTCTCCAATACTTACCCATCTAGTCAAAGGCTTAATTAGTAGAGATCATTATCCTCGTACATTCTCAACCTTGTAAAAACACAAACGTTTACATATATTTTCCTTTCCCATCACTTACAAAAACCCAATTTAATAATATCTTATTTTCTAGTGTGAACAATAAGAAAAGAAAAATAAAATAAAATAAAAGAAAAGAAAACTAAACATTGAATCGGTGATTCTACGAAAAAAAAAGAAACAATTTGTAGACTTACTGCACCCAAATTTCCTAAAATATACATACATACATACATATATACATACATACATACATACATACACACACACACACACACACACACACACACACACACACACACACACATATATATATATATATATATATTCAATCATACACTGTTAATCATTGCCAATGACTAGGTTATTAGTATTATATTATTTTCAGCAATCAAAATATTATAAAATAATTAAAACTTTAAAGGGATTTAATCGATTACTCTTTCTCTTTCTACCTACCATATATTCCTATGCATATATATAGTATAATTTATAATATATAATATTGAAAGCAACCAATTCAAAGAAGAATCCATTTAGGATGATACACACCTGCACTTGTTCGATATCGCCGCCACAGATCAGTTTTCTTTCCGTTTCTCTTTATTATTATTTTTTTTAAATTACGTATGTTATTAAAAGTAGCATTCATTATTAACCTATATTAATATTTCATACTTTACCCATCATTATTAAAAATAACATAATAACCCCCAAATTAATTAATATAGTTGAATGACTATTCAAAATTATCAAAAATAACCTTTTCGGGCTCGGGTTATTACATTATCCACCACTAAAAATAATGTTCCTCCTCGAACATAAGGTGAAAGGAAGTACCTGAAGCCTCAAAAAGTTGTGGATATCTAGCACACATGTCAGACTCTGTCTCCCAAGTTGCCTCTCCCAGAGATCAGTGCTTCCATTGCACCTTCACTGAAGCGATCTCCTTGGTCCTAAGCTTTCAAATTTGCCTATACAGAATAACTATAGGCTCCTCCTCAAATGTCAAGTCTGGTCCCAACTCCAGAGAATCAAGTGAAAGCACATGAGATTCATTTGGAATATACTTACGAAGCATAGAGAATGAAAAATAGGATGGACTGCCGACAAACCAGGTGTCAAGGCCAACTTATAGGCCACCCCTCCCACTCAGATCAAAATCTCAAAAGGTCCAACGAATCTAGGGCTAAGATTGCCCTTCTTTTCTGAACCTCACCACTCCCTTCATGGGTGATACTCGGATCCAAGCATGATCACCCTCCATAAATACTAAGGCTCTAACTCTTCGGTCTGCATAACTCTTCTGTCGACTCTGAGTTGTCAATAGTCTATACTGACTCATACGGACTTGCTCCATAGCATCTCTAAGCAAGTTTGTATCCAAAGAGTCCATCTCCGCCGAATCAAACCAACCAATCGGGGATCTCCATTGTCTGCCATATAATGCCTCAAATGGGGCCATCTGGATACTAGAGTTGTAACTGCTTTTCTAGGCAAACTCCGCTAAGGGTAAATGTTGATCCCATCTAGCTCTGAAATCGATCACATACGCTCGGAGTATATCTTCCAACACCTGAATCGTCCGCTCAGATTGACCATCTGTCTGAGGGTGAAAGGCTGTACTAATATCTAACAGGGTACCCATACCATGTTGTAATGCCTTCCAGAAGTGAGAAGTAAATAGTGAACCTCGATATGTTATTATAGAAACTCCATGTAGTCGCATAATCTGACTGATAGCTCGACTAAATTTTCTGCCGTATACTTCTCCTAAACCGGAATGAAGTAGGCAGAATTGGTCAGCCTATCAACAACGACCCAAAGAGAGTCATAACCACCCACTGTGGTAGGAAAACCCACAAAAAAGTCGATGGTAATCCGCTCCCACTTCCAAGTCGGAATAGGCATCCTCTGAGATACAACCCCAGGCCGCTGGTTCTTACACTTGACCTGCTGGCAAGTCAAACACCAAAACAAAGTCTGAAATATCCCTTTTCATCCCACACCACCAGTAATGGTGACTCAGATCATGATATATCTTCGCCTCTCCCGGATGGATGGAATACCGAGAATAATGTGCCTCCTCTAGAATCAATCTAATCAAATCTCCTGTCTTGGGCACACAAATACTGTCTCTGATCCTCAAGACACCATCAGAATCAAAGACAACCTCCTTAGCTTCCCCTATTTATACTTTGTCTTGAATGAGACATAACTTTTCATCATTAAACTGGTGTGCACAAATCTTCTCGACTAAAGAAGACCGAGCCTAAATAAAAGCAATCATCCCATCACTTTCTTATGAAATCTGCAAGCGGACAAGACTGTTAGCTAATATATGCACATCTCTAGCCAATGGTATTTCCTCAATACTAAGCGCTGCAAGACTCCCCATGCTAGGATTCTTCCTACTCAGAGCATCGGCCACAACATTGGCTTTCCCTGGATGATTCAGAATGATCACATCATATTCCTTCAGCAACTCAAGCCTTCTCCGCTGCCTTAAGTTCAAATCCCTCTGACTAAAGATATACTGAAGACTCTGATGATCAGTGAAGATCTCACAATGCACCCCATACAAATAATGATGCCATAACTTAAGTACAAATACCACAGCCGCCAACTCAAAATCATGAGTAGGGTAGTTCTTCTCATGGGATTTCAACTGCCTAGAAGCATAAGCAATCACTTTCCCCTTCTACATGAACACACCACCCAATCCAACTCCTAAAGCATCACAATACAGTGTAAAGTCTACACCCTCCTCAGGTAGAGTCAACACAGGAGCTGAAGTCAAAAAAGCCTTGAGCTTTTGAAAGCTTTGCTCACACTCATCAGACCACTGAAAACCCACATCCTGTCGAGTCAATCTAGTCAATGGAGCTGCAATAGTAGAGAAATGTGAACAAATCGTCGATAATAGCCTTCCAATCCCACAAAACTTCGAATCTCAGCAGGTGAAGTAGATCGCATCCAACCTCTGACTGCCTCAATCTTTGCCGGATCTACTCTAATACCCTCCTTGGACACCAGGTGTCCCAAGAATGCTACAGAAGTAAGCCAGAACTCACACTTTGAGAACTTGTCATACAACTCTTCTCTCAACCTCTGAAGTACAATCCTCAAGTGTCGAATATGGTCCTCCTCAGTTTTGGAGTAAACCAAGATGTCATCGATGAAAAAAATCACAAAAGAATCAAGGTATGGTCGAAACACCCCATTCATAAACTCTATGAATGCTGTAGGGGCATTAGTTAATCCGAAGGACATCACTAGGAACTAATAATGCCCTTACCGGGTCCGAAAAGCTGTCTTAGGGATATTTCATACCCTAATCTTCAACTGATGATACCCAGACCTCAAGTCAATCTTAGAGAACAATGATGCTCCATGTAGCTGATCAAATAATCATCAATATGCGAAAGAGGATACTTATTCTTCACCGTTACTTTGTTCAACTGTTTGTAATCAATACACATCCTCATAGTCCAATCCTTCTTCTTCACAAACAATATAGGGGCACCCCAAGGTGATACACTAGGGCGAATAAAACCCTTACTTAATAAATCCTGCAACTGATCCTTCAATTCTATCAACTCTGCTAGAGCCATACGATATGGAGGGATAGAAATAGGCTTAGTGCCCGTCTCCAAATCAATAGCAAAATCAATATCCCTATCGGGAGGAACACTTGGAAGATCAGAAGGAAATACATCGGAAAACTCCTGAACTACGGGAACATAGTTCATGGGAGGTAGTTCAACACTAGTATCCTGAATAAAAGCTAAGTAAGACAAACATCTTTTCTCCACCAATCTCTAAGCATGGATAAAAGAGATGACCCTGCTAGGATAAGAACCACTAACACCATTCCACTCAACCCTCAGAACACTAGGCATCGCTAAAGTCACAGTCTTAGCATTACAGTCAAGGACATCATGATAAGGAGAAAGACAATTCATACCCAAAATAAAATCAAAGTCTACCATCCCCAGAATGATTAAGTCTACCCAAGTGTCATACCCAGCCAAAGAAATAAGACAGGATCGATACACTCGATCCACCACTAAGGGCTTACCTACGGGTGTAGAAACACGAATAGGTACGGTCATGCTATCACATATAATATCAAATTCAGTAGAAAAATAGGTAGGCACATAAGAAAATGTAGACCCTAGATCAAACAATACAGACGCAGGTCGACAACATACTGGGATGATACCTGTAATAACAGTATCAGAGGTCTCCGTTTCAGGTCTCCCTGGAAAAGCATAAAAGTGGTCCCCTCGTCCACCTCCAGCCTGGGTGGTACCTCTACCCCCACTCTGCTGAGCTGCACCACCACTAATAGAAACTCTATAACCTCTACCTGACTTAACTCTGCCACGGCATCTACCCTATGGTGCTGGTGGTCTAGTCTCAAATGAAGAATTAGGTAGAGGCCCACCACCACCCCTGTGAGAAATACACTTCCGCATCAGGTGATCGGGATTTCCACAAGTAAAACAAAATCTCTGACCTGGGAACTGCTGTGTGGACCCTGAAAACCCACTATAATTGCCTCACCCTGTAGGTAGCTGCTGTGAACTGTACGAGACCTGACCCGGGCTATAAAAACCCCTAGATGTCTGACCACCCTCAGAAACGAAAAGAATGAGAGGTATCACGAAGATCCGAGCTTGTAACCTACAAAAAATTATAGAATCATGGGGTGAGTACCAAACCACGCGGTACCCAACAAGCAAACCTCTAAACACAAGTTAAGTGAACAAAATGCGGGTACTACTTACGCCATATCTGAATCTCCACACTACAAACAACTCACAATTTACCACACACACAACTCAATAACCACTCTTACAGTTTACATATTCTCAATAACAACTTAATATTCAACAGTCACAATTTTCACAGAGAAACAGTCACAAGATCAGCAAAACACGTATTGAAGTTCATTAATAATAAAAATGTGTAATTCCATGAGATGCAATGTCAAGTATAGTGATGCATGTCTTCGCTAACGATACACACCCGCTGTCTCTCTATCTGGGACCCATGGGGAACATATCTCTCCATGTATCTGTCACAGCGCACGATACGACCCTCGATAATAGTAACCTTCGCGGCGTGCGATACGTCCCTCAAAATATAATATTCATCGCGGTGCGCGATACGACCCTCGAAATGGTACATCCCCTTACCACAACCATGTCTCAGATACAATACAAATGACATTCTCAAATGAAAATGAGGAGATAACCATTTTGATAACAAAGCGCAATTTACAACAAGGAATACAACACCAACAAATAAGCAACAAGTCTCCAAGTCATTGTCAACACCACACAAGGAAATACACAAATTTCATACGCTTAACAAGGGTTTAGAAATCTACTTTCCTTAGCCAATCGAATAATCACTCTGGGACTTGAGNTATATATATATATATTCACAATAAGGTTGAGGAACTAACAATACCCACACTATTATGTGTTTAACCTTGACAAAAAAATCACCCAAATTTATAATCAAGTTCTTAATTCTTGATGCCAACTAACATTTCAACCATCATATTTTTCAATACCAACTCTAATAATTCACATACGATATAATGCACCAATAATTAGTTTTCTATCTTAGTATAGCAAAACTTGAATCATAATATGCTAACAATAGTAAGGATATTTCTATAAATTTACTCTCCAATACCTACCCATCTAGTCAAAGTCTTAACTAGTAGAGATCATTATCCTCGTACATTCTCAACCTTGCAAAAACACAAACGTTTACATATATTTTCCTTTCCAATCACTTACAACAACCCAATTTAATAATATCTTATTTTCTAGTGTGAACAATAAAAAAAGAAAAATAAAATAAAATAAAATAAAAGAAATGAAAAATAAACATTTAATACCTGTTAATCATTGCCAATGATTAGGTTATTAGTATTATATATTTTATTTTCAATAATCAAAATATTATAAAATAATTAAAACTTTAAAGGGAATTAATTGATTACTCTTTCTCTTTCTACCTACCATATATTCCTATGCATATATATAATATAATTGTTTGAGATATGTAGAATTATGTTGCATAGTATGCATATATCAAAAAGGTTTGGTTAGGATGCATCAAAATCAATGGACACAATAATGAAAAAGCTACCACAACAAAAACTGAGATTCATCTCACAATAAGTGAAACTCAAAAAGATGGTACATCACTTTGAAGTACTTATTTATGTGTTTTCTATTTTCATGACAGACTATCTCTTAAGCGAATTGGATAAAACACTGTTTGTTGCATCTTTTATTTGTTGATAAAAGAGGTTCATTATATGCATGGTACATCACTTTGAAGTACTTATTTATGTGTTCTCTATTTTCATGACAGACTATCTCTTTAGCGAATTGGTTAAAAGACTATTTGTTGCATCTTTTATCTTTTGATAAAAGAGGTTCATTATATGCGTAGACATCAAAACGATTCCAAAATCTGAAGGATCACTCAAATTGGATGTAGAGGATAAATTAAGTTGAATCTGAAGGGGAATGATAAAAAGTCATAACCAACTCAATTAAAATCTAAGATATTTCAAATAAGAATCTACAAGATCCAATACTTATCAATAATTGAATGAATAACTTTCGAATGAGCGCTCTACACTGAAAAATTTAAAGGCATTCTAGAAATTACTAGAAGGTATAGTTCTCGAATATTACTTCTAAAAGATTGTTTTTGTAACATTCCAAAATTTCTAAGCTAAGACTCTAATCATCCTATAACACTTTGCAACTCTACTCTTAAAATTTAAACCGTTTGTGTAACACCCAGACATGGGAAACGGTTAATGGGCATGTCTATGTCCTTAAAGCAGACCATGGACCCTTCACTAAAGACTAAACGACTCGTAAAAGGAGCCACAATCTCATTAAGGGTGTGGCCCAACTGTTTACGGCCTGCCAGGGGAGGAGCCCACCTTGACGGACCCCTAATGGGTCGTAAAGTCCTAGATGACCTGTCTAGGAGAAAGTATCCAGCCTTCCAAGTCTACCAGGTAAGGGGTCTCCTGGACACTTCCTTACGCGACCTGTGAGGGCTTGTACAGACCATCCAACACTTTATTTTTCAAGTTAAGGTCAACTTCAAATGACCATGCATCTTAGCGCGTAATGAATTATATGACCTATGATCTATCAAATTAAAGTTCTTTGAGTTCGCTTTTTAACTCTACCATGTATGTTTCATTTTGAGTTAAGAATAAAAAATTATGTCCGTGTTAGTGAAACACTATCGGGCAGGTGATACTTGACGACCCGTGAAGTGTTTCACGGACCATGGGTGAGCCTCCTTGCATTTCGGGGGACTTCACATTTAATTCTATTCAGTTGTCTTGAGATTTCTTGGGTCTTGTTCCATCATCCATTTTGAGAAATAGAAGCTTCATAGATAGAGAGAGTTGAGGAGTCTTTCGGTATTTACTTTTCCTTGAGATGTTTTTGCAAACTATTATACTTATGTTATTGAGTATTTCCAGGTAGTTTGAGTTAAATCTTTACAGTGAGTTTATATATTTAAATATTTTGTTTTTAAGCGTTTTATCGCTTGACTAAATCTCCAGCTAAGTACTCAGCCATGCCAAGGGTTTGCTTGCGGACCAATCATGATTCTCGAGTGCCAAGCACATCCAGGATATAGATTTAGGGTGTGACAATTTTATCAACTATAAATATAGGTGTTAATTTGAGTGGTGTCATATGACACTTCTCCATTAATTCACAAGCACACACCTCTAATAAATCGAAAATCACGTGAAATAATACAAAGTAAACATCTAAAAACCTTAGAACTTGTCTGTATGGACCTACTAGGTAACCTACATACAAACTAAGAGTTGTGATGATAAGCTGATACTGCTTGCACAAAATGTTACAATACACAACTATCTAAACTTGATGCACGTAGACTATACGATCCAATATCAACATAAGCAAAACAAAATAAACATTTATACAACATATGTCATATAACACTACTTCACCTTTAGTTTACACGCGCACACACGTCTAGTAACTTGAAATTAAAATATGTTAAAATAATGCAAAATAAACATCATTAAAACCTTAGAACTTCTACGCACGACCCCACATCTAAACCTACATACAAATTGAGTTGTGACAATAAATAAAATTGAGTTGTGACAATAAATCGAGACTGATTGCATAAAATGTTACATACACAACAATCTAAACTTGATAAGCATAGACTATCCGTAACCCGACCCGAATCAACAAAAAACAATAATAAACTCAACATTTTCACAACAAACTATACCAAAAAAATAAAAATTGCAAAGGGTTTACTCAAGAGAATTTTTTTTAATTAAACAAGACTGTTTTTGAAGTTTTTTTTATAATATCTAAATATTTCAAATTAACTATGACTTTTAATTATAGAAAAAGCCCATTATAACTATGACTTTTCTTATATAATTTATTTTTCTAATATTTAGCTAGTATTTGACCAGATCTAATTTTGAAACCATATCATTAAATATCTATTTGAATATATATTTTTAATCAAAATATGAAAATATATCATTAGATATTTGTTTGACCATATAGTTTGGATAAGATTTTAATAATTTTTCTTAAAAAAATTTCAAGTTCCAAAAAATGGTCTAAAATAGTTTTTGGGAGAAATTCACTTTCACGCACAATTAATTTTTCCAATTTAAATGAATTTCCAAACACAACTTTAAGTTTCAAAATTTATGGTCAAACGAAATCTCAGTATCTTGAAATAAATTAAAATTTTCTTTTATTAAATATTCGCTTTTACTTGACCAGTTTAATAAATAAAGTGATAATTCCTCATTTGATTTCTATTTTGTCTTTATTATTGATTATTTTCATTTAATAATATTTTAAAAAATATTGAATTTATTATATTCAAATGGTAATATAGTAAAATTGATATTTCATAAATTATTGCTCCGGTGTCAAGTCAAAACTATTTATCTACAAATTTAGAATTTTCATTAAATTGAAATAATCTTTTTACATAATAATTAATAATATATAATTACTACAATCTACATGGTACAATTATATAAAAGGACATATTGATGTTATATTTTGAGTCTATCATATCAATAACAAGTTTGTGATTTTATTGAAAATTGCTTAGCTTTTGCTGTTAATGCTTGGGATAACCAGGTATGTTTTTTTTAATACTCCTAATAATTTTTCACATGAATTTTTGTTTGTGTTTATTTTATATTTTTAAAAAATTATTCTTGTTTTAATTTTTATGTAAAAACTCTTGTTTTTTGTTTACTTGTAAAAGAATGAGGGCCTTAGAAGATCTGATGATTTTTATTTTGTTTTCGTGGACGTTTTTAGGCATAAAATTTATAAATCTTAAAAGTAAAAGAAAATAGCATTTATAACAAAAAGTTGAATTGATCTCTCAGATGGTCTTAGTCATCTAATAGATTATAGTACAATTTCATAAAACCATTTTCTTTGTTGAAAAAAAATTGAAATCAGTAGAAAAATGACTTTAGGAGATAATAAATATTGATTGATTGAGACCAACTATGTTGTTCTTTTTTTAATATTATTATTTTTACTTTTTGGTGTCTGTCTCTCACAATTAACTTGAGGAAATTATGTAATTGCACAACTTAAGACAACACAATCTCTCAAATTCTTACAATTTGAGTAAATTACAAAAATCTCTTTTTTCCTTCTCTCTTATACAAACATCCCGATACATAACTCTGAAAAATCTGAAATTATTATAATTTTTTTTAAAAAACTTTTGGAATAGGATGTAATTAGCACCCAATTTTTTGAGGTTTGTGTACTTTATCATAATTTAAATATTTGAACTTGTACTTATCAATCTCTTACATTTTCTTATAGGTTCCTATTTTTTTTTCGTTTGAATTTTCTCAGAATTTAAGATGGAAGGTGAAAGTAATAATATTTCTGATTCAAGACTCATGAAAGGTGTTCTTGATGAACTTAATGGTCAGTGCACTAAGGTATGTGTACACACTCATATATAGGTTATATTGGATATGCATGTTGTTATTCTTGTTGTTGTTCTTGTTGTTGTTTTTGCATGTCTCACTGGAGATTTCTTGAATAACGATCCCCAACAAGTTTAAATTCGTAAGAATTTAACTCGTATACATCATAAGTGTAGGGATTTTGTATGCTTTAAAGTCACCTATAATGGTATGTATAGACAACATGTAAGTCTCCTTAAAATATTCCATTTACTTAGTTTTACTTCTTAATTATTTTCTTGGTCCACCTGTTAAGAAAATAATGATTGAAATACTATGTTTGTCATTTTACCCAATTAATTGATAGGGTTTCAAACATATTAAGTGGTTACATTTTTGAAGATATTAACTCAATATTAATAAATTGAGGGTATAATAGGAACCGAAATATTCTTTTCTTCATTTGTTGAAGATAACAAGTAAAAGTAGAACAATAAAATTAGAAAATATTTAATGGATGGAGTATGAAATTCCAAAATTACTTAGGGATCATAACCCTCTACTCTAAAAGCTTATGTTTTTTTTTTTGAAAAAAATTCCTCTTATTAAAAGTCAAAATTTCAATATTGTTTACAGGGTAACAATGAATTTAAGCATCTTTTTCACAAAGTGCTTTCTCCGAGTGATGTTGAAAATAAAAAGTTTGTGATCCCTAGGAGATATGCTATAAAATACTTCTCTCACATCCAGCAAAATGAGGAGATTGACATATATGATAGCTCAACACAATTATGGAGATTCAGGTTTTTTTACTGCCAAAGTAGTAAAAAATTTAGCTTCACAAAGGGATGGCCTAAATTTGTTATGGTTAAAGGCTTGAGAGCCAGAGACATAATTGTTTTCAACTTGTGTGAATCCAAGAATGGAACAAATGAGACTCGCAATACGTTAGTGATTGATGTGGTGAAGAGTAATGAAGGTTTGAAAATGGATTTAGCACTCAATAATAATGCTATTGATGATGATGATGCTTTGACACCTGTTTTGCTTTTTGGAAAGCAAATAGGTTGGACTAAGACAAAAAGGGGAAATGAAGATGAAGTTTAATTAATATTATCGGTAGTATATTTTTTTATATTATTAGATTTTCTTTTATTGTAGTTGTTATTGTTAAATCAAGTACTTGCTATATTTTTAAGATTACAAATCTCACTTTATTGTGAAGGTTAGTATTGAAACATTTTATTGATTAATCTTATAATGAGAATTTTATCTAATATTGTATGTGTATTTAAGTTAAATCTTGCTACTAGCATCCATAATGATGTCTCTGTATTTCAGAAGAGACTTTATTATGAAGGTTAGCATTGGAATATTCAAGAAAAATGACTTTCCTTCAAAAAGTAAGGAAAACATTTTCCACCTTCAATATAATTTTTTTTTGTTGAAAAGATAAATTTAAAGCTTTTTTAAAAATATATTTTCGACTTTAATTTTTTAACCCACGCTTACTCTGATCCCCCGAAAATAAAACGTGTGTTCTTGCAGACATGTGAGTTTTCACCCTATCTGATTTTATTTTATTTTTGCATTAAATTAGTCTTTTTAGGCTTAATTTTGATATTTTTAATTTCATTTTTAGTAGAGGATACAGGGTTGATACCAAAACTCTTGACCCTCTTCCAAACTATTACTTTGAGTTAATGCCTCAATCACAAATCAAATTGCTTTGATATTAATTATTAAAATGAGACAATTAAACCCTAAAAACTAATTTATTAGGGTGGGAGAGCACACTCTATCCGATAAACCCTAAATATATTTATTTTTATGCATAACAAAAATTGTAAGATTCCTTACAATTAAGAAAAGTTTGTTCGAACTTGAATGATTCCTTGCAATTAAGAAAATTTTATTCGAACCGTTGAAGGGTCATCTTTACTAGGAAGGTCTTGAAGTGCATTAAATTTTCCTTAGACGTTATGATCATTAAAGAAAAAATCTGGACTTTATAAGTGATAGATGTTCCTTTTATTTCCAAAGCTTTCATCATAAATATCATCTTGTTAAGTATAAATGTATGTACTTGACGTTGAGTCATTGTTTCCGTAAAAATATGTCTTGATTGACTAAGTATGGTGTTGCTTTTATTGTTTATATGTTTGAATTTAGAACATTGTGCTTCAAGGGTTACATATAATAGTTAATTTTATATGAGCACTGATATTTACAAGTATTTTTTTTGTCATAATGGGTGTATCTCGCAAGTATAATTTTTTTGCGCTCTATACATAACATACAGATTTAGTCATACTTTTTTCCAGAACCCTTCTTATCTTGACTGGCCAATTTCAAGCAATAAAGAAGGGTTCAGGGTTTGAGCCAACTTGAACGTCCTTCAACTTCCGGAGTTTTTTCATAATGTCTGAGCCAACTTGAACGTCCTTCAACTTCACTATAACAACATTAGGGGGCGAAGCCATAGGTAGAGTTAGTATTTTAGTACGAGCCATCAAACAGATATAAACTAAGAAAATTAATATAATTTTAAACAAGAGAAAAATAAATTACTAATGAAGTCGTAGAGCTTTTTCAATGACCATAACGTAAGAACCAACTTAAGCACACTTCAAAGTCATAATAGAGTTACAAGTTTGGCATAACCGAATGAATATGGTTCTAATTATGCATTTACATTGAGAAAATAATTTAATAAGTATAAATAATGTATATAAAATCAAGAAATAAAAATCTATTATAGTTCAAAAGCCGTAAAACTCAAAATTCCAGATTTGCCTCTTACAACACTTTACAATCAAATTTTCTTTTGCAAACATACTTTTCTTGAGTACACATTTTCCTTACTTATTTCTTGATCATACACTCTTTTTCAGTACATCAACAAGTCTAAACACCTCTATTTATAGGCGTTTATGAGAGGATCTAGTGAATGATATACTTAAGATCAACACGTTCCAATTGCTTATAGAATTGCACATTCTAGTATGTTTTTAGGTTTGTACTCAAGAACTTTCACTCTAGAGATGTTCCTTCAATTCTGTGCAAGTTTTGAATATTTTAAATTTTTCTTTGAAATATCTTCAATATTAATTAAGTTGGTGATGATATTTTAATAGACGCCCTCAAGATCAACTTAATTTATTCTTTTCTTCCATTTTGAGTGATCCATTGTGAACCTCTTTTTGTTATGACCGAAAATAATTAGGTGTCATGCCGAAGATAACAAAACAAATTTAGAAAGACCACGAGTAAGAATACAAATGATAAATATAAAAAAAGAAACAAAGATTTAATGTGGTTCGATCAACTGATCTACACCCACAAAGGAGTTAAGCAATTCACTATAAAAATATGATTACAAAATATAAGAGAAATAACTTCAAACAATTCACTCGGAATAAAAGGAGGTTTGCTAGAACTTGTGCCTCACAAATCCCCCCCAAAAAAATTCTCAAAATTTCCTGGACCACATTGTGAAAGTTGATTAGGTTATAAGGAACAAAATCTACGTCTCAACGTAGAGAACCTCTTTGAAATAATTTTGCTAAAAATATCTTAATTATTGCCAAATAAGTTGCGACCAGAATTACACTAGCCAAGATGAACACTTGTTTCTAACATGGCTCCACAATTGAATCATTGAACCAATAAACCTAGATCCATCATTGAACCATTGAACGTGGCTACATCATTGAACTTGGACCCATGAACGAACCATTGAACTTGAATCTGATACCACTTTTCAAGGACTTATTTTCAACTATATCAACGACACACAGTTTAACCGTGCAGCGCCCTAAGCTCTCTATATCTTAAGGTTAACCTTTCAAGTTCTTCGAGTTTCCCTAGTATGATCCTTATACCTGTAGCGAGGTTCACTTGAAGTTTCCCTTCATTATGGTGCCAGTATCATGTCTAGCTAAGGCACTGACTTGTATTTGACTCATATGACACACCCATAAATGCTGGATCACTTTCATGTGCACCCTGGTCTAGTTAGGATGTACTTGTCTTGTCCCGTGATTTGAGCATTATTATTGTTTGCACACTCCTATCCTCAAGATTATTAGTCACCTCGTGCATCCGCACTTGGCAATCACTTCACTTGAGTAGGGTAATATTCAATCATTGGAATTAACCATGTCTATATTCACGTGTACTAGGTAATAGCCCAACATAACCCATGCATCATACCTACAAGTCCCACAGTGCATTGTCGCCCTACGACTGCACGTCTAGTACAACAAACCCTTGCTCGTTTGATTGAACCCTTGCCAAGCATAAAAGATAGCTCACAAGTATTTGGAGTGAGCCCCTCAATTTCTCGTTCATCTAGGAGGTCTTTTGACACGAGGAGAATGTCCTGGATGGCGCAACATTTGATATATTGAACATCCACGACCGTCGGGACGCTCAACGTTAACTACAAAGCCACACACTGCCCATAGAGATTCCCTAATTTGTATGGGTATCAAGGACACTCCTTTGAGATGCCTAGGAAGGCCCTTGAAGTTCTCCTTCAAGGCAAGACACTTGGGGAAAAACGCCCAGGGGAGGCTGTTAGGCTATCAGCATGTATACCTTTCTTATATATGCTAAAAATAATAAAATCCTTGTGAGAGAAATTGATATGATTCTGCTAGAGAATCATAATAGGTCACAGACGGTTCTACCGAACTCCAAAAAAGGTTCCGTTTGGTTGTACTTACTCGTCTTGACTTCATTCACACCTCCAAGAAGTTTCATCCCATCATGTTACTCGTGAAATGGGTTATAGCCTTCAGACTTTTCAAATAATTATGACAATGCCATCTGTACTTTGCTATGTTAAATACATATCCCAATGAACTCCAAATGACCTAAAATTTGTTAAGCATATATGAATATGAACATCATAGGAACAAGTCCCTAGCACGGAATCCCCAGATTCCACATTTAGCTTGAGAAAATCCAACAGTCACATACCTCACCGCACGCGGCCTTCACCCACGGGCTGAGCCCTTGGGTGCACCCCAAGTCATTGTCAAACAAACTTGGCACTATAAGGGAATGCCATGCAACATACCAAATGGTCAGTTCCTAATGCCAAGACCTTTTGCCTAATAATCCTACTTCTGTCCCTCCTTCAACATATGTCGGCTTCATGAACGACATAGGTGCAACGTGTTTGGCCTGCACTCCTTGGCCGAGTTTTTGGCCAGGGTAGACACCCACATTTCTTGGGTATTACACCCTCCGACACATAACACAATCATTGTCCTGATTAAATGCGACATTAACAAAGATCCGAATTCTTTCCTTTTGGGGCTTTACATCATGGTTCCACTCCATGTGTGATGGAACTATTTGAAGCTCCTCTTAAGAAAGAGTCATGCCCTCCACAATTCCTCCTCCCTATTTTTGTCTAAGGTGCATCTACACTGCACCTTCTAACATTCACTTGGATAATGTCTCTATACCTACATCCTCTAGTGACTAACTTCGTGGTGACACTCAAGACAACAACACTATGACCCATACAACTTTTGGTTGTCTGGAAACCTTGTTCGTCCTTGCAATACACATGCAATAGTATTAGTGCCGTAAATAAGCCTAAATTATTTGAAGCCCCCAGAGTGTGTCGTTAGAACCTTTAACTCGACGTAGTAACTGGACACATCATGGTGCAAACTATCTAGTACTTTAAGTAAGACTATAGAATTTTAGGTTGCGAAAGAGTGTCCTTGACATCTCTAGCCCGATCCTTAAGATGAGTACCCCTATAGATAAGTCGTAGTCCCACTATGTCTTCACTTGCAATGGAAGATATGATTCCTTTAAGACGCTTGCATTCAACATAACAAACATACCTCGACCTGCTTGGTCGGCAAAATATGCATCCTTTGATGTGGGATCTATGCCAACCATGCCTTTATGGTCCTTCATCAAACATGAATATGTCCCAATCGACAAACAATTGTGCCTTGGGAACTCACGCTACAACATGGCACCTTTGGCTTATCATTTGCTTTGAACCCGTAGGCAATTTGCACTTACTTGGGGTAAACTTCTGATAAGTAATTTGTATATCAAAGTGTCGACGTTTACTTTGATGGATGAATAAGACATTTTGTCCAGATTATTCTTTTCTCCTTTGTAGCTATTCCATACCCCATAGTACACAATATTATGGGGACGACCCAATGGTGCTCCCAGTTCTCATCTTGACAAATGATAAGGCGTGTGCAACACTCCCATCATGTGGGATCTGACTCAACCTTCTACTCAACCTTCGGCTAATCCCACATTGATTACTTTTCTTACCATATTACTTTGGTCACCATGCCTCGTCATGAATGATTCAGCATATGTGCCCCTCACATATCCGATGGTTGACTCCACCTTTTTCTTGACACTACGTTCTTTCGAAAAGATGCCTGCATTCAGACCCAACTTCAAATTAGTGGTGTGCGTAGCATGATCTAATTGTAACATCCAACTTACTCATGTGGTATGGTCCAACCTACTCTTCCAGCATGATCCTCACGTAGGGACTCTCCTTCCATTCTTCACAACCCATCATGTAGTTGGGTAAATTGGGTGTCTGACTATAAAAAAGGACATATGCAAATGCCCTCAGGTGTGGCTCAAGTCCATCCATGTCAGAAAGACACTCAATTTATGAGTCTACCACATCCATGGCAAGATTTTGCATGATCAAGCCCCAAAGTTTATAGTTCATGTCTGACATGCTTCTCCAAACATGGCTACACGACTTGGCAGATGTAGCCCATTTACAAGCCACGTGACTTATTGGCACGTTCATGTTATCTTTACAAGCCTAGACTTTTTCATGGCTGACAACATAAATCATCACAGTTCACGAACACACCAGACTAACAAGCTTCTGATGAAATCACCATCTCTATTTTACATTCATTGTCTAGTACATGCTTCTTGCGTAACAAACTACAAAAATGTTTCTCATAGACTTCTAGAAGAGATGGTGGGTGATCACAGTCTAAGACTTTAAGCAACAACTATCCATTTTCCCCATCTTATAATGACACCAAGATAGAATCGTACGGTGGGGAAACAAGCTAACCAAATGTGCTTCGATGTAATCCCTCTAAAAAATGGTATCCACTTATTGGAAGTCATACCCTTGAAGATACAATGATCGTGTTTGAATGCTTCAAATTTGAATCAACCCCCCCCCCCCCCCCC
>NC_028648.1:47591865-47597727 GCF_001406875.1 Solanum pennellii | reverse complement strand
CACCCCCCCCCCCCCCAAATATGGAATCAATGATTGTAGAAGAGCGTGAGTCTGGTTGTCGTAGGTTTTGGTTGACACAGTACCATCTATCTCGTTGGATTAAACCAATTCCTTTTAGAAAGTAGCATCAATTCATCAATGTTTTAAGAGAATGTCGAACAACTATCTCTCTTTTGGCATAGTCTCTGCACAAAAGTTCACAATCCGATCACGCTTTTGCACAACTTGGCTTAAGCCAAGCTCTAATACTAGTTTTCATGACCAAATAATCAGGTGTCATGCAGAAGCTAACAAAGCAAACTTTGAAATACCAAGAGTAAGAGGACAATGGAGAAATATACCAAACTACACAAAGGTTTAATGTACTTCATCAACTGACCTATATCCACAAAGGAGATGAACAATTCACTATAAAAATATGAAAGTATAAAGTAGAGAGATAAATAACTTCAACCAATTTACTCAGAATAAAACGAGGTTCACACAAGTGATATGTCCCACAAATTCTCCCATAACGAAAAATTCTAAATACTAAGAATCTAGACTATTCTAACCTCTTCTACACATATCTTCCTCAAGTATCTACTATTCTAGACTGTCTAGATTTTTCTTAAGTACAAATATCAAAGATATTAATCTAAAAAATTCTAGAATGTTCTATTAAATATCTAAGATATTTTTTATACCTTCAAAAAATCAACTTTAATTTTCACAGATACTTAGGTTGATAAGCACCTTTTACATCAACACGAATGTTGTGGTTTAGAGTTTATTAACGAAATTGAAAAAAAAGCATGTGAACTCTTGGAAAGAGGTAAAATAACATACATACGTATATATTTCTTCTAGAAGCCTTTCAAAATAATTTACTTGACAAATGAATATTTAAAAATTAATGTCAATATTTTTAAAAAGCCTATAACTTAGTCATAGAACTCAAGTTATGTTTGTTCCAAACTTTATGTATAGCTAAAATTATTAAAAGGGAAGAAATTTGAGAGATCTATTGTGTCAGTAATAGTAATAAGTAATAAAACTGTAGTGTGTGTGCGCGCGTGTGTGTGCGTGTGTGTGTTTGCGTGTGTGTGCGTGTGCGTGCGTGTGCGTGCATGTGCGTGCGTGTGCGTGTGTGTGTGCGCGCGTGTGTTTGTGTGTGTGTGCGTGTGTGCGTGCTTGCATGCGTGCGTGCTTGCATGCGTGCGTGTGTGTGTGTGTCTGTCTGTGTATGTGTTTGTGTGTGTGCGCGCGCGCACTAGAGAACAATATACCTCAAATAATATGTAAAATAATCTTGCTGATTTATATTTTACTAATATATTAACAAAATGAAGCTTAACTATTATATGCTAAGTATATTTTTTACATGATTTTAATTTAAAGAGTACTTTTTAATAGTAATAATGAAGGAGGGAAGAAATTCGTAGAGAAATAATCGAATGTCCAAAAGCGAACATAACTTTAATTCTATGTCTCAATTATAAACTTTTACAAAAAAATGACATCAATTTTTCTATGTCTGTTTCTCCAATAAATTATCTTCAAGAAGAGTGTATTTTTAAAAATAATTTCAACTATTAAATTGTTAGGTCGACAATGTCATCCAAACTTACAAAGAACTAGCAAGCCAATAAGGATGCAACTTAAAAGTTAAATATATAGCAAACCAGCAAGTTTATAAATGGAAGCTAAAAAGACCCCACAAAGTATATCCACAAGTATCTACGAATACTATAACTCATCTGGTTGCGGATAAGACCTAACAAAAAATGTCCTAACCTATATACAAAATTAAATTATGCAAAACTTACACAAAATCACAACTCCAAGAAAGAAAGAAGCTCACTTATCCTTATCTAAGTCAACAATCATATTGTAAAGGTCAAGTTGTAACAACTATCACTGCTTTGGCATAGAATCTGCATAAAAGCTCACAATCTGATCACACTTTCGCACAACTTGGCTCAAGCTACGCACTGATATCAGTTGTCATGATCGAATAATCAGGTGTCATGCAGAAGTTAACAAGCTTTGAAAGACCACGAGTAAGAAGACAAAGGATAAATGTACCACAAGACACAACTGTTTAATGTGGTTCGTCAACTTACCTATATCCACAAAGGAGATGAGCAATTCACTATAAAAATATGAGAGTACAAAACACAGAGAGAAGTAATGTCAACCAATTCACTCAGAATACAATGAGGTTCATACAATTGATAACATATCACTTGTATTCCACAAATTCTCCCTTAATCATAAATTCTAAATACTAATAATCTAGACTATTCTAACTTCTTGTACACATGTCTACCTCAAGTATCTAATATTCTAGACTATCTATATTTTTCTTAAGTACAAATATCAAAGATATTACTCAACAAAATTCTAGACAATTGTACTAAATATCTAAGATATCTTTTATACCTCCAAAAAATCAACTTTAATTTTCCCAGATACTACTAGGATGGTAAGCACCCTTTATATAAACATAAATTGTGTGGATGGTAAGCACAACAAATTTTTATTCTCGGAACAGATCGCGCGACGCGCTCCCATGTCCAGATTTCGTTCGTCGAAATTCTTTCTTCATTTTTCCTCCCCCAATTCATCCAAACTCAATTTTTTTCTTAAATATCTTTTAGATACAGTCACCCAACATATGTAACTAAGAACCTGACCCGAAACGACCCCATAATGCGACATAACAAATTCAAAAACTTCACAACTCAGGCAATTCAAGAACAACACATGAATTCAAGAAAAGAGTATCAAGGTATCAAAATTCTAATGATTTTAAGACGAATCAAAACTAAAATAATATGCTTGACACGTGGGAGAATTATCCCATCGTTATGAGAGTCTCACACACCTTTTTAAGGATCACCCTCGACGAATTCCACAAGCCGAACTTCGACGATCTTGAACATTCTTGCTTCCTCTTATCCTTTTTCCTCTTTTCTTTTCTCTCAAAATCCTAACTTGTTTTCTAAAAGTGTGAACTGAATAGGATATGTTAAGACCCCAATTTATTACCCAAAAACGAAATAAAATAATTGGGTAAGGAGACGACAACTTTTATCCTTCCTAAATCCGGATTGGACTATCCTTAATCCAACAACACAACTTCCAAAAGGCATAACTCACTCATACGATATAGAAATCGTGCAAACTAGCTGATGTTAGAAATATCTCCCTAAGGGCTTTCCAACCATATCGAGAACTACCTCTTACTCACCCTAAGCTAGGAGTCATGGTCGTTTGAAGTTGACCAAAAACTCACTTTTCCCCAACTTAAGAGAATTTCCAGATTTTAATTCTTCCCAAAAGTGACTCAGTTCAATTAACTATTTTATCTTAATCAAGGGTTCCAAATATTTCCTAGATTTGGTTTGATCATATAAAAAAATTGAATAGTTTCGACAATGTTGTTGATCTTACAATATCTACCTGAGTTGTTTTTTGAATTATTTTAAAAATATATTCATCTAGAAGCCTTTCAAAATAACTCATTGGATAAATGAACGTAAAATTTCATGTCAATTTTTTTTGTAAAAACCTATAACTGAGACATAGAATCAAAGTTATGTTTGTTCCAAACTTTAAATATAATCTGAATACTTAAATGGGAAGAAATTTTAGAAATCTATTTTGTCAGTTAAAGTAATAAGTACAAATAAGCCTATACAATTATACTTGTTTAATATATATTTTATTACATGAAATTGTATTCGATTTGTAGATTAACTAATAAAAGAATCAAACCTACTCAAACTTTAGTTAAGCTAGATACTTGGTCACAATACACTTAACTAAAGATTGAATAAGTTTCTCTTTTGTATAGCTAAAATACAAATCGAATTCCAAATAATGAAATATATAGTAAAATCAATATATATATAAAGTATTTCAAGCTTTCTATACATGAATATCAGTAAGACATATATACATATATACATATTTATATATATGCAACACACACACACACATGTGTTGCCCGTGTATCCCAATTCTTTTCATTCTCAAACGGCCATAATTTCTAGCTCCAAATGATTTAGGGCCAGTTCTTTATATCGTTGGAAATTCTTTGATATATCTTTCCAACGCCGCAGAGTTTGCAAAACTTTGGGGCTTCGGTCGCCGGCTCCCCTCTCATTAGTTCACCCAATTCCTTGACCTTCGATATCGTATATTCCTATCGGAAGTTGGGTCGTTTGATTGAGGAAAATCCAATCCAGATTTTAGTAAGGGTAAAGTAGTAGTTCCACCCTACTATTTCCTAATTTTTGAAGGGTTATTAGGGGAAAGATCTAGCCTTTAGGGCTTGGGAGAATAGAGAATCGAAGAAGGAGAAAGGAGAAAATACCAAGATTTTGCCAAGAATGCCAAGATAGTTGAGTGAATTTCGTTGGGGGTGATCCCTTTAAGGTATTTGAGATTTTTCTGTGTTGTGTTCTTCCACCCACACAAAACTATATTTAAGAGTAGATTGAATGATGAATATTGAAGTTCTTGATGAAAAACTGTTGAATTCTTATTGGTTGAGTTGTAGTATACCTTTGGTTGTTTGATTCGTGTTTTCAGACTGTTTTACGAGTCTAAACTATTGGTATTGAGGATTTTAGTGATCCTAAGTGTTTGATGTGGATCCATGAGAGTTTAGAAGGTTTAGTATTGAAAATTGGAGAAGAAAATTTAGAAATCCCGTCTGACAAGCCCTGGGGCACCAGCCTTCTAGAGCCCCATCAGGGCATCCTTTATTAGACAAAGCCTGGCGCGCCGCGCCAACCAGATCCTCTCAAGACAGTCTCTGTCCATCGGGCTTCGGTGCCCTGTGCCTCTCAGAGCGCCAGGGTCACCTAGAGATCTCTTTTCCCCTCATCTTTTCATACTAGTTCCTACGTGATGTACCTATAATTCCTAGTTGATTCAAATACTCTAAATTACATCTAAACATCATCAGATCAGCCATAAACATGAGATCATTGTCCTTGAATCCATAATCCAATTCAAGGAAAGTTAAGATCAAAGTCAAAGAAGTTAAGAGTCAAGTCTAAAAGTTAAGAAGCAAGTCAAAAAGAGTTCTTAAAGTTTTCAGGAGTCTTAAATAAACATTCTGACTTTGTTTTAAGGCTCAAAAAACAAGTTGAGCAAAAAGTAATGATTTGAGTTGAAATCTCAAATGTTATAAGGGAACTAAGTATTCCCTAAGAGTTAACTTTCAAGTAAAGCATAGAACAATGACCTATTTCATTTCTCAAAAGCTATAAGGGAAATAAGTAGTTCCTAAGAGTTACAAATGTTTTTTCACATTTTGAGGAAGAAAGGAATCTAGATTTCCACAGAGCCTTTGTCTATTTTTAGAAAATGGGAACTATGATTTCCAAGAGATATTCTAAAGCTAAGTTTGAGCAATTACCTTAAGCCAAAGAAGAAGTTGTTTTAAAACCATATGAGATAAGAATTAAGAAGTTGTTCTAAAACATATGAGATAAGAATTTTGGGAGTAATATTGAGCAACGATATGGGGACGCAAGTTTATATCAACTCAAGTTTCCATAAACCATGTAGCCAACATGGACATATACAGGATCATACTTTTCAAATGATTCCTTAGTGATTTTTTTGCATAGACTAGTAGATCCACTTAGTAGTTCAGGTTCTATACCGATAGGAAGGTATCGAGCGGTCCTCTTGTAACATGAGGTAAGATTTTGTACCCTTGTTTAGGCTAATAGTGATGATTGTCGGTTAGAGAATCTCCAAGTAAATTGAATTACTTTCATATAAAAGTAAAGTTGAGTTTATTATTGCATTAACTCTAATGAACTAAGTAATATATATATATATATATATATATATATA
>NC_028648.1:47561871-47591366 GCF_001406875.1 Solanum pennellii | reverse complement strand
TATATATATATATATATATATATATATATAAGACTTAAGTGTAATTTTGGCCAAGACTATTATTTAAAGCATTTCTCTTGAGAATGTTCTAGCTTTACAATTGAGTTAAGTTAATTCTTCTAGTGAGTTAAGTAAGTCCAACCAAGGGTTCTCCCAAGGCCAATAATGGTTGTTGGGTGCCGGCCACGTCTAGGGTGTAGGCTCCGGGCATGATAAACTTTGTATCACAGCACAAAGTTCAAGAATCCTAGGGAGTCTATGAAGCAGTGTCTGTAGAGTCTTAGTCATTGGTGTGATGCGCACCACATCTATGATTAGGAGGCTGCGACATTTATGAATTTTTTCCCTTCTTTCATATTCCTCTACGTGCGTTAGAGTTTACCTCCAAAAGTTTCCCTCTAATTCATATTTATGTGTATTTCATATTATTATGCCTCAACGAAGAGCACTTAGAGGTCGTCTAGCCAGAAGAAATGTAGAAAAAATAGAGGTCCCTAATGCACCTGAAGTTCAACCTCAAGGGGAAGTTACCAATGCAGAGTTCCGTGAGGCTATCTGGATGCTAAGACATGCAGTGACTAACCAAGTTGGTCAACAGAGAAAAGCTCGACAGTAAGAGTATAACACCTCGAGGATTCGTGAATTCCTAAGAATGAATCCTCTCAGCTCCACTAGCTAAAGCACCACTAAGGATCCGGAAAACATTGTGGAAGAATTGTAGAAGGTCTTCTATGTGATGCATATGGTATATGCTGGAGAGTTGAACTGGCCGCATATCAATTGAAGAATGTGTCTAGTACTTGGTTTAATAAGTGGAAGGAGAATAGAGATAAGGATGCACCACATCCTGATTACTTGCGTCTGCATCATTATACGATGCATGACAACGAGCAACAATACATTGAATTTACAAGTATGGGGGTTGGAATACTAAAAAACAACTTAAGCTTGAAAAGAGTAAGAAGAAACACTTCCCTTGACTCTACTCAACTCATGAATACTGAACTTAATATAAATAAATAAGGACACACGCAATATATAAAGCTTTAAACAGTGTAAAAAACTTAGTTCATAAAGAATATCCAATAACAATCTCAACTTTACTTATATATTAAAGTAATATAGTTTCTGTGGGAGATTCTCTAACCGCAACCACCATTATGAGACTAAGTGGTGGTACATCATCTTGCCCACGTTTCCAGAACTATCCTATATATTGTGTTCGCATAGAACTCCTTAACTTAGTGGATCCACTAGCTTAACTTACTTGATCATCTAAAAAGTAGGACCTATTAATACCCATGATGACTACATGGTTTACATGGATACTTGAATTAATATGAACTCTCATCCCTACATCAATGCTCAATACTACTCCCAAAATATATTGTAGCTCATGCTTTTGAAAACAACTTTCTTTCCTTGGGTTGAGATAATTTCTCAACACTTTAGCTTTAAAAAGCTCTCTTGGAATCAATTTTCCCTTTTCTTATTCAAAACTCTTTTGGAAATATCGGGTACCACTTAACCAAAATGTGAAAATATTTTATAAACTTTTATGGAAAACTAAGTTCCTTTATAACTTTTGAGCAATGAACTCAACTCTTTACTCTTCACTTTAACTTGAAACTTAAGCCTTATAAAAGAAGTTAAAAATGATTAATAAGGACTTGAAAATCTTGAAGAACCTTTATTTGACTTACTTATTAACTTTAGACTTGACTCTTAACTTCTTTGACTTTGATCTTACCTTCCTTGAATTGGATTATGGATTCAAGGTTATGAATTGTGTTCTTTGATGATTTCTAGATGTTTAGAAATCATTTGAACTAGTGAAAACAATTGGAAGGTGTTTAAGTACCTTAGAAGAACTTCAAAAGGGTTAAACTATGGAAACTGGGTGAAAAACGCCGATCCGGGCGCATACAGAGCGCGTTGTGCCAGCCTCAATTGACTGAAGTCGATTTCTGGCACACTGCAGGCACGTTGTGCCTATTGTTGCCCAGGTGCATTTGACAAACTTTTAAACTCGTTTTGCATCTCTAAACCCTCCAAGCCTCCGTAGTTCTTTCACAAACAATTGAGACTATTTGTACCCTCAATACCAAATAAATTCAACTCGGAAAAAACCTGGACAAATAAAATCAAACAATAATCGGCAGCCAACAATTCAATCAACGAGAATTCGACATTTTTCTTCAAGAGCTTCAACTTTTAACATGTAAACAAGTTATAAATCGCTGAATTGAAACAAATTGGTGTGTAGGTGAACTAACCCTAACAAAATATCTCACATACCTTAATAGGGATCACCTTGGCGAAATCCACTCGAAGTTCTTGACGTTCTTGGCGAATTCTTGACTTTTCTCCCTTCTCTTCTTCTTTTCTCTCTTCTCCAAGCCCTAATCATGAATTTGATTTTCCAAAATTGACTTCAGGCTTATTTTTCCCTTAATAAACCCTTAAAACGAATTAGGAAAATAAGTGATGAAAAGACTGGTTTGCCCTTCCTTATATACGGAATTGGATTTTTCTCATTTCAACAGTCCAACTTGCGATAGGCCTATCTCCCTCATGCGATATCAAAGATGCGCAAACTAATCAAGTTGGAAACATCTCTCCAAGGTCATTCCAACAATATCAAGAACTACCTCTAACTCATTCTGAGCTAGAAGTTATGGCACATTGAAAATGACCAAAACTCACTTCTTAAACTTAAAAAATTTATCCACATTTTCCCTTTTCTTTCAAAAAGTGATTATTTTTAATTTCTTAGCTTTTTATTAGTTATTTTGTGTTATGAGATGTTACGTTGCTTTTCATCAAGTATTTGATACACATATCAGGCTTAATTCATTTTCCCCTCTCTCCCCCATCCTCTCTGTCGATTTTCCATCCCCGTCGTTGCCCTTCCTCGTTCCATCCCTGTCATCGTCACTGTCGCCACCATTGCAGTGTCAAGTCGCTGCCTCTCCTAATATGTTTAGGTAAGTTTAAGTTTTTTTCTCAATTCTAGTTATTATAATTAATTGTTTGTTAGTAGATTATTGTTTTTGTTTGTTGGGTTGCGTATTTCAATTGTTATGATTATTGTTACTTAGGTATAGAGAATTGAAGATTTTTATTTTAGGGTTAATTTAAATTAGAATTCTTAGTCAATGAAGAATTGAGATTGTTAGTCAGTGAAGAATTGAGATTATTAGTTAGAGAAGAATTAGGACTAGATTTTCATTTTAGGGTTTATTTTATTTGGGGTTGTTAGTTAGTGAAGAATTAGCACTTTTTTATTTTAGGACTAGTTTAACTTGAGAATATATTATGTGAGGTTGAATTGATTTTTTTTTTTTGGAATATTGATTGTTAGTTAGTAAAGTGTTAATTTGAAGTTAGAATTTAGTAATTTATGAAGTGTTATGATTAGATGATGTTTTTTTGAATTAAAACTTAAATATCTATAACTAATTGTTGGATTTAGATATCAACTTGAATTTAGAATTTGAATTTGAACTTGAAATTATAACTTGAACTTGAACTTGAACATAGAACTTGAATTTGAACTTAGAACTTGAACTTGAACATAGAAGTTGAACTTACACTTGAACTTGAAATTAGAACGTAAAGTTGAACTTAGAACTTGAACTCAATTAGAACTTGAACTTGAATTTTATTTGAAGTTGAACTTAGAACTTGAACTTGAAATTTGAGATTTTAGGACTACTAATAATTTGAATTTGGCATTTTAGAACTAGCTAGTTTGATTTTTGAATTGTAGGAAGTACTTTAAATCTGTGATTTTATGACTAGTTTGAATTTGAGACTTTAGGACTACTTTGATTATTGAATTCTAGGAGTACTTTGAATTTGTGATTTTAAGACTAGAGATTAGAATTTTGAATTTATTAGGATTAGTTTGAACTTGTGATTTTAAGACTAGGAATTTGACCTTAATTCATTAGGAATTAATATTAACTTAATTTTGTTCGACTAATTAACTTGAAGATGAACTTAATATTCATGTATTTGAATTTTATATTAAACTAATTTTAGAACTTTTCATGCTTGCTACTACGGAAGCTCAACATCTAAACAAGTTGATGCAAGGCTATATTGCCTCTTTCATCATAGTAGGAGATAAGGATGGTGCTTCTAAATTTCTAAAGTTCAATTACAATTGTTTTTGAATAATCTGTTTGTGTCCATATAGCTAGTTTGATACTTTGCTCTAATTTTGTGATAATTTATTAATCGAAAAAAGGCCTAAAATACCCTCAAAGTATTGAAAATGGTACAAAATTACCGTCCATCCACGTATTGGCTCCAAAATACCCTTCCCACCCACCTATTGGGTCCAAAATACCCTTGTCATCAACCTTTTGGTTCAAAATTGACCACTTATTTAACATTTTTATATTTAAACTATTTATGTATTTTTTTAAATTCGTGGCGCTCAACTATTTGTTATAATTTAACTTATTAGTATAATTTATAAATAAATCTACTACCCACCATTACTAATTAAAACCCTCCAATTAATAAACCCGTCACATTATTAATGTAACAACAGAAAAGCTACTGCCAATTGAGTGTATTTACAAATTGAGGCCAAAATATCTATAGATTTAAATTATCACATATTCAANCCTCAACCTATGCCCGAAATCTCAGAGACACACTTATACTATACTAAGGTCCTATTACCCCCCTGAACTTATTTTATAAGTAATTTTCTACCCCTTTTTAGCTTACGTGGCACTAGTTTGAAAAAAAAAGTCAACCATCGTTGGGCCCACAAGATAGTGCCACGTAGGCTAAAAAGGGGTAAAAAATTATTAATAAAATAAGTTCAGGGGGGTAATAGGACCTTAGTATAGTATAAGTGTGTCTCTGAGATTTCGGGCATAGGTTGAGGAGGTACTTGGGCATTATACCTATATTCAAGTGTCTAAATAAAAATTATTGATAAAACTTAAAAGTCTGACTATGTTCATCTTAATTATTCTTATGTCTCAATTATGTGAAGTTACTTCATAGGTAACTTTTTTTCAAAATAATATATTAAAGGTTTTCAAACAAATCATAAATATTTATAAAATTATATTTAAAAAAAAGTGCATGAATTAATTCGGGATGTATTACTTCTATACCCTTAATCATAAACTTCTAATTCAATCTTGAAAGTGAATCTTATTGAAAGTGTCCTCCTAAATAAGCGGCTCAACCTAAATTTAATTGGGGCTTTGATTCGGACTCATTTAATTTTGGATGTCATTTTCAGGAATCTATAATTTCATTGTGTTTTAGTAGTGTTTATGATGATTTTGATATTATAATTGGATTATTAATTGGGTGGGGTTTAGTTAGTAATGAGTGGGTAGTGGACTGGTTTATAAATTAGATTAATAAATTAAATTATAACCAATAGTTGAGCGTCAAGTATTTTAAAAAATATTTAAATAGTTTAATTTTAAAAAATTAAAGAAGTGGTAAATTTTGAACCCAAAGGTGGATGACAAGGGTATTTTGGACCCAATAGGTGGATGAAAAGGGCATTTTGGAACCAATAGGTGGATGAAGGGTAATTTTGTATCATTTCAATACTTCAAGGGTATTTTAGGCCTTTTTCAGTTTATTAATTAGTGTCGATCGAGTATTTGTTTATCATAAGTACCAACACTAATTGATCCTATTGATGACAAAATTAATTTTTTGTAAGATCAATTTTTGTCCATCTAGTGCTGACACATAAGGTTTAATATAGGAATAATGTGTTTGTTTATCATAAGTACCAACACTAGTGGATTCTATTTATGATAAAATTGATTTTCTTGCAAGATTGATTTGTGTCCATCTAGCGTTAATATTAAGCTTCAATTTAGTAATACTGTGTTTGTTTAACATAAGTACCAACACTAGTTGATACTATTGATAACAAAATTGATTTTCTTGCAAGATTGATTTGTGTCCATCTAGTGTTGACACATAACTTTAATTTAGGAATAATGTGTTTGTTAAGCACAATTACCAACACTAGTTGATCCTATTAATGACAAAAATGATTTTCTTGCAAGATCGATTTGTGTCCATCTAGTATTGACACTTAGCTTTAATTTTGGAATAATCTGTCTGTTTATCCTATGTACCAACACTATTTGATCATATCGATCACACAATTGATTTTCTTTCAATATTGATTTGTGTCCATCTACTGTTGACACTTAGCGTTAAAACTAAACAAGTTAAAGTTAAAAAGTTGGTGATAAGTTAAAAATAATGTGATTTAGAATTGGTGGATTGTAGTTGTTGGAATTAAGTCATGAATACTAAACTAGTTAAAGTTAAATAATTGTTTCGTTGTTTAAATAAGTTAGAAAAATAATGTGATTTAGTTGGTGGATTTATTTGTTGGAATTAAGTCAAAACTAAACTATTTAAAGTTAAAAAGTTCTTAATAAATTAGGAAAATAATGTGATTTAGAATTGGTGGATGTCGTTGTCGAATTTTAGTTATTAATATACTAAACTAATTAAAGTTAAATGATTGTTAAGTTGTTTAAATAAGTTAAGAAAATAATGTAATTTAGTTGGTGGATTAACTAAATTATTTAAAGTTAAAAAGTTGTTAATAAGTTAGGAAAATAATGTGATTTAGAATTGGTGGATGTAGTTGTTGGAATTAAGTCATGAATATACTAAACTAGTTAAAATTAAAAAAATGTTAAGTTATTTAAATAATTTAGGAAAATAATGTGATTTAGGTAGTGATTTAGTTGTTTATATTAAGTCAAAACTAAACTATTTAAAGTTAAAAAGTTGTTAATAAGTTAGAAAAATAATGTGATTTAGAATTGGTGGATGTAGTTGTTGGAACTAAATCAAAACTAAACTATTTAAAGTTAAAAAGTTGTTAATAAGTTAGGAAAATAATGTGATCGAGAATTGGTGGATGTAGTTGAAGGAATTAAGTCATGAATGTACTAAGCTAGTTAAAGTTACAAAATTGTTAAGTTGTGTAAATAAGATGGAAAAAACAATGTGGTTTAGTTGGTAAATTTAGTTGTTGGAATTAAGTCAAAACTAGTTGAATATTTATATTTCTGTAGATGGATCATCGTTTGTGGATGTATAATATTCATTATGAAACTGGTGCTGGTTTGAAACCCGAGTTTATTGATGGTGTTAGAAAATTTTTCGACCATACAATGACATTTGATATTTTAAAAATGATGGATTGGTTAGATGTCTTTGTAGTGCATGTAAGTGGTTAAAAATTTTGGCCCAGATGAGGTTATGGTTTATTTATACCGTCATGGATTTAAGTTAACATATTTTTTATTGATTGATCATGGAGAAATTGATGGATTTGATGATATGTTTTATAATTTGATGCCTTTGGATGTATATAATAGGATTGCACCACAAGTTCAAATTAGGCTGAATAGGTTAGAGTTGAACATTATAGGGTTCATGAAATGATCAATGATGCTTTCAGGGTTCAAGGAGGGTTCGAGCCAGAACAATATTTTGAGGAAACTCCTAATGAAGAAGAAAGACACTTCTATGATCTATTAGAAGATTCTAGTCGTCCACTTTGTGAAGGGAGTCCACATTCTGCCTTTTCAGTTGCGGTTAAATTAATGAACATTAAATTAGATTAAAATGTTTCTGATGCGGCTATGGAATCACTGGTTGATCTTTTGGGTGAACTAGTTAATCCGGAGTTTAACATACCGAAAAACTCCTATCAGGCAAAATGTTTGGTGTCCAAGTTAGGATTGAAGTGTGATAGAATTTATTGTTGTGTTAATGGTTGCATGTTGTTTTACAAGACTGATAGTGAATTAGAAAATTGTAAGTTTTGTGGACATGTTCGTTATAAGAGGACTCTGGCTAGAAAGATGGTCCGAGTTATGGCGATGCATTATCTACCTCTCATTCCTAGGTTAAAGAGGTTGTATGCATCGATGAGGTCAACTCCACATATGAGATGTCATCGTGAATATAGAAGGTCATTGGGTCTCTTATCTCATCTATATGATGGTGAAGCATGGAAACATTTTGATAATGTGTATACTAATTTTTCTAGTAAACCAAGAAGTGTTAGATATGGGTTGTGTTAAAATTTCTTTACACTATTATCTAATGCAACTTTGCCTTATTCATGCTGGCCGGTATTTTTTTACTCTGTATAATCTTCATCCTGATATGTGCATGACCGGACTATATCTTTCTAAGTTGTGTTATTCTAGGTCCCCATAATTCAAATTTTTTGATTGATGTCTATCTATAACCATTGATAGATGACCAATGATACATCAAACAATTGTGGTTTTAAGGCGTTTTGACTAATGATATATCAAATAAGCAGAATTTTATTATGTGTGCTTCTTTAATGTGGACAATTAATGATATTCACGCATACAAGATGTCTTGATAGGTGACGCATGGAAAGCTAGCATGTCCGTATTGCCTTGAAAATAGTAAGACATTCACTTCAGAGCATGCTAGAAAAAATACATTGTTCGATTGTCATCGCCAGTTCTTGCCACTGGACACTGAGTTTAGAAAGATGAAAAATGCATCCATTCCTCACAGTTATCGAATTTGGAAGAGAGTTTCTCAATTACCTAAAGTTATAGAAGCTTCACCTTCGAGACTTTCTCGATATATTGTTGAACACGATTGGACCAAACAAAGTATATTTTGGGAAATGCCGTATTAGAAGGACAATCTCCTACGACATAATCTTGATGTGATGCACATTGAAAAAAAACTTATAATTTGTTTAACACAGTGATGGATGTTACGGGCAAGACAAAAGTCAATCCAAAAGTCAAAATGTACATAAAGGAATATTGTAGGAGAAAAGATTTATGGCTACATGAATTACTTAATGGTAGAATAGTTAAGCCAAAAGACAGCTTCATTCACATTGGATGAGAAACGTGAAATTTGTGATTTGGTTATTAATTTGAGGATGTCGGAGGGCTATGCTTCAAATTTCAAAAAATGGACAGATATGAATGAAGGAAAATGGTAGGTATGAAAAGTCATGATTGCTATGAGTTCATGGAAAACTTTTTTTCCTAACGCCTTTGTCCATCTACCTCAATGGATATGGAAACCAATCATAGAGGTAAGTATTATTTTTAAAGACTTGCGTTCTGAAAAGTTGTTCGAGAGTAGTTTAGATCGGATGGAGAAAAATATTGTTGTTATCACTAATAAGTTGGAGAAGATATTTTCATGTGGTCTTATTGATGTGACAGAGCACCTTCCAAATCACCTTGTACAGAGGTCCTACTTGGAGGTCCGGTTCAAGCAAGATGGATGTATAAATATGAGAGGTATAACACCTGGTAGAAATCCCAAAAGGTATACGCCTGGCGATGCTTAATAATTTTAGGGTACAATTCTTTTAGTTATTTTTAATTAGTATACTTTACTTTTTTTACTATCTAATTAACGTTATTCAAATTTTTTATTTAGATTATGTATACTTAGGAGCCGAGATACAATCAATTCATCTTGACCACATTTGAGAGGAAGGCATCAGCCACACTGTCTACCTGGCTAACGAAAGTTTGGGATGATGGTGAACGCCCAGATTGAATGTTGGCGCATGTTCATGATGAACTGAGTCTGTATTGAAAACTAACAAGTTTAAGGCAATATCAACCCAAGATAAAAAGGCTAGAAGTAGTCTTAAGGGTGGCTCGTTGCACACCGAAAGTACAATGTCTGTTGGAACAATTACAACAGAGATGTTAAGTTCTAATTCAAATTTCTAAATAAATAATTAGTTGATTCATATATATCGTTATAAATTTCAGTTTTTTATTTATAGGAAAAATAATTGCGAGACACTCCCATTGTACCAGAAGTTTTAAAGAAGACTAATTTCATGAAGAAAGAAAATGAGCCGGATCCTGATGTCAAGGCGGAGGAAAGAGACGAACTTTAACACCCCATAAAAATTTTTGAACTAAGACTCAAACCGTTCACCGTAGTGAGTGAGATTTTACCAATAAATTAAAAGTTTCTTAATTATTAAGGTCAGTTCACTAGATTTAGCACCAAGAGTTCTTTTAGAACTAAATTAGAAATAACAAAATATGAATTTGGATACTTAAGTTAAGTATGAGTTTTTGATAAAATTCAAACGACCATAACTCCTATTACAAGATGAGTTGGGTGTATTACATGATATCATAGGAAAGATCTTTGAATTATATTTCCATCACCGTCGCTTTTGCTAATTTCCGAGTTCGAATGAGTGAGATATGACCTTTTGAAGTTAGGCTATCCAGTTAAGAAAAGTTAGACGAAAATAGTTAGGAATATTTTGGTCCTTTCCTTACCCAATCAAATTTAATTCGTTTTTAGTAATATTTTAGCGGTCTTATTATTTTAGGTTCATTTTTATAATCCTATTATACTCCTAGGGTTTTTGTTGAGAGTTCAAGAAGAGACAAGAAGAGAAAAGAGGAAAAAAGAGGAGAAAAGAGGAAAGGATGAAGGCGTTCGTCGACATTCTTGAGTTTAGTTGTGGATTTTCACCATGGGTTTAATTCCTAAGATGTATTTAAGCTTACGTAGTTTTGAATTTGTTCACCCACACGCCAAACATTTTATTTTCAGCGTTATTTAATTCTAAAAAAGTGGAAGTATTTAAGTTCTTTATAGGTGTTCTTGAGGTTCATCGTAGATCTTGTCTTGTTAGGGTTTTGATTATTTCTTGAGATCAAAATGGTTATTTGGAGTGTTATTTTAATATTATTAATGTGTACTTAGGTTATTTAATTTAAACTAAGGAGAACATGAGAAAATAAATCGATTTAAAGCTATTTAGAGTAAGAAAACGAGAGGCATAATTTGTCAAAAAGTTGCTTGGGGAGGGTTGGCGCGGTGCGCCCTAGATTAGACCAAGGGGCTGGGGAGGAACGCTTGTAGTGGGCCCAAATTCACTCTTTGATGTTCGGATCTGGTGACCCTCGCCCGAAACGTGATAGGGTCGCCTTCTCTCCCTCCTTTTCCATTAGTTGTCCCTTTTGAGCTCATTTAAAGTGTATCTTTACTCCTTTTGATTCTAAGCACTTTAAAATGTTAGCATTTTATTAATGCTGATATGGTCCGTATTAGATGGGTCCATTATCCCACTTCATGGAACCATTATTCCACTAATGGGAAGATAGTTAACTACCTTCCCATCAGTTGAATAATGGGTCTATGAAGTGGGATAATGGACCCATCTAATACGGATATATCAGCATTAACAAAAATGCTAACATTCTCCCACTAGGTCCATATATTCTAATCCCATTAATGAAAGTAATACACAAATCATGGCGATAGTTTCTCTTGCAGCGGAGAGTATCTTCCATGTATCACAATGCACTATATCTCTGAACTTTAACCCATATAATTAAATGAATAAACTCAGTATTTATTCAAGGTCCATACTTTAGTGACATTTCTAAAATTAAAACTGAATGTGCACACAGTTAACAAGAAATATCATATAAAATAGAGTTTCATAAACATTCATTATTACAATGAAATTTTACATAGTGGGACTAAGTCCAATTGTGACTACATGATCCTTAGAATTTTGTGGTGGAATGCCTTTAGTTAAAGGATCAGCTAACATTACTTCAGTGCTAACATGTTCAATGACCACTTTCTTATCTTTAACACATTCTCTTATGGCTAGATATTTGATGTTGATATGCTTGCTTCGACTACAACTTTAAATATTCTTAGACATTAAAACAACAGCTAAATTGTCACAGTATAACCTTAATGTTTTAGATATAGAATCGAAAATTCTAAGTCCAAAAATATAACTCTTTAACCGTACACCATGTGAGGTAGCCTCGGAAAAAGAAACGAATCCAGCCTCCATAGTGGTAGTAGTAACTAGATTCTGTTTGGCACTTCTCCAAGATATAGCTCCACCGGATAACATAAATATATATCCTGAAGTTGATTTTTGTGAATCAACATAGCCAGCAAAGTCTGAATCAGAGTAGCCAATGACTTCCAAGTAAATTGATCGTTTGTACATAAGCATGCCTTGAAGATATCTTAAGACTTTCTTTGCAGCTCTCCAATGGTCAAGACTTGGATTACTCTGATATCTTCTTAAAATTCCAACAACAAATGATATGTCAGGTCTTGTACAAACCTGAGCATACATCAAGCTTCCGACAGAAGAAGCGTAAGGAATGTCCTTCATTTGTTCCCTCTCAAGATCGTTCTTCGGGCACTGATTCAAATTGAACTTGTCACCCTTTACTATTGGAGCTACACTTGGGGAACAATCTTTCATTCGAAACCTCTCTAAAATTTTATTGATATAGGATTCTTGAGATAAACCTAAGGTACCTTGATGTCTATCTCGATGAATATTAATACCAATAACATAAGATCCATTACCCATGTCTTTCATATCAAAACTTTTACAGAGAAATTGTTTCACGTCATGTATCATTCCCTTATCATTGGATGCAAGTAAGATATCATCCACATATAAAACTAAGAAACATATTTTACTCCCACTGATCTTATGGTATATACATTAATCCATAATGTTCTCAACAAAGTCGAATGAAGAGATAACATTATTAAATTTCAAATATCATTGATGGGAAGCTTGTTTTAGTCCATATATGGATTTCTTTAACTTGCATACCAAGTGCTCACCAAGAGGAGAATTCTTCAGGTTGTTTCATATAAATCTCTTCCTCTAGATCAACACTGAGAAATCCAGTTTTCACATCCATCTATTGCAGTTCTAAGTCAAAGTGTGCTAGTAATGTCAATATTATGCGCAAGGAGTCCTTTTTAGTCATAGGAGAAAATGTCTCTATGTAATCAATTCCTTCCTTTTGAGTGAATCCTTTATCAACGAGTCTTCCTTTATATCTTTCTATGTTGCTTGATGAGTCCTTTTAAGTCTTGAAAACCCATTTACATCCAAGGGTTTTAACACTAGTAGGCAAATCGACAAGATCCTAGACCTCGTTAGTTTTCGTAGAATTCATCTCTTGTTTCATGGCATTGTACCACAATTCAGACTCTTTAGAATTCATGGCTTGTGAAAAAGACTCAGGATCATTTTCAACTCCAATGTCTGATTCTTGCAAATCTACAACAAAGTCACTAGGAATTGCTGATTTTCTTTCTCTAGTAGATCTTCTTAATGTTGCACCAATATTTTTCTGTGGATTATGTTGTTCAACTGGTTGTTAAATAATTTCAGGAATTACTTGAACAACTTGATCTATATGCATGTTTTCAGCAGCTTGTGTTATCTCATTGATTGGTTGCTCAACACCCAATTGAACTTGAGGGGTATTATGTACAACAATCAATTTTTGACTTGAAGTGGAAGGTTGATCTCTTATAGAAATTGTATTCTTAAATTGATCACTCCACTAATTAAGTCATTTTCAAGAAATTTTGCATTTCTTGATTCCACAATCCTAGTACTGTTAGATGGACAGTAGAATATGTATCCTTTAGACCTTTCGGAAAATCCAATGAGATATCCACTAATGGTCCTAGGATCCAGTTTATTTTCTTGTGGGTTGTAAATTCTAACTCCAGACGGGCATCCCCATACATGTATGTGTCAAACTAGGTTTCCAACCTTTGAGTAACTCAAAAGGCGTCTTTGCAAAAGCCTTGGTTGGAACTCAGTTTAATATATACGCTGCCGTCATAAGATATTCAATCCACAAGGACTTAGGTAGCTTAGATCTACTTAACATACTACGCACCATATCTAATAATGTTCGGTTTCTTCTTTCTGCTACACCATTCTGATCCAGAGAATTAGGCATAGTATATTGGGCAACAATCCTATTTTGTTGAAGAAACATCGTAAACGGACCTTGTGCTTGTCCATCTTCTGTATATCTACCATAATATTCACCACCTCTATCAATTCTCACAATCTTAATTTGTTTTTTGCATTGTTTCTCTACTTCAACCTTGAAAAGTTTAAAGGCTTCTAATGCTTCGCTCTTTTTATGAAGCATGTAAACATACATATATCGTGAGTAATCATCTATTAAGGTGATAAAGTATTTCTGACCATATAAATCCATGTCTGGACAACATATATCTGAATGTATGATTTCTAATACGGTTGAACTCCTCTTGGCACCTTTCTTTGACTTGTTGGTCTGCTTGCCTTTAATACAGTCCGTACAAGTATCAAAATCAGTAAAATTAAAACTACTAAGTACTCCATCATTTACTAACACATCTTTTAGTGCCAATTTGTACATGCATAACAGTATGAGTGGAATCAATTGAGAAAGAAAAAAACATCAGACAATGTAACATATCCAATAAGTTTAGATTTATAAAATAGTTTAGTATCCCCTTCTAGAAATAAGGAATATCCCAAAGGTACAAGTCTTGATACTGAAATTAAATTTATAGAAAAATTAGGAACATAAAAAGTCTTTTCCAACTCTAAAATAAAACCACTACTAAGAACTAAATTGCATGTCCCAATAGCTTCCACATGCGACTGCATCTTGTTTCCAGAATAGATGTTTCGCTCAGCTTCCACTGGCTTCCTCAGGTTTCTTAAATCTTGCAAGGAATTCGTAATATGGATTCTAGAAAAAGAATCAGTCCACCACGTGTTATGATTAATATCAATCATATTAGCTTCATAACAAATAAGAGAGACAGAAGTACCTTTTTTAACAAGCCATTATTGAAACTTGACACAATTCTGCATTATGTTCCCCTTCTTTCTAAAAAAGCGACACTTGGCTTCCTTTTTTATGTCAGTTTCAAGTGGTTCCTTTCCTTTAGACTTCTTGTTGGCTTGATTGGTCTTCTTTCCTTGAGTAGTCATGAATGCACTTTCTCCAGTTTCCATCAGTAGTCGACCTTCCTCTTGAACACACATGGCCTTGAGTTCATTAATAGAACATTTATCTTTATGTGTATTATAAGAAATCTTAAAGGGACCATAATGTTCAAGTAGAGTCGTTAAGTCTCGCATTTTCATAATGTGCTCACGCACATTTGTCACACTAGTGAGCTTCATTGATGAAAATTTCATAATGAAGGTGCTGACAAGTGCCTTATCTGAAGTCTCAAACTGTTCATCAATGTCCTTAAATAATTCCTTGACATCGTTATGCTGTTCGACAGAACTACGAATACCAGCAAAGATTTTGGTCTTAATGAACATAACACTCAAACGGTTAGAGCGTTGCCATTGTTCATGAAGAAAAATCTCATCTTGAGTGTTGATTTCATTAATAGGTGGATCGTCTTTCCTGATAGCGTAATCAATATCCATACATCCTAAGTGAAGGAGAATTCTCTCCTTCCAAATTTTATAGTTATCACCATTCAGTTCGGGATATCACAAATATCAAAAAAATTGCATGTTGCGTAAATGCAAAAAATCTGCATACATACTTAACTGAAATTTGAGGCAAGTAATATAAAGTTGAATCTACTGACATAACTTAATTCAATTAGATTCATATTTATGATAAAATTATCAATTTAGTAGTATGATATTCTATCTTTATGACAAAACTATTAAACTCTCATATATAATTCCTATGGGTAATTATGAAAAGTATTTAATATTTCATCTTAATTAGTTATGCAACTTAATAATAAAGAAATTAAGTTATCATATCATGCATAATTAATTACAATTCTAATGCCTAAAATTTCTTTATGTGATCCTTAACTTCTAAAATTTTTATTCAATTAAAGATGTTCGGCTAAACTTTAATCAAATAATTCTAGATCACTTAGACATTTATTTATTTAAGTGGTCCAAAATATAATATATAATATCATTTCATTAAGATTGCTGTGGCTAAATCTCAATTAAATAAAATTATATGAATCACTAAACATTAACTCAAAATCATATACAAGATTTATTGTTGAACATTATGCAACAAAACAACAGCCTCTTTTCCTTTTATTATTAGAAAATCTTTTCAAAAATTTCAAAACAAAACCTGAATTTTTAAGAACCATTTTGAGAGACTTTAGAAAATTCCGACAATTAACAAAGTAGAGGAAATTCAACCGCTCTGATGCCAAATGCCGGAGATTACAAAGCAATGACGCAGCGGAAATATAGAGTGATCGACATACCTCCAGCCATTGTTAGCGATATAGTTGGAGTCTACAATTCTTCTTTTCTTCAAAGATCTTCTAAGCACTCAAAACCTCACTCTTAGATGGTATGGAATTTTTAGAAGTAATGTGCTTAGTGACCTTTGAAACAAATGACATATTTATAACCGGTCTTCCATCAAGAACGGTTAAGAGGTCATGGGAAGTTACCAACTACTTAGTAGGATAGTTGTTGGTAACTTCCCATGACCTCTTAACCGTTCTTGATGGAAGCACAATTATAAATATGTCATTTGGTTTCAAAGGTCCCTAAAAACATTACTTCTAAAAACTTCATACCATCTAAGAGTGAGGTTTTGAGTTCTAAAAAGATCTTTGAAGAAAAGAAAAATTGTAGACTCCGACTACATAACTAACAATGGTTGGAAGGTATGTCGATCACTTTATATTTCCGCTGCGTCATTGCTCTGTAATCTCCAACATAAAATACTTCTAAAATCTTGGGAGAGTTTCTCTGGATTACTTATATGAAAGGTATGGACGCTCAAATAGTTACAAACTGTTTAGGAAGGAATTCTCTTTCACTCTTGTTCATTGGCAAGCTAGACGCCCTATCGCATTTACTGTGGCTTTACTAGAAACTTTAGTGTTTCCACGAGAACATGGTAATATCAGCACATGCATATGTTCAGTGGATCGTGTTCGTTTTGAAGGTGTTAATGGCGAAGATCTCACTCTAGTTCCCATGATTTTAGCAGAAATATTTCGAGCTCTGGGGAAATGTAAGAGAGGGGAAGCAAACTTCTTTGAAGGTTGCCGCCTTCTTTTACAAGTGTGGGCACTGGAACATTTTCACAAGCGTAAAAATATGGATGACATATGCTTTAGCAACATAAATCATATTGACAGTTTTTTCGAAAGGACAAAAATGTTTGTATCTCCGGTTGGTACTAATGATTGGTATGAATATCTGACCTCCTGCACCAGTGACCAAATTCAGTGGAAATATCCATTACTCTCGCATTCCCCGGCATATATCAGATGCAAGAGTTCCTACTATATCGAGCTTATTGGGTTAAAAGGTCTCCAACCTTATGCTCCGGTGCGCGTACTTCAATAATTTGGTCGAGCACAAGTAATCCCTCTTCGAGCCAACATGAGTGTTTCTGAAGTTTCCTTCGGACCAAACTTTGAAGTTCTTAGAGCCAGAGAGATACTTCATGAATGGAACAATATTCTCACGATGGATATAGGAAAGGGTCCCAAAAGAGAAATTCCACAATATCAGGTGTGGCTTCGAGAAGATCGCAACAGCATGAGTCCAGAAGGCGAACAAGGTTTCGTGGATATTGGGACGACGATCTGGATAAGGCATTCTCATCTCGGAACGAAAGCGGTCACCCATGAAATGTGGGCTAAAATGGAAAGTATAATGCAATATTTGGATAATGCTAGAGCAGGGCCTAAGAACGTGGAAGCGTCATCATCACTTCCTCCACCGGCATGATTGATAACAACATTCAAGCTGAATATTAGATTTTTCCTTATTTTGTGTCATTTTTATGTTATACCATTTTATTGGTATTTAATGGTTATCTTTGTCTTTGTGTTCCAAACTCGAGTTGTCACAAATTAATGGCTTGGGTCAATCTATCATAATCACATTATGTTTGACGTTTAGGCCTACCTTTGGCATAAAAAGGTCAGAAATCTAGGACGCGATATAAATTATTTGTGTACTTCTTGATATAATTGTTGTGTGTTGTGATGTGCTGTTTTGTCTAAAGCAGAATTAATCCACTATTATTTTTAGAGCACCCTAAGCATATATTAAAATTCACAACAATAAAGTCCGTCCAAATCATTCTTGAAGTGTCGTTCGAGTTTCTCAGAAATATATATCCATTTACTCCAAATTTCTTAAATTTTTATTCATCCATCACAGGAAGGCCAATTTGCTAGAATGTCCAAAAAAGACGTCAACGCACCAATCTCACCCAGTGCTTCGGTTAGTGACAGAGAAACTAAAACGTTAATGTTCAAAAAATTTATCGAGACTAAAGAAAGGATAGCTGCAGCCAAAAGGAGACTTGCAATACTGGACCAAACTGAATGGACGCTACGAGAGAGAATTATTGAGGTTGACATGGAAACAGCCTCAGTAAAAAGAAAGATTGCAAAAATCAATCAAGAGATAATTAATATCACTAAAGCAACTGCAAGGATCCCCGAAATTGAACGAGCCATTTAAAAGATAAATTTTGGGAATGCTTCTTCCATGAGGGGAAAAGGAAAAACAAAAGCAGGTTCAGATGATGAGAGCACTGGATCGTCACCCTACGGTTGAAAGGGAAATAAAAGAGTGTGGGGTAGATTTAGGTTCGTGTTATCTTATGTAATTCGAACTATGTCGGGCTTGATTTCCTTGGTGGGTACGTAGGCAGCCTACTTAAGGCTCGGTCCCTATCTTTTTAATTTTTATTCTCCATTATTAGTGAAAGATTCTGAAAATTTTATGAGTGGAAGAATTTAACAGCATTCTATGCAAGTCGACCTTCCTAATTCTATAACAGAAAGATTCATTTCCATTATAGTCCACCCGTTCACCCAAAATATTTGCGTGGATTAATATACTTGAAGCAAAATGACACTTATGTGTTTATTATTATTATTAATATTTTTTTTTTATTTTTTGTCAATTTATTTGCATATCTCGTTAAAAACAAAGAATAATATATGTGTCTTTTGAGTGATTTTTCTATACAGGTAAACACTGATCTGTGTTGAAGTCAAACTGGCGGACCATCCCTACTTTACAAGATCTAAAGCAATCATACCATCCTTCCCTGATCACTCTTTGGATAAAGGAAAAAGCAAAATGACTGGTACTTCTGAAGAAACGGGAATAGTCGATGTGACCGTCAGAAATGCTGAACTCACTGATCAGAGTGAATTGATCTCTCAATTAATGCATCGAATTACAGATATGCAAGAAGAGCTTCAACAAACCAAAGATTTGGCCAAACTAGCCATTGCATCGAATGAACCACCCCTTGAAACTAGAAGACCACCCCTTGAAACTAGAAGACCTCCTCCTCATTTTCCACCATTAAGTTCTCCGTTACCCAACTACTTCCCGATCCATACCACAGGACCCATCACTTCCACTCCTAATCCTCATACCATTGACTTAACTGTATCCAACGCTCCTTATGCCAGCACTTCCTACCAAACACCACCACCAACACCAAATCAGAACCAAGCACCTAACACTAATCACTCCCAAAATTTCACGCCAACCTACAAAATCCCACCCTCAGTCTCCAATAATCCACGTGTTTTGCCTAACCAACCGACATACCCTTCCGTAACATTCCAAATTCCACCAGCCTACACAATCCCTGAACCATGTCGTAGCTTTCATGTTCAACCGGAGCTGGATCACTATGAAGAGATGGAAAAGGAGTGGAGGCTCAGAGAAGAAAAGCGTGAACAAGAAATGAATGTCATGAAGGAGGCCATCTCTGAAGTAGTTAAAAGTGTTCAAACTTCAAGGAAAATCATAGAACTTGAGTATGAAAATATTTGAATGCACCCTGATTTGGAAATACCCGAAGGTTACAAAATTCCAAAATTTGAAACCTTCAATGGTATTGGCAATCCCATGGATCACCTGCGAGCTTATTGTTACAAACTTGTGGGTATTGGAAAAAATGATGCATTAATTATGAGGTTGTTTAGTCGAAGCCTTAGTGGGGAGGCGTTAGAATGGTTCACGTCTCAAGAACTCCGTCAGTGGTCTACATGGGGGGCTCTAGCCAAAGATTTTTTGGAAAGATTCCAGTTTAATGTTGAAGCAGTCCCTGATAGATACTATTTGGAAAAAATCAAGCAAAAGACCACGAAAGACTATCGTGAATATGCGTGTCATTGGAGGAAAGAAGCTGCACAGGTACAACCTGTGATGACTGAAAGCAACATAACCTCTGCTTTTATTCGAGCTCAAGAGCCCGAGTATTATGAAAGGATGTTGCCCATGATGGGACAAAAGTTTTCGGAGCTGATCAAAATGGGAGAAGCCATAGGGGAAGGACTCAAAACTGGGAAGGTTACGAGTCTCACTACTTTGCAGGCCACCAACAAATCCTCACCATCCATGGCCGCAGGATTTGCTAGGAAAAAGAAAGAGGATGTATCCGTTGTATCTTTTAGCCCAAGGTCAAGGCCACAAAGGTATTTTGGGTCTGGTTCTGCCATTGGAAACACCAACCGATTCTCCACCGTTAATAATTACCAACCACCTCCACAAGCTCCACTTCCAATCTACTATGCACAACAGAACTACCAACCATCACCACAGAACTACCAACCATCACCACCTATCTACCAAAATCAACCACCAACCTACAAAAACACACCACCAAATCACCAAGCCAATGTACCAGCCTACCAAAGTCCTGGACAAAACAACCCAAATACCAATAATTTACCCCGCCCTAACCTAGAAAGAAAGCCTCCCAGAGTTTTCACTCCTTTGGCAGAAACACGTACCCAACTCTTTGAGCGTTTGAGAGCAGCTGGATTGATCCAACCAGTAGACGCAAGGACAGTTATCCCACAACAAAGTTCTTTCGAGCGGATCAACGATGCGGTTACCATTCTGGAGGAGCAGGACATGATACAGAAGGGTGTATCAATTTAAAACATAAGATTCAAGATTTGATCAATAATAGAGTCATCAATCTTCAGGCCCCTTCCCCCAATGTGAATCTTAACCCAATACCGAATCATGGGGAAGCGACCATCAATATGATTGAAAGTGACGAAGATTGGCTCGCTAATGGGACCGTCGGTAAAACAAATGTCAACTCACTCATACCAACAGTGGCCTCTTTGACCATAAAGGCTCATCAAGAGTTTGTTGTAATAAATACACCTCATCATGCATTTGCTTTGGCAAAGGAAAGAAACAACGAGCAGCCCAAAGAAAAGTTCATTGTCCAGGCGGCTACAGCTCAAGGGATGACACGTTTTGGAAGATGCTATGTTCCGGAAGAGTTAGCTCAAGAAACACGAAGAAAGGAGAACCAAAAAAGGCCGATCAGAGAAGGTGAGGCTGAAGAGTTTTGGCGAAGAATGCAACCTAATGAGTATTCCATTGTCAAGAATTTGGAGAAAACTCCCGCTCAAATTTCTATTTGGGCTCTATTGATGAGTTCTGAGTACCATTGGAAAGCATTTTTGAAGGTACTCAATGAAGCATATGTACCGACGGGAACAAGTGGTGATAATCTGGCAACTATGGTTAGGCATGTCATCGGGAGTCACCAAATCTCTTTTCGAGAAGAGGAGTTACCAATTGAGGGAATGATGCACAACCGTGCCTTGTATATCACTGTCAAATGCAGGGACAAGTTTGTAGCTCGACTATTGATTGATAATGGCTCAGGACTCAATATTTGCCCATTATCAACCCTTACTCAGCTAAATCATGATGTTGGAAAAATCCGTCAAAGTCGCATGAATGTAAGGGCGTTTGATGGTTCGCAAAGAGAGACCATGGGGGAGGTAGACTTGTGTATCCAAATGGGGCCTGCAGAATTTGTCACTGAATTCCAAGTGATGGGTATATCCAGAAGCTACAATATGTTGCTAGGAAGACCATGGATCCATGCGGCCAGAGCAGTTCCATCCACATTGCATCAAATCTTGAAGTTCATCTGGGAGGACCATTAAATTGTCATTCATGGTGAAGGGAGTAATCGTAGTTACCCTGGATTCTTTGTTCCCGTTATTGACGATCCATCTCAAGGTACTGACTTTCACATGGTGGAGATAATGAATGCTGCTTTTGAAGATATAACACCGCAAACACCAATGCCGTCGGTGTATAAAATGCTTGCCACAACCATGCTAAGAAGCGGTTTTGAGCCTGGACGTGGGTTGGGCAAGAATTTGGATGGCATATCCGAACCTCTTCCTATCCCACTTCAAAATTTCCGCTTTGGCGTTGGTTATACCCCAACAAATGAGGAATTATTCGAAGCAGAAGCAAGGAAGAAACATGGACTTGATATACCAAAGCCTCTTCCAGAATTGTACTAGTTATTTGTTGCTAAAGCTTTAGAGTCCGAGAGTGATGGTCTAGTGGAAGGGATGGGACGATTGTTTGATGAACAAGATTGTGCTGTGATCTTAGAAGAATGCACTGCGACACCCACAATCCGAGATGCCAAACCTGAAGAGATGCTACAGAATTGGGTGGCCACTCCACTTATGATTCATCGAATTGCTTGGTAGACAAAGACAAGATTTGAAGTTTTACTTTTGAAAATCGGTGTAGTTCGGACGAGGCCCGAAACAACCTTTTATGTCACTTTATTTTCATCGTAATTTTTAAAAAGGAAAAGACTCACGTTGACATGAGTCATGATCAAAGTTTGTACGCCTTTTTACAATGAAAAGCCTTGTTTATTTTTTAATGTTGTCTTTGAAAATTACTTTCTAATATATACATTTAAATTCTTTCTATCTAACATGATTGCTTTATTTTCTTTTCAATAAAAATGAATCTAAACTTGCTAATATCATGACATGTCACGAACATGGTGAACTAAGTAAAGTCAATGAAGATGAATGTGAAGAATATGATGAGGAAACTATGATGCCTGAACACCTTACTGACGACTTGATGAACCTTGCAGATAATAAAAATCCCAACCTGGATGAGACAGAGATAGTCAACTTAGGAGATGACGAGTCGGTTAGAGAAACCCGAGTCAGTATCCATTTCACAGCAATAGAAAAGGAAAAATTGGTCGAGCTGCTCAAACAATACATCGATGTGTTTGCCTAGTCTTATGATGATATGCCAGGATTAAGCACTAATATTGTTTCCCATAGGTTGCCTATCAATTCAGAGTATTGTCCGGTAAAGCAAAAAACCAGAAATTTCAAACCTGATTTGAGTTTAAGAATAAAGGAAGAGGTCATGAAGCAGATTGAATCGAAGGTCGTCGAAGTGACTAAGTATCCCACTTGGTTGTCTAACATTGTTCCAGTAGCAAAGAAAGATGGAAAGATTAAGATATGTGTGGATTATCGGGATCTCAACAAAGCAAGTCCAAAAGACAATTTCCCGTTGCCAAACATCCATATACTCATTGATAATTGTGCCAAGCATGAGTTGCAATCTTTCGTGGATTGTTTTACGGGATACCACCAGATCTTAATGGATGAAGAAGATGCAGAGAAAGCAGCATTCATCACCACTTGGGGAGTCTACCATTATCGAGTGATTCGATTCGGCCTCTAGAATGCTGGAGCCACTTACGTGAGAGCTATGACCACCATATTCCATGATATGATCCACAAAGAAATTGAGGTGTATGTGGACGATGTCATCATAAAATCCCGCGAGAGTTCAGATCATCTGACGCACCTGGAAAAGTTCTTTGACAGGTTACGTAGGTATGATTTGAAGTTGAACCCAGCCAAGTGTGCATTTGGAGTACCTGCAGGGAAGTTACTCGGTTTCATAGTTAGTAGAAGAGGTATCGATCTTGATCCTTCCAAGATCAAAACAATTCAAGACTTGCCTCCTCAAAAGACTAAGAAGGAAGTAATGAGTTTTCTGGGGATACTAAATTACATCAGTCGATTCATAGCCCAATCAACGGTGATCTTTGAACCCATATTCAAGTTGTTACGAAAGAATGCGCCAACCAAGTGGACCGAGGAATGTCAGAAGGCTTTTGACACTATCAAAAGTTAGCTTTCAAATCCTCCAGTATTGGTGCCACCACGCGCGGGTAGTCCTTTGTTATTGTATTTATCCATCTCTGACGACGCATTTGGGTGTGTGTTGGGACAACATGATGAAACTGGGAGAAAGGAGAGAGCTATATACTACTTGAGCAAGAAGTTCACATCGTATGAGGCTCGTTATACCCTCTTAGAGAGAACGTGTTGTGCTTTGACTTGGGTTGCTCAAAAATTGAGACATTACCTGTCGGTTATACCACACATCTTATTTCAAGAATGGACCAACTCAAGTACATATTTCAGAAGGCAATGCCCACAGGAAAGCTAGCAAAATGGCAAATGTTGTTGAGTGAGTTTGACATTCTATACATGACTCAAAAAGCAATCAAGGGCCAAGCCTTGGCCGATCACCTTGCGGAAAACCCAGTAGATGAAGGATATGAACCACTTAAAACGCATTTCCCTGATGAAGAAGTATTGTTTGTAGGGGAACACATATCAGAATCATATCTTGGTTAGAGAATGTTCTTTGATGAGGAGTTAACTCTAGAGGATCAGGAATTGGAGCAGTATTGATTTCTGAATCAGGACAACATTTTCCAGCAACAGTGAAGCTTAGATTTCGATACACTAATAACATGGCTGAGTACGAAGCTTGTATTCTTGGCATCAGAATGACTCTTGACATGAACATTCAAGAATTACTAATAATTGGTAATTCAGACTTGTTGATTCATCAAGTTCAAGGAGAATGGGCCGTGAAGAATCCTAAAATCTTACCTTACGTACAACTAGTATGGAGGTTATGTAAAAGATTTAGGAAGATCGAGTTCAGACACACCCCGAGAATACAAAACGAGTTTGTTGATGCTCCCGCAACCATATCCTCCATGATAGAACACCCATAAAAGAGTTACATTGACCCACTTGAGATAGGTTTAAAAGAACAACCAGTACATTGTTTACATGTGGAAAAGGAATCGGATGGAAATCCATGGTATATCGATGTGAAAAGGTACATGAAAGCTGGCAAATACCCTGAAAAAGCAACAAGCAGCCAAAAGAAAACAATTCGAAGAATGACAAACAACTTCTTTTTGAATGGGGAGATTCTTTATAGGAGGACTCCTGATCTGGGATTACTACGATGTGTGGATGCTGTAGAAGCCACAAAATTGCTTGAAGAAGTGCACGCTGGAGTGTGTGGGACGCAAATGAATGGGTTTACATTAGCAAAGAAAATCTTAAGGGCAGGATACTTCTTGATGACTATGGAAAATGATTGTGTTCGATTTGTCCAAAGATGTCATAAATGTCAGGTACATGGAGATCTGATCAAAGTACCTCCTCACGAGCTCAATGGAATGAGTTCTCCTTGGCCATTTGCAGCATGGGGCATGGATGTTATTGGACCAATTGAGCCTGCTGCCTCCAATGGTCATTGGTTTATTTTGGTCGCCATTGATTATTTCACAAAGTGGGTCGAAGCTACTTCTTATAAAGCTGTGACGAAGAAAGTTGTGACCGATTTTGTTCGCAATAATTTGATATGTCGTTTTGGAGTTCCTGAGTCTCTCATCACGGACAATGGTGCAAATCTTAACAGTCACTTGATGAAAGAGATATGTGAACAATTAAAAATTACCCACCGTAATTCAACTGCATATGTCCTCAAATGAATGGAGCTGTGGAAGCTGCCAATAAGAACATCAAGAGGCTATTGAGAAAGATGATTGACAACTACAAATGTTTGCATGAAAATTTGCCTTATGCCTTGCTAGGTTATCGCACCACAATTTGAACATCAATTGGAGCAACTCCGTATTTGTTAGTATACGGAACAGAGGCAGTGATACCGGCTGAAGTTGAGATATCGTCTTTGAGGATTATTCAGGAAGCTGGACTGAGCGATGCCGAATGGGTTCGTGATCGACATGAGCAGTTAACATTGATTGATGAGAAAAGAATGAGTGTCGTTTGTCATGGCCAGTTGTATCAACAGAGAATGATTCGTGCTTTCAACAAGAAAGTAAGAGTTCAAACATTTGAGGTAGGTAAATTGGTGTTGAAGCACATTTTCCCTTATCAAGAGGAATATAAAGGGAAATTTGCACCTAACTGGCAAGGACCGTATGTTGTCCACAAAGTACTGTCAAGAGGAGCTTTGGTCCTAGCAGAGATGGACGGTAGAGTATGAGAAAAGCTATCATTACAGATGACGTCAAGAGATATTACATTTGAAGAATGTTATTTCTTTCCTTTATTTCCTTGTAATCGCAATTTGTTCGTAATCTTTGTCGCATTAATTTTTGGGACATTCCTTCTGTACTTGAACTACGTTCGACCTAAATCTCAAAAATGAGATACGTAGGCGGCCTATGTCGACTTCGGTCGTTTTCTTATCAAAATTTCTTATTCATGTTAACCATCGATAGGGGAACTACGTTTGACCTGATTCCTGCCTCAACGGGATACGTAGGCGCCACAAGAATTCGGTCATATTCCCAATAAGATTTCCATTTCCCTTCATAATGGAAACTGGGACAGAATTTTTGAGAGGAAAATTCTACACGAAGAGTTCTTTCTTACAAACAAAGGTCAAAGGTCATATCAAAATATCCGATTAGGGTATGATTTTGAGGAAATATCAAAAAATTGCAAGATATCATGACTTTCGTGATTACCATCAAATTTCTTCTAAAACATTTACTGGGGCAGAATTTTTGAGGAAGGCCTCAAAAATTCCATTAAGGGTACTCGGAACGTCAGAGTCAACTTCAAGTACTTCAATATGACATATTTACAAGGGGTTCTGAAATTCCAACAAGATACCTATCATGACAGAATCTTAGACAAAGGGTGTTGTTAGTGTCGTGCATATTGTGACAAATAATTGGCAGAGATTTTCTTTAAAACTATGTTTCTAAAAACTTCATACATAACAAGTGTTTTAAATTAAATATGATCTTGTCTTTTGTCGATAGCGATTCGTAGGGTCAACCAAACTTCCAAAGATAGCAAGATAAGAAGCAAGACGATTGGAAGAAATCAACACAGATCAGTGTTCCAAAACTAACATTGTTTTTGTAAATTCAGGAATAAATAAGATCATCAAAGATAATATATTTATCAACTATTTCGGGAGAGCCTATAAGCAAATATCTAATTATGAGTGAAACATATCTACTTGACCAAAGAATACAACATTCACAGTCAAATCCATTGTATTCAAATGCCGAGAGGGCCATTCATATTCAAACTGCCGAGAAGGCCATTCATATTAAATTGCCGAGAGGGCCATCATATTCAAATGCCAAGAAGGCCATGCATATTCAAACTGCCGAGAGGGCCATTCATATTCAACTGCCGAGAAGGCCATTCATATTAAACTGCCGAGAAGGCCATTCATATTCAAACTGCCGAGAGGGCCATCATATTTAAACTGCCGAGAAGGCCATTCATATCAAAACTGCCAAGAGGGACATTCATATTCAAAAGCCAAGAGGGCCATCATATTCAAACGCCGAGAGGGCCATTCATATTCAACTGCCGAGAAGGCCATTCATATTAAACTTCCGAGAAGGCCATTCATTTTCAAACAGCCGAGAAGGCCATTCATATTAAATTGTCGAGAGGGCCATCATATTTAAATTGCGGAGAAGGCCATTCATATCAAACTGCCAAGAGGGCCATTCATATTCAAACTGCCGAGAGAGCCATTCATATTCAAATGCCAAGAAGGCCATTGCATTCAAGACGCCGAGAGGGCCATTTATATTCAAACCGCCGAGAGGGCCATCATATTCAAAAGCCAAGAGGGCCATCATATTCAAACGCCGAGAGGGCCATTCATATTCAAACTGCCGAGAGGGCCATTCATATTCAAATGCCAAGAAGGCCATTGTATTCAAACGCCGAGAGGGCCATTCATATTCAAACTGCCAAGAGGGCCATTCATATTCAAATTCCAAGAAGGACATTGTATTCAAACGCCAAGAGGGTCATTCATATTCAAACTGCTGAGAGGGTCATTCATATTCAAACTGCTGAGAAGGCCATTTGTATTCAAATTGCCGAGAAGGCCATTCATACTAAATTTCCGAGAGGGCCATCATATTCAAAAGCCAAGAGGGCCATCATACTCAAAAGTCAAGAGAGTAATTCATATTAAACTGTCAAGAGGGCCATCATATTCAACCATCAAGAAACATTAGTCTATTTTTCACCACTGCTATACTAAAAGAAGAGTACAGTGAACAGTCATGTCGCAAATATGAGATACATGTTTTATTTGCATTATGCCAAACTGGTAGAAGTTAACGTAAAATATTCAAAGAGAACAATTAAGTTCCAACATGGTGCGGACGACATCAAAAGGGATGCAGCACAACGTGGAACTTTTTTTCTTCGCAGCGAACTGGGACATAGTTCAAAGAGGAGTGTCAAACTCTTAGGACACGAGCTAAGGAGCAACTTTCACCACAATCAAACCACACCTCTATCAAAAGGCGTGTGGGTTTTTCTTTTAGTTCATCGATTTCAATATCGCATCCACCAGAGGCAAATTTCTAATCTGAGTGACAGCGCACCACGAATTTTTGAAATTATGTCCATATAAGTTCTTACTTATGGATGTGAAGAGCTCCACATTCATGGCTAGGAGGTTGCAAGCCTATTTTCCACACTCGTTTTATTTTTCACTCCTCCAAACCAAAGGTTATCTTGCATAATAGATTTCCTTTTCACCGATCGAGTCGAACTACAAACAACCTGATTCCTTAGGTTTAAGGATATGTAGGCGGGTTCAATGTTGAAAACTCGGTTGTATTCCAACATTCCCTCTCCAATTTTATTCTCGAGCATTTTGATACCTTCATAATTCGGTATCGATGTGGCTTTTGAATTCTTTTAAAATCGTGTGTTAAATCAAGTTTATCGAACTACAAGTGGCCTGAATTCTCATATAGCCTGAGATATGTAGGAAACCCGTTTCAAGGGTTCGGCCATAATTCCTAAACCGTTTACCAAATCCTTTCCTTAAAGATGAATGGGGTTGGTCAAAATTGGTTTGGTCAATTTTATTTTCCTCGAATTGCTTGCATCAATCCAAGTAAAATGAGGGACAATTGTTGACACCCAATTTTGACCCTCTCCGATAGGAATTAATTCATGAGCTTCTTAAATTTTTCAAGCAATTTAAAATAATTAGTTTTATAAAAAAAAATAATATAAAGTTTGTGTTATTTTGAATAGTTTTGTCATTTCTTATAACTTTTAGATAATATATATATTTTACATAATTACGTATTGTAACGACCTGTTTAGTCGTTTTGAGCAGCAGATTTTATTTCTGGAAAAAAAACTGTGTGAGTCGACGGAACCCACGACGGACCGTCATGGGCACGACGGGCCGTCGAGGGTGTCTCGTTCCAAAAGACTTAGACTTCTGAAATTTGGGTACTGAAATCGACTCTCTGAACTTCGTGACGACATGGCAGGACGGACCGTCGTGACACGACGAACCGTCACAGGGGTCTCGTTCCAGAACACTTAGACTTCTGAAATTTGGGTACTGAAATCGACTCTCTGAACTT
>NC_028648.1:47542869-47554794 GCF_001406875.1 Solanum pennellii | reverse complement strand
TGTGGTGATGACTTCCAGATTTTGGGGAATAATAGATGTTGAATTTTAGAATGTTATTGAATTGGTTTTTATGAATGAGTTTAAGTCTTCCGCATTACTTTTTGTTGATATTAAATTGAAATGTTAAGGTTTAGATTGGTTGGTTCGCTCACATAGGAGGGTAAGTGTGGGTGCCAGTCGCGGCTCGGTTTTGGGTCGTGACACGTATATAATTAGTATTATTTATGATTATTCAAAAACCATCTCAAGAATATTTTAATTTTAGTAAGTATCCTATTAAACTAGTTTAGTTTAAATTATGGTTATTTTTTTATCACTAGTTTACAATCAAAATTAATATTTTAAATTAGGAAGCTCGTTAATTAATTAATATTAATTCGTCTAATTTAAGATTTAACCGAATTTGCAAATTAAATATGATTTTGCTAATTTATGAATTCACTTAGCTATGTCTCACTTTAAATCCGGCAAAAGATCTTAGTTTTGGGTCATTCTTGCGAATTCCCTTTAATTCCCTTTCCAACCCATTTTTTATTTCCCAGCCCGTTATCCCTTTCCTAGGCCCAAATATTTTTTTTAACTCAGCAGCCCATCCCAATGATCTTCCCTTTCAGGCCCAACTATACCTCTTTTCCCAGGCTTCTTTTTATTTCTCAGCAGCCCGTCCCAATGACCTTCACTTCCAGGCCCAATTCCATTTCCTCTCTTCAGCTCCTAATTCCCGTTCCCAACACAGCAAGCCAAAATACCCGATCTGATTCCACCTTGTTTCTTCTTCACGTTGAAATTCCAGAAAATTTGGGGAAGAAATCCAGTACGCCAACGTCTTCTTCCCCATAAATCAAGCAACAAATAATGGTTGACCAAACCCGAAAATCGTGCCAACAGTACCATTGTACGCCTTCGTCTTCTTTTTCCTCAAAATCGGGCGACTCCAGCTCCAAGCGGCATTATAGTGTACAATCATTGTCCTTCTCGCTTGCAGACCCATCGCCCTCACATCCACTTTTCCCCCTTTTGCGGATTTTCAGAGTTAAGATACAACTCCCCCATGCCTTTTACTGTTGATCTCGAAAAGGAGCAAAAAAAATTATTTCAAACTCTTTCTTTCAAAAATCCTATGGATTTCCCACCAAAATTTCTATCTTCTTCCCCTATAAATAGTTCCCATGCTCAAGGGATTTGAGGAGAGGCTCGGGAGTTGAGTTTTGAAGCGATAATTACTTTACACTAGAAAGTTTCAAGCGAATCTCTAAAATATAGTTTGCAGCTGGTTTTGAACTTCTTGGTTGTCTATTTGTACTTGAATTTTGTGGTAGAAGAAATATTGCTCTCAAGCTCATTGCCGTCTCGAGTTCGCTTCTCCGAGAAAGGTAAATTCAATTCCTCTCTTATCTTTCAAGCTGTCCTTTTTTTTTTTTTCGATTTTGTATATGTATTCAGATTATTGTGTTTTGGTAATCTCGCGTGTGTATAATATTATTGTTCTGATTTTGTGGCCATGAGTTTTCCATATAATGAAATTAGAGTATGTGAGTTTATTCCTTATTCTTGGGTATTGCAACTTAAAAGAGCAGATATTTCTTCCATGGTGATAAACTACTTTTTAGTTGAAAATCCCAAAAGGCATGAAACTGTTCATTATAGCTAGCCCATTTGAGATTTTTTTTTTTCTCTTTCTTCAATCTGTAGAATGGATGTTCGAATTGTTTTAACCTCTCAATGTGACTTGTGCACTTCTCCACGTTTGTTTAAGTGAATGTTGATTTGCTTCTATTTACTAAATTTGAAAAGATAATAATCTCGGAGCATGAGTCCTTAATAATATATGTTATCCCCGACTGTCTAAAGCTAATGGTTCAATGTGTGTTGATATTATTGTACCAACTAATGGCTTTTGAATATCACAGTAATATTATTTTCTCATGTAGGATAATTTAGTCTAATTCTTCATCTTGTTTTCTAATTCAATTGCAAATAGGGTGGAGTTATCTTGGTGTTACTATTGTTGAAATTCTCTAAGATTGACGATTTTCTCCCTTTGCTTAAAACTATAATTTTCACTTCTTCAGGAAGTAGTATTTTTAAGTTGTAAATTTTGCTTAGTTGAATATGTTGCCTTTATTATTTTAACCAATTTTTAGTTAAATCTTTGTCCTTGTGTTGCCAGTATTTGTGGTGTTGCTATGCCCTCAAGTGTGGTGGCCAACATATTTGTTTGTTAGAGAATAGAAAGATTAGACTTTTGCATATTAGTCGAAGTAATGGTTGAATGTGTTTTACACATGATTAAAGAGCGCATTTCTTCCTTGTGTTTTCTCTTCCAGTGAGCTTATTCCAAAATTAATAAATATTATTACCATTATAAGTGATTTGATCATTGACTCATCATATTATGGTATAGTTGTTTGAGTGTTTATTTGCTTAGTATTCATAGCGTTAAACATTCTAAAATTAAATGTGTTTTGACTATTGCGTTTCCGTTTAGCTATTGAGAGGCAATTGAACTAATTATTATCCTACATGCTTAATCATTTTAGTTGGTTTCATTATGATTAACATTAATGTTTATCTCTTTTCCTCGCATGAACGTTCGGTCCGAGTACATATTTGGGACTCCCTCTTTCCTCGCATATTTGAGTTGAGCAATAAAGGCTCGATTTTCGCTTTCCTATCTCTCGAGTCAGCCCTCTATATATTCAGAAGCAGTTACAGGTTCTGGAGACACAACAAACAGCTGCAAATTAGTTGATAAATGTCCAAAAGCCTGAGAAACAAGTTGTATACATCATGTATACAACGTTTATAAACTGATATACAGGTTCATGGCAGCAAATATGCAGACAAAAATGTGAAATATAGAGATGAGGTAAAAATGCAGGTGTTCGAAAGCAAGAGATACACGCAGAGAGCTGATATACACGTTAATATACACCGATATACAGTCTATATATACAAAAACGGGATTGGGTTAAAACCCAAAACTTGCAGCGAAATTGGCCCAAGAAAAGGCCCAATTTTATTGTCTCTTTCACTCTCCTAATTATTTTGATTATGTTGACTACTTTCATTTAACTCTAACTTTAGAATTGATAATTAACTTACTTAAATCCCCAAAAGATGAATTATTTTTTTTATGTTGGCTTACTATATAAACATCTTTTACAATAATTTATTTTTATGTCAAGTATATGAGTAAAATTAATATCTTTAGTCAAACCTATGTTCTTAAAAGATATATATTCTTTAATGATTTTCGCTTAACCATTTTATTATTGAAAAAATATTATTTTAAGTTAGGTGAATATTTTATTCTTCCATTAATTAAAAAATGGGTTTTCATTCTTAAATTAATTTGGCTTGAGTTATTATCTTTTTAAAGTGATGAAAAAAAATTAGTTTGGTTAAATTCTATTTACTTTTAATTAATTCATATATAAAAAAAAACAAACAAAACTTTAATTAAAGTTCCATTTTGTTATAAAATAAAAAATAAAAATAAAAATTGATATTTGTTTAAATGTTTTCTTAAAGTTGATCGAATTTTGTTAATTATTATATTAAATCATGTTTCTAAGATAAATAAATAAATAAAAATTTAACCTAAGTCATAGGATAACCGTGTGTTAGTGGGTGCTTCAAATGCCTTAAAAACCTTCTTGAAGCATAAATAAGAACCTCTTACCCGTTTCCTCTAAATTTATTAAGATTTAATCTGTTAAAATCTTTTTAAATCAAGTATTCTTAATTTCTTTAAAAAAATTAAGTGGCGACTCTTTCTAAATATTCTTCTAAATCGTTTTCTACTTAAACATTTCAAAAAGTGATTTTTCTAAGGATAGATAAATTACGGCATAACACTAAGTATGACTCCTATGCACAAAATCATCAATGCATGAGAAAAGGAAAATTTAGTCGAAACCATACCTTATAGATAAGAAAGACACAAAATTGGGTTGAAAAACTTGAAGGTTTGATCTTTTTTCTTGGAGCACTTTTGGTCTTCAATGGAGTTTAGGAGGAAGAGAGAGATTTTCGAGTTCTACTTGAGGGAATTGGTTTGAGTGATAAAATTGACCTAATATTGACCCTAAGACATTATATATTCTCCCATTAAATTACCAAAAGACCGCTCACTTAATGGATGTATTTTTGAAGTCAAGACACCCAAAATACGACTTCTTATGAATCTGGGAAGTGGCTCCGCGTCGCGGGGCCAACACACACTTTTTATTTGGTAAATGAAAACTTAACCAGTGAGGTCCGTGTGGGTTGCGCATTGTGCAGCAGCCCACTGAATCCTACTTATGCAGGCTGCTTCAGCAGCCTTCCCTCCCATGTTAGGGTCCTTTCCAAGGACCCTTCGGATGTTCCTTGGGGTGTCATTATCGGACATTTTGACTCTCTATACTACACTCTACCTATGCAAAGTCTTTTTAAAAGTTTTAGACTTGATTTGACCCTCCGAAACCTTCACCAAACATACGGGCATCAAGTAGTTAAATTTCGCTAGTTTCCGGACGTTTAGACTTTTCTTTAATCTTATTGCTCCAATGCTTATCAAACAAGTTATTTATACTTATTTAGGTCTAATACCATCATTAATCAACATATAATGCTCTAGTATAATTCGTTGAAATTTTCGGGTGTGTCAATACTCCCACCTATAGGAACATTCGTCCCCGAATGACACTCTAAACGTTTTTATAGGAAGAAAATAATAAAGACTAGCAGCCAACCAACCCAAAATATCGTAATGAGTCACAGATCATACGAGGAAATATCCACCCATTTTCAACACATAAAAATAGCATTAACTGGAAGGTACGCAACCACACATACTATAACAAAAGCTGAACTTTTCATATCACTTAAAGAGGTACTACCTTCTCCATTTCAATATGAGCTCAATATGAACATTAAAAGTTGACATGTTGATTTCTTTCAAGACAATATCAATTATGCTCATCATAATATTCCATGAACACTTATAGCACACAATACCCTCAAGTGAAATCTAACATAATAAACATATTTCATGGAAAGACAAGAACTCAACTTAGGCATGAATTTCTACTACAATATGCACATATTTAGAAAAACATGATATGTTCAACCTTATTCATAAAAGTCATATAAGGAATTGCTAACCTTAACCTTGTCTAGGAATAAGGGGAAAAAGATGAGGGTAGCGGGTCTTCATGTCGGCCTCGGCCTCTATGTTGCACCCTAAAGAAGGTTATTCCTCCATAGAACTTTTACGGAGGCAACCTCCTTATTCCTCAATTTCTTAACTTGGCAATCCAAGATCTCAACCGAGACCTCTTCATAAGAAAGATCCTCTTTTACCTTTGAACCTTCTAGAGGAAGAATGGAATCCGGGTCCCCCATACACTTCTTGAGCATGGAAACATCGAATATCGGATGAATCATGGACAACTCATTTGGTAACCTCAAATCATAGGCAACACTTCCAACTCGCTCCAAAATTTCATAAGGGCCCACATAACGAGGACTAAGCTTCCCCTTTTTTCCAAACCTCATCACCCCTTTCATGGGTGAAATTTTTAAATAGACCCAATCTCATACGTTGAATTCAAGGTCCCTCCTTCCTTTGCCGGCATAAGATTTTTGTCGACTTTGAGCTTATTTTAGTCTATCTCTTATAAACTGAACCTTCTCAATGGCTTCATAGTCCAATCGGGACCAAGTAGAGCAAACTCACCTACCTCATACCACCGAACCGGAGATCTACACCTTCTCCCATAAAGTGCCTCGAAGGGTGCCATAGAGATAGTTGAGTGGTAGGTATTGTTGTAGGAGAACTCAATTAAGGGTATGTTGTCATCCCAATTACCCTTGAAGTCGATGACACATGCCCTCAACATATCCTCAAGAGTTTAAATAGTACGTTCTGCTTGACCATCCGTATTGGGATGAAAAGCGGTGCTAAACTTCACCTTCGTACCAATCCCATTTTGGAAAACCCTCCAAAAATGGGAGGTAAATTGAGTACCTCTATCCGAAATGATGGACAAAGGGGATTCATGTAACTTCACTATCTCTTTAATGTACAATTTTGGCATAATATTCCTCCGAACATGAGACTTTGATACGAAGGAAATGTGCGGACTTGGTTAGTCTATCCGTAATGAACCATATCAAATCATGTTATCTTCTAGTACGAGGCAACCCCAACCAAAATCCATGTTAATATCCTCCCATTTCCATGTAAGAATATCTATATTGTGAGTCAATCCACCCGGCCTTTGATGCTCCGCTTTTACTTGTTGTCTATTCGGACACCTAGCAACAAAGTCCGTTATGTTCCTTTTCATACCATTCCACCAATATGTTTCCGTAAGTCGCGGTACATCTTTGTGCCACCCGGGTGAATGGAATATCGGGAGCCATGAGCCTCTTCCATGATCAATTCCCTTAACCCATCCACATCCGGTACACACAATCTTCGTTGGTGCCTAAGTACCTAATCTTCCCCTTGAGAGAACGACTAAATAGCTTTACTAAGGACTGTTTCCTTTAACTCCATCAATAGAGGATCAAGGTTTTGCTTTGATTTCACCCCAACCACTAAAGATGACTCGGAGTTGTGGCGAACCACCAAACCACTTTTTGGAGAGTCTTCTAGTCGGACACCCAAACGAGCCAACCTATGAACATCTTTTACTAGCTCCTTTTTATCATGAACCACATTAGTCACACTATCCATGTACACTCTACTCTAAGAATCCGCTACCACATTAGCTTTTCTGGAATGGTAAAGGACACTCATGTCATAGTCCTTTAAAAGTTCTAACCATATTCTTTGAGATAGGTTTAAATCTTTTTGGGTAAACACATATTGTAAGCTCTTGTGATCGGTGAATACTTCAACATTTACCCTATAGAGATAATGTCTCCAAATTTTTAATGCAAATACCATGGAATCAAGCTCAAGGTCATGAGTTGGGTAATTATTCTCATGTGTCTTGAGTTGTCTAGAGGCATACGCTATAACTTACCCATGTTGCATGAGCACACACCCTAGACCCACTCAGGAGGCATCACAATAAACCACAAACGCTTTGTACCCTCTAGTAAAGTCAACACCGGAGCGGAGGTTAGTCTATATTATAATAACTGGAAACTCTTTTCACATAATTTCGACCATTCGAATTTGGACTTCTTTTGGGTTAATGTCATTAATGGAGATGGGATAGACGAGAATCCCTAAACAAACCTCCTATAGTAACCGACCAACCATAGAAAACTTTGGATGTCGGTATGACTCAAATGTCTAAGCCAACTTTTGACCACTCCTGTCTTCCTTGGGTCAACCTCTACCCCTTCACTAGAGACAATGTGACAAAGAAAGGCAACCAACCTAGACCAAAACTCACACTTGTTAAACTTTGCAAAAAGTTGGTTATCCTTGAAAACTTGCAAAAATATCCTCAAGTGTTTCTATGATCATTTTCACTCATAGAGTATATCAAAATGTCATCAATAAGGACAATCACAAAAATGTCAAGATACTTTCTAAAAACTCAATTCAGAAGGTCCATGACTTCCGCCGGGGCATTTGTTAGACCAAGCGACATGATAAGGAATTCATAGTGACCATATCTTGTTCGGAATGTTGTTTTCGGAATATCAACCTCCACCACTCTAGTTGATGATAACGCGACCTCAAGTTAGTATTTGAAAAATAGCTTGCTCCTTGGATTTGATCAAACAAGGTATCAAATCCTAGGGAGCGGGTACTTATTCTTTATAGTGACTTTGTTTAATTGACCGGAGCACCCCATAGATATATGCTCGTTTGAATAAAGCCCTTATCTAAAAAATATAAGAGCTGAGACTTTAGCTCCTTCAACTATGTTGGGGCCAATCGATAAAGAGGGATTGAAATAGGTTGTGTATCCGGCAAGAAGTCTATGCCAAAATGAATTTCCCATTCGGGAGGAATTCCGAGAAGGTCATCGAGAAAGACCTCCAGAAATTCCCTCACTGCGGATACCAAATCTAGTGGGGGGGACTCAAATTCAAGATCCCTAACTCTTACTGTGGTAGAGACAACCCTTTGCAATCAATTTGCAAGCTTTTAGACATGAGATGATCTTACCCCTAGGATTTGAGTTTCCTCCCTTCCATTCAAAAATGTGTTCATTTGGGAATCAAAATTTCACTATCCTTGTCCTACACCCAATAGAGGCAAGCAAGCATGAAATGAATCCATAACAAAGATAACATCAAAATCTAGCATATCAAGTTCTATCAAGTCAACTAGTGTAACTCTATTGGTCAAGGAAATAGGAAAACCGTTATAGACTCTATTAACCACCACGGAATCACTCACCGGGGTAGAAACCAAAAAAGGTCCGTCGAATATGTCGAATAGTATTTCAAATATCATGGCTACAACAGGGGTCACAAATGAAAATGTAGTTCCCGAATCCAAAAAAGCATATACATCAAAGGAGAATAATTTTAACATACCGGTGACCACGTCCAGTTGAGCTCTCTTGATCACTTCGGGATTGGAGAGAATAAAAGTGATTCTTCTTAGGAGCAATCGGATTTGGGGAACTTGCTTGAACTTGAGAATTTTCACTTCCTTGAGTCTTCATCATTGGGCAATCTCTCTTTATGTGACAACTCTTGCCATAACCATTGCAATTACTCGTGCCAACTAGGCACTTACCATCATGTCTCTTATCATATATTGCACAAAAAGGCTTCTCAACATAAGATCTTCCACCTTTCCCCTTTTGGGGCTTCGAAGTAGGCACCTTACTGTTGTTTACCCTTGGATCATTAGAAGGGCCTTTGTTAGAAAACATCCTTTTGAACCTTCGTTTGTCTTGAAACTAAAACCTATTCTCAGAAGAATTCCCCTCTTAGGTAATCACCTTCTTCAACTCCCTACCAACTTTCTCAAGCTTATTCTCCTCAATTTTTTTGGCATGAACTATGAGACGAGAGATGTCCATGCTAGGAATTAATACAACCGACCTACATTCATTAACCACAAGATCCGATATCCCCATGACTAATTTGTTCATCTTGGCTCTAGAATTCGCAACCATAGTTGGAGCATGCTTTGGTAGTTGATTGAACTTCAGGCTATACTCCTTCACACTCATACCCTCTTAACAAAGGTTGATGATTCTTTTATCTTCCTCTCCATTAGTTTCAAGGGAAAGAACCTATCAAGGAAAGTCATTTTGAAAGCTCCCTAAGTAATTTGACCTTTTATAACCGACCTCTCATCCTCCATTGCTCATACCACACTGGAGCTACATCTTTAAGTTGGTAGGCGGCTAGTTCCGCCTTTTCTTGAGAAGAAATACTCATAGCACCAAGAACTTTGAACTCTTCATCAATGAACCCTTGTGGGTCCTCCTCGACCTTAGAAGCATAGAGATTAGGGGGATTCATCCTTGTGAAATCCTTAATCATTGAAGTCATGGTGTTGGCATTGGGGTTCACTTGCACCCTTGCATCCCTAGAAACTTGGGTAGCCAACAGCTGAGTCAAGCTATGAATGGCTGACCTTATCTCAACATTAGACATAGCCTCTTCTTTAATAGGAACTTGAGGGTTTTGAGGAGCCTGAGGGGGAACCGCCTCATTCAAATTCTCCTCTCCGGCATTCGAATATTGTTCCTCCTTGTATTTATTTCATATAAGCACAATAAAAGGATTAGAAGAAAGAACTAGATAGAGTTAAGACTCTTATGCATGACTAAGGCATAACAATTGAGTGAAAGTTCGAAAGAATCACATAGTTTCCTATTCATAAGTGTGGCGTGCTTCACAATTATGAGTAAGACCCTACATAGACGTGGTTTAGTGAGACATCATTCCTAAGAATACTTAACATCGTGCTCTGATACCAAGTTTGTAATGACCCAAAGTATGCATTAGTCATAACCGACATTGTCGTCCTCTATGAGAACAAAGACAAGACCTTAGCGTTCGTCATAGCACATCATAGGTAAGAAAATACGAGAAAATTAAAAACTTTTTCTTATATAGCAAGGAGGTTTACATAGACCTCTACATAGGAAGCATACATAGGCTTCTCTCATAAATAATATACAACATATAGTAATTTAGTCTAATACTTTATCTCACATTAAACCATCTATAAAGTAGATCACAATAGTTTGGGCATAAGTCTTAGTCTATTACAATATTCCATATAGTCTACAATGACATTCTCAACATGAGAATGGAATAATTGTATCAAACATAGACAAAACTAATAAGTCTTGATGAGTGAATCTATCCTCGGAACTCATGAGGACTCACCAATTTACTTAGGAAAGAGCCATGTCTTCTTCTTCAATGACCACGAATCTCCTCAATGGCACAAACCTAAAATATTTGGGAAAAGGGAGAAAATACGAGTTAGTACGAACCACATGTACTAAGTATGACTACTATGCACAAAATCATCAATGCATGAGAAAAGGAAAATTTAGTCAAAATCATGATTTCTATAAATTTAACTCAATATACATATATAAGAAGCATAATAAGTCAATTCAACATAATAGCAACCCAACATGTAAATCTACCAAGTAATACTTGTGCAATGCCAAAGATAAAACCCCATAATCCTATCTAAGGCTAAATATTATATTAAGCAACCCACTTCATGCTTAAAACATATTTTCATAACATGCTTATACATCAATGCTTACTCATAGTTTATTAATAATAACCATAATCATAAAGAACACTGCTTAGAATCATCCCTTAGGATCCCACATGTGCAATGAGTATAAGAAGTCCCATACCCTCCCATGCCCTATGTAGTAGGTTTCAATACAACCCTAATAAGAGTTCACATACTTAAATTATTCATTTACTTTTACATTAGGGAATGAAATATGATAACTGATATTAGACCATGTGAGCTACACGAAAACCGGTGTTCTACTTCCACACCAAAAAAAGAGGGTTAACACTTGACTAAGGTGTAACCATTCGTACATAGCTATATAGGTGGATCCACTAAGCTAGAAACCTATGTGGGCACATAGTTAAGGGTCAATGAGATTGTTGCTAGAAACCTTGACTTAATAATGTGGAGGTTTCCGTCTCATGAGACAACACATTATTAGGGAATCCGGACTTACTAATGTGAGGAAACCCATGTGGGAGGACGGACATACTAATGTGAGACCACCATCTCATTTACACGCCCTTTCGGTGCTAATCAATTGTTACCTTTATTAATCATCTTATGACATCACACAAGTTCACATTAGACTCTTTTAGACCCTTATGTAAACATCCTATCACAATAGCTCATAGGTTATCACAAGTGAGAACTATCCTTTCACTTTAGATACATTATCATTATCATGAGAAACTACATTCAATCATATAATAATCATATCATGACAAAATTATATACTTCATAGACAATTTATGAATTTAGGGTTAGGGATGACGGAGTCTTATCACCAACATCACAACAACACAATAAGCTATATCATCAATATCATATAAGTTGATTTCACCTTGCATAATTGAGATCAAAGGAGAATAAAGATCCTACCTCATTGCCCTTCATGGGAATTCAACCTTCAACACTCAAGAATTCACAACCAACATATGAAAATAGGGCAATTCATGAAGTATTAACATAACTAAAATCAAAGTAAACAAGGGACATGTTCATCACCCTCAACAATTCACCTTAATAAATCAAAGAAATTAGGGATTTGGGGGAAAGACACAGGTGAATGGAAAAATCATAGGAATTCATCAATTTACCATCAATTCATAAGTAAACAACGTTAATTCATCATAATTCATCAGAATTAACCCACAATTTCATTTAAGAAAGAAGATCATGTGAGGAGAAAAAACCTTGTTTTTTTTAAGGGGGGGGGGGGGGGGGGGGTT
>NC_028648.1:47522170-47542804 GCF_001406875.1 Solanum pennellii | reverse complement strand
GGGGAGGGGATTTAGAAATCATCTTTTGAAGGACCTCTTGGGGAAAGGAATCCCAAGAGTGAAAGAAATCATACCTTATAGATGTGAAATCCGCGAAATTGGGTTGAAAAATTTGAAGGTTTGATATTCTTCTCGGAACTCTTTTGGTCTTCAATGGAGTTTTGGAGGACAGAGAGAGAATTTGGGAGAGAGAGATTTTTGAGTTCAACTTTAGGGACTTGTTTAACTGATAAAATTGACCTAAACTGACTCTTAGACATTATATAGTCACCCATTAAATTACCCAAAAGACTCCTCCCTAAATGGGTTTATTTGTGATGTAAAAACACCCAAAATAATACTTTTTACTAATTTAGGAAGTGGCTCCGCATCGCGGGGAAAACACGTACTTTTTATGTGGAAAATGAAAACTGAGCAAGTGAGGTCCGTGTGGGCTGCGCGTCGTGCAGCAGCCCACTGAATCCTGACTTACGTAGGCTGCTTTTGCTGCCTGCTCTCCCATGTTAGGGTCCTTCCCATGGAACCTTCCGCTGGTCCCTGGGGTGTCGTTATCTAATGTTTAGACTCTATATACTACACTATACCTATGCAAAGTCTTTTTACAAGTTTTAGACATCATTTGACCCTCCGAAACCTTCACCAAACATAGTGGTGTCAACAAGTTAAATTTTTCTAGTTTCCTAATGTTAAGTCTTTTCTTTAATTATATTGCTCCAATACTTCTCAAACAAGTTATTTGTACTTATTTAGGTCTAAGACCATCATTTCTCAACATATAAGTCTCTAGTATGAGTCGTGGAAATTTTTGGGTATGTCAGATATGGTGAGCCTCCTTGCTTTTGAGGAATTCATTTACTTTTAAGTTTAGTTTGGATGACGTGGATATTGTCCCTACTTCCATCTTTATCAGTTAGAGGCTTCATAGATAGTCAGTTTAGTTAATAAGTATGTATTTTTCATTTATTTTATAAATGTTTTGAAGACTTAAGTTGCCGATTTTATGCAAGTTTAGTATATTATTTTATTCAATGTTAATTTGTAAAGTTAAAGCTTTGTATTTGATTTATTGATTTACGTTAAGCTTTTACATGCTTAAGTTGGTCTCCACTTGTAGTCAACTAGGATGAGGTTTGTCTTGGGAACCACCAATGATTCATAAGTGCCGTCCACGTACAAGGTGTAGACTCAAGTCGTGACAAACATGGTATCAGAGCACAGAGTGTAAGTGTCCTAGAGTGTCTATAAAGCTATGTCAGTAGGATCTTATTTATGGTTGTGAGGGCCCCACTTTTATGATTTAGGTACTATAGGAATTTAATCAAAGTTTCCCTTCATTCATACTCTTAATCATGCAAAAGAGTTAAGTTATACATATCTATTCTAACTTGTACTTCTCATATTCATTTGACTATCCATTATACTAGAGGTGGTTGAAAAGTTACGTTTTAAAGATCTTTATCAATGAGTTGTTCTAAGCAAGAGTCTTGATAAAGTCATGAGACTCTAGAGGTGCTTGAGAGAATCCTTAGGGTAAGGTAAGTGTTCATATTTAGAGTAATGCACCCATTTTCACTTGAATCATGAGGTAATAGCGAGTTCTACTCTTTTCCTTAAATCTTGTTTCAGCTGAGATCTTTATGAGAAATTATGTTTAGAGCTTTGGTAGTATTCACCAAAAAAGGTAGCATGAACTACATAATCATAAGCAGTAGTAGTGAAAGAGCCAGAGTTAAAGGAAAGTATGAAGAGGTTTAGTAATCTTAGAAAGGGAGATTGTGTTTTGAAAAGATTTATTACTATAGCCATGTACCTAGTAAGTTTTTAATGAAAAGTTTTCCCTTATGGGTAGACTAATAAATAAAGAGTTTGAGTTTAGGGTGGGAGGTAGAGTAAGTGTTGCAAGTCATATGAGTTAGAGTATACCTTAACTAGAAACGGGTTATGATGGTGTGTCAATGTGTTAGTAATGACCTAGTGCAAGAGGTGAATATATATAGAAGAGCCAAAGTATTTATAAATGTGATAAGAATAATCTAGGCTTATGAATTTTGAAAGGAGAACGTCATGGTATTTCGTGGACGATAGAGTTATTTAAGAGATAATGCACAGTAAGTGAGTAAGTGGTACTTAAGTTATGAAGTGGAATGTGATGGTAATCCGAGTATGCAGAATAAGAGGTAAGAATTGAATAATTGTCATGAGATTCTAGTAGTATTGAGGTATAGTATAGTAAGCTAGCGATCATAATGATATTTGGGTGTTGTAATAAACATTTAGCTTGAATTTAAGAGGAGTGTCATAATCAAAGTGAATGGCAACAAAAGGGTTTTGATGTTAATATTGAGATTTAATCTAGAAGACTTGACATAGAATGAGTGAGACATTGAAATGGTTGTTGCAATAAATGTGAGTAGTAGAGACCCTAACCTTGAGATAAGGGTTGTGGCTAAGTCACAAATGTAAAAAGATCATTACGAAAATATACACTAGTTAGAGATGTGGAGTAGGTCCTATCATTCAAGTATTAGATTTAGACCTTAAGGGGGAGATAATAAGATAAGAAATCAAGTTGAAGTGTTTGAGAGTAAGATAGTAATAAGTTACAAGGAGTACGGAAATATCCTTTCAGAGGCCCTTTTAGTAACGAAGTGATGTTAGAAAGAGGAGGTTGATGACCTTATTCTGTTATGATGGTATGATAATTCTATCTAAGGTTATTAATAGGAAGGAATAAGAGGATCAGTTTTTATTATGAGAAATAGTTAAACGGTAGCCCTTAGTTTGATTGTAAAGAGTTGGTTAGTAGCATTTCATGTAGTTGTTCGATACCAAAGCTTGAATGTGGTGGTCAAGAGTACTAGTTTAAGATAAGATTCCCTGTAGAGAGACATAGAATCAGAACTTAAATATTTGAGTTATTCTTGAATATAGTAAGAGCATACCATTACACGCATACATTAGTAAGAGTAACTCATTCCATACCCACTCAAGTCGTCATTCAAGGACGAATGATCCCAAGGGGGAGATATTTCAACGCCCAATAAACATTGTTGCACTAAGACTCGAACCATACATTGAAGTGAGTGATATTTTAATAAAACTTCAAAAATTTCTTAAGTAATAAGGTCATTTTACTAGATTTAGAACCAAGAGTTCAAAAAGGAACTTAATTGGAAATAGCAAAATCTGAAAATGGAGAGTTAAGTTAAGTATGAATTTTGGGTCAACTTCAAAAGACCATAAATCCTGGTACCATATGATTTAGGTGTGCTATAAGATAAAATAGGATAGATCTCTGAATTATCTTTACAACTCGACCGAGTTTTCTAATTTTCATTTTCGGATGGGTGAGATATGACCTTTTGATGTTAGATTATCAAGATAAGGAAAGTTACCCAAAAATAGTGACGGGTATTTTGGTCCTTTCCCTACCCAATAAAATTTAATTAGTTTTTAGTAATATTTTAAGGGTCTTATACTCGTAAGTTCAGTTTTATAATCCTAATACACGCATAGGGTTTTAGTTGCGAGTTCAAGAAGATACAAGCAGAGAAGATGAGAGAAAAGAGGAGAAAAAAGGAAAGAATGAAGGTGTTCATGGACGTTCTGGAGTTTAGTTGTAGATTTTTGCCATAGTTTTAATTCCTAACAGGTATATAATCTTTAATAGTGTTGGATTTGTTCATCCCACGCCAAAAATGTTATTTTCAGCGTAATTTCATTCTAAAAAAGTTAAAGGATTTAAGTTCATGAAAGGTGTTCTTGAGGTTCATTGTAGGATCTTGTCTTGTTGGGGTTCTGATGATATATTGATATCAAAGAAGTTGTTTGGAGTGTTATTTTTAGTTTATTAATGTGTATTTAGGTTGGGTAATTGAATCTAAGGATAGCATGAGAAAAGAAATCGATTAAAAGCAATTTAGGGTTAGAAACGAGAGGCAGTTGCATGGGGTGGGGCTGGTGCAGCGCGCTCCAGATGCGTCCAAAGGTCTCGGGTGGCGCGTATAAATTTCACCCCAAATGCACTCTATGATGGCGCTGTCTCCCCGCGCCCGTAACGCGCCAGGGTCCCTTGCCCCAACTCATTTTTCGATGGTTGTCCCGTTTGATCTCATTTAAATTGTATCTTCACTCCTTTTAATTGTAAATACTTTAAAATACATATAAACACTTGTAAATACTTCATAACATGAATCATATCCTTGAAATAATAATTCAAATTCAAGGTAAAGTTAAGATTAAATTTTCAGAGTTCTTCGAACCGTTTGAGAGAGTCCTTTTGAGGAGTCTTCTACAACTTCTAGTAACTTGTTTCAAGACTCAAGTAAGTGAGAATGAGAGTGAGGATAATGTGTTCAACAGCCTACAATATCACCTAGATCCTCCATGTCATTACCCAAAACTCTTGACTCATAATTCACATTGAAGAGAGAGCTAATAGTAGAGTTCAAGAAAGCCTTTAAGTTCAATTATGAATTCTTTGAGATCCATCATTGATTGAACTAAGTTGTGATAAATTAAACAAGATAATGAGAGTAGTCATATACATGAGTTTGATGAAGTTATTTAGAACTTTGCTTTGACATCTTTCATGCAGTTGAGCATATTTAAGAGAAGTGGTATGTTCAATTCCTAAGACTTTAAGTGTTGAGTTCCTAGTCCTTTTTTTAGATTCATTTTTAAACATGGGACTATTTCATGTTACCTATGAAGTCCGTGGGTTGAATTGTTCATGGCAATAATTATGCATGAACCCTAGAAGTCGAACAACCTTGAGATGAGAAGTACCTTTTAGTTCTCCGGTTGAGTAGTTTATGCTCATAGTTCTGCATGAATCGTCAAGTTGAAAATCATGAAATCATCCATAAACATGAGATCATAAACTTTTAATCCATACTTCAATTCAAGGAAAGTTTAGAGTTAAGTTAGAAGTTAAGAACTATGTCAAAACAATATTCTTGAAGGTTTTCAGGAGTCTTATTTAAATATTTTAACTTCGTTTTAATGCCCAAGTTTCGAGCTGAAGTAAAGAGTAAAAGTTGAAGTCTTTCCTTCAAGAAATATAAGGGAACTAGTATTCTCTAAGAGTTAATTTTAAATAAAAAGTTCGAGTTGAGTAAACAGTAAGGATTGAAGCCAGTTCTTCAAAAAAGTATGTGGGGTCTAACTATTCCCAAAGAGATTTAAATTGTTTACACATTTAAATAGGAATGAAAACTGAGATTCCAAAAATTTTTGATCTAGTTTAAAGAAAAGAGTAATCGCTTTCTAAGTAAAGCAACAGAGGAAACCGAGATTTGTAATATAACCTTTGAGCAAAGTTTGTGGGCACTAGTCTCACATAAAAAGTATGTTTTTAAAACATAAGAGCTAGTATATTTTGGGAGCAGTATTGAGCATCGATATGGGGGACAGTTTAGACAACTCACAACTCCTATAAACCATGTACCCACCATAGGTAGAAAAGGGGTCATACTTTTTAGATGAGCCCTTTTCATAGTAGACTAGTGGATCAATTAGTAGTTCAGGTCCTATACCTTTAGCTGGGTATAAGATGCACTGACAGCGTGAGGTAGATTAATGCATCATCACTATATATCTTATGTGAAGGTTGTCGGCTAGAGAAACTCCCACATAAGTTATTATATTTTTATATACATCAGTTATATACATAGAGTTTACATCATGTTTTCGAACAACTTACTTTATATTGCACTTGTTTTAAGCTATGTTGGAATGAGTTCAATTAAGTTTAAAAAGTTGAGTATTTTGACTTGAGACCTTAAGTTGAGTATCTTGAGTTAATTTGTGCTTCATTGATTCGGGTATTATATATTTGGTGTTTAGTATATAATCCTTGAGTTGAATATCTTATTCTTAAGTTGATTTGAGTCGATTAAGTTTGAAAAGAGGTAAGTATGTTTCCTTTTAATTCAAGTTTCAGTCTTATGTTATACTTTAGAATTCCCCTTACATGCTCTTACATTCCACATACTGATCCATTTAGCCTACATCTTTGATGATGCAGACACATGTATTCAGGATCATCAACATGAGCTTTTTTGATACATCCCAGAATTCGAGTTAGCTATGGTGAGCCTCCTTGGTCATGAGGATTTCGTTTGCTTTTTATTTTATTCAGGATGTCGTGGGTCTTGTCCCGACTTTCATCTTTATCACTTAGAGAATTCATAGATAGTTAGTTTAGTTAACAAGTCTGTATTATTCATTTAATTTGTTATATGTTTTAAAGACTTAAGTTACCAATTTTATGGCGAGTTTAATATTATATTTTATTCAATGTAAATTTTTTAAGTTTAAGCTTTGTATTTGAGTTATTGATTTTACTTAGTCTGAAGCTTTTACATGCTTAATTTAGTTTTCCACTTATAGTTAGCTAGGATAAGGGTTCGATTGGGGGTTAATGGTTCTTGAATGTGAACCACGTCCAGGGTGTAGACTCGGGTCGTGACAAACTTGGTATCAGAGCATAGAGTTTAAGTGTCATAGGTTGTCTATGAATCCATGTTAATAGGATCTTATTTATGATTGTGAGGGCCCAACTTCTATGAATGAGTTACTATAGGCATTTAACAAAATTTTCCTTTCTTCCATAATCTTAGTCGTGCAAAAGAGCTAAGTCATCCATATCTATTCTAACTCATGCGTTCTCATATTCATTTGAGTACCTATCATACTAAAGGTGGTTCAAAATTAAAGTTCATAGATCCTTATCAATGTGTATTTCTTAGCAAGAGTCTTGACAAAGTCATCAGACTCCAGAGGGGCTTGAAAGGATCCTTAAAGTAAGTTAAGCGTTGAGCTTCAGAGTATTGCATACATATTCAGATGAATCGTGTGTTTGAGGTAAAAGTGAGTTGTACTCTTTTCCTTAAATCTTGTTCTAGCTGAGATCTTTACAAGGATGTATGTTTAGATCTTGGGTAGTATTTTGACCCAAAAAGATAGTATGATCTACGAGATCATGAGTAATAGTAATGAAAGAGCCAGAGTTAAGGAAAAGTATGCAGAGGTTTAGTAATCTTAGAAATGGAGATTGTGTTTCGGAGAGGTATATTACTATAGTCATGTACTTAGTAAGTTTGTAATTAAATGTTTTCCGTTATGGGTAGACTAATAATTTGAAAAGTTGTAAAGAGTTCAGGGAAGGAGGTAGAGTAACTGTTGCAAGTCAATATGAGTTAGAATATACCTTAACTACAAAGAGGTTATGATGGTGTCTCATTATGTTAGTAATGACAAAGTGTAAGTGGTGAATATATATAGAAGAGTCAGAGTATTCATAATGTGATAGATTAATCTAGGCTTATGAATATTGAAAGGAGAACCTCAAGGTATTACGAGGATGATAGAGTTAATTGAGAGATAATTCACGGTAAGTGAGTAAGTGGTACTTAAGTTGTGAAATGGAATGTGATGGTAATTCTAGTATGCAAACTGAGAGTTAAGGATTGACTAATCGTCATGAGGTCCTTATAGTATTGAGGTATAGTATAGTAAGAAGGAAATCATATTTATATTTTTGTTTAATAAGAAACATTAAGCTTGTATTTGCGAGGTGTTTCATGATTCAAAAGAATGGCAACATAGGGGTGATGTAACACCCGTATCCAAAACATACAAAAGATCAGCTTTTCAGAAATTTCAGGTGCAATCTAAGGTCACCATCGACGGACCGTAGTCTATATTATGATTCGTATAGCAGGTCCATATATTGCCACTGCAATCCCTCCCAAACTCAGCTGAGGAAAATCAGCTAAGTCTCGACCTACGGTCCGTAAATAAGACTACAGTACGTAGTCAATGTCCATGGATAAAGACCCCATTTATCCAGCCTTTGACATGAACCACAATTTAACAGTACAGTCCGTATATGTACCTACGGACCGTAGGTGAAAGTTAGCACTCAGCTTAGGGGAAAATGTTGTTGGGTAAACTTCAAATGGTCATCAATTTTACCACAAAATGGAATAGGTGTCCCATGACCTGTGAATTGGTATAGAATTGAATTATCTATATAGCCACCGAGTTCTCTAAAATCTCACCTTCGAGTAAAAGTTATGCCCAATTAAGTGAAATCCTGTTGAGAACGCAACTGATGGACCGTCGATTGAACGACGACCCGTTAGTTTAGCTCGTTGATTGCTATGATAGCAAGTAACTTAGGGGTCTTTTGGTATTTTCCTACTTCATTTGACCCTAAGGTACGTCGTTTTGACCCTAAATCATGAGATCTTAGTCAGTTTAAGCCTAGAAATATAACTAAAACTTACCTAAGTCAAATCATTCATCAAAACTTAGAAAATTAGAAGCAAGAGAGGAGAAAAAGGTCAAGAACCCTCGTTCAAGAACGCATAAAGGTTCCATCAATTCAGCCCTGAAACCTAATTATTTCTCTATGGATTTCATCACCAGGTATGGGGGTTTTCACTAGTGGGTTCCTTGCACCCATTACATCCCTAGTTTTCAGTCAGATTCTTGATTCTTTATCATGATTAGACCTAGGGTTTCTAGAAATTCAACAGAGTATCATGAATTAGTTAGTTATATGTTCCAAATAAGATTATCATGTTATTACTCAGATTATCGCATGAATTTCGAAACCCTATCTATATATCTCTGTAGTTCTTGAATTATACATTCTAGGTCAGATATTTTAATATTTCAATTATATATGCCTCAATTATTAATGCATCATTATCGGATTAATTGTTGCATTCTGAAGTTGCATGTTCAGTTTTGAGCTATTAAGTATTTACAGAAATTTAGTCATAATATGTTAATCACTTAATTAATTGGGAGTATCATAATACCGATATAAGACCCCAAAATGAGTTTGGGTATCTAGATACTAACATGTTTTTATTAAGGTTATAAGGTATTAAAATGACTTATAATATAGTTTAGAGGAAGTATGTAAAGTTTGAGGTGATTTGGAAGTCGAACGTCAAGGGACGACGAAAACATTCGACGACTAGTCATCTATGTGTCTCATGTGTCCATGCGTGTTTATATACTGTGTTATATGAGCTTATGAAGTCTTAAAATGCGTATTAAAATTTTTTAATGATGGTCTACAGAGTTTAGAGAAGTTTGGAGGTAAAACGACCAAAAACGTCCATGGTGTTTGAAAGATAGCCCTTAAGACACTCAACGTGTGTCTTGATGGGTCCTAGCCTGTTTGGACGAGTTGCGAGTAGTGGTTTTATGTGAAACTCATGTGGGAGGTCTAAAAATTATTAAGGTTGTATTTACATTGGAAACATCCGGGTACCTCTTCTAAAGGGCCCCATAAAAGGCCACACAAGAAGGACTCAAGGCTGGTCGAGACATTGCCTTGGCAGTGTCAATCGACAGACCAAACAACGGCCAGTTGGTAAACCAACGGCCCGTTGGTGAGGTCTCGTTGATCACACTTATCTTGGTAAGGTATCAACCCAATATTTTGCTAAGGACCAATCGACGAAAACCCAAGGACAGCCAGTAGATTGACCAACGGCCAGTCGATTGGGTCCGTCGATGGTGGCCTCTAGCTATTATATTGCGTCTGTTTTATTTAAGAGGTGAATGGGAAATTCACCCCAAGTTCTAACCTGAATATAATAGGTTTATTTATCTAATTTTGGGTGTATATAAATGATCAAACGTGTGAAGAACCCATTCCCAATCCCCTCTCACTAAATTAAACCTTTCCCTCCAAAGATCTTCTCCCTAGAAACAACCATTGTTGGTGAAGCTCAAGAACAGCTTGGATATTGTATTCCTTGGATGAATCAATAAGTTTTAGAGGTATTCAACTAGACAAAGTTATAGTGATCCTTCATCTCCATGTAAGATTTCACTTGGAGAGTTCTTCTCAAAGTTTTCAAAGAAGATTTTATGATCAACCTTTCGATCTTTCAATCTAGCCATGAATTCTTTCTCAAAACGTTTTTAATGGCTAAATCATGATGAATTGATGTTAATATGTTGGTTTGAACGTGATTTTACGCCAATTGCATGATGAACCCATGCTCCTTCCTTAAATCGATTTCGCCCTTGCATGAGCATTGTGATCATGACTTGTTATAGATTAAATTGTTATTTTTCTTACGTTGAATTGTCTACATCTACAGTAATTTACACTAATTGATTATGACTTTATGATAAAGGATCCATGTGGATCAATATATAATGTTTTGAACATATTTAGCCTAGTTTCCATAATTCATTGTAACATTGGCCTTTTAATGATCTAAAATGGTAATCAATTATGTGATGGTTCTAGTAGCTACTGTCTTAGGATAATGATTTGTTTGAATTGTGAATACAAACATGGTATGAGCAAAGTAAATAAGGCTTGGTATTAATTGATCTATGTGTTCTTAAGCTATTACGTAGTAACTTGTGATCACTGTAATATTGGTCTTTAATTGTATAAAAGTGGATTTAGAGTATCTTAATATTCTTAGGTCTACTGACTTATATTGATGATATTAATGAGTTGTGGGTATCAATTCTTTATGATCAAATAAAAGGAGCCTTGGCATACATTGAGCTAGGTTCTTATAGTTTACGATTTGAATGTTGTAATGAACATGATGAAATCTAAGTTCTAGGTTTGATAATGCATGACTTAGACGTGATTTATATGACCTTGAATTACTGCTATAGATTGATATTATTGGTATATTATGGATGTTATCCATGGTAATTAGAGTAACGCATGTTAGTGAGTGATGTAAGACTCTCTACTTTCCAATACATATGAGATGCCTTGTGTTATGTTATACTATGATCTTGTAGCAATTATTACATAGTTTATTCTATGATTAAAGTACATATAGATAATTCCCTATACATGAATTGTTGATAAACAAGGTGTACTGATCAATGATAATCAAAAGGTGAGAAATCGATATAAATTGCCCCACTCTTCTACTTCTCTACTTTTTTATAGTAATGTTGATGAAGACTTGTATGACATTGTGTGGTATGGTCCACTTTTGGCGGTGGTGTTTACTTTATTGTCATTATATATGTGTTGACGTTGAAGAAAAATTGATTAATACATGAATGAGTGGTTATGATGATCACCTTATGTGTAACTTGTGCCTAGTCTTGTTCTCTAGTTCTGAATGTAGGTGATGTTACTATTGTTATGAGCATGTAAATGGCTATGTTAAGGTTATTTGTACTTGATGCCTATGATGATGTCTTATAATGCTATATACGATGTAAAGCTAAAATAAGTACATAATGACCTAAGCTTACTGTGAGAATGTTGTAAGTCTTAAATAAATGGGTCTTATGTTATGCTAACAATTCTATGAATTTGTATGATGTATCTTTCCCTAGGATGACTTGATAGATGTACTAGTATAGGCAAGGGTATGGGAATTTGACTATGTATTGCACATGTGCACCTTGATGGGATAATTCTTAGGTTGGTTTTCTAATGACATGCATAAGATGGTATGAACATATTATGAATATGACTTATATGATATGATATTAAGCATATGATATGATGAAGTATGAATGTGCATAGTGTTTTGGAGTGTTGATATGAAAGGATTGGTCATATAGGTACACCTATAGACTCATGCATTGTTATATGAACATGTGTGACCTAAATGTATTATGTGAGTTCACGTATATGTATACACTCACACACATGAATAACGATATAGCAAATAAAGGGGACTTGACAGGGGTGCCCAAGATTACTTTAAAACTAGATAGGTTCATGAATATGCTACAATCATATGATGAATGAATATCCTAAGCCTATGTTTTATAATAAATGTAATAAAGGCATTTCAATAAAGGGAACTTAGCTTAGCACTGCGTGAACTTGACATTGAGAGGTGTTAACTTTCCTTGAAGAAAGATTCACCATTTGTCCCTTATAGAGTGTTGACTTTTCTTAGAGGAATAATCACCTGTGGACCCACATGAGGTGTTGACTTCCATTTGAGGAAGATTTACCCATGTTTTTTCAAAAGGAGAGGCCCCAATTACCAAGTGGTATGAAGAGGGAAGACCTATATCTTAGTTCCATAAACTATGCCTTCCACATAGGATCTAATAAAGTGAAATCACTTAGGATGCTAGGATATTTGTTAATATTCTACCTTGGCTAGGTAGGAAACCCTTCCATTGGTGTAAGGCTCTACAACACCAAATCCTATGCGCAGCACTCATGCCCTTAGTGTTGGTTAAGACTATAGTTTCCCTAATGTAAGATGGACAATGTAAGTAAATGAATAGGATCCTAACTAGGAGTACTTAATAGAGGTTACTTAGGATAGGTGTATGTAATGAACCCATCCATACATTACATAAGTAGCTCATTAGGAAGTCCTCGGAAGATGACCTAATGTGTATGTTTATCCTTATGTCCATATGCATGACTTTGTAGTATTTTTGTACTTGTTATTAAGGTGTGCATGGTATGAATTTCTAAGATGTCATATTATACTTATATGCACTATGTTGGTCTAAATGACTATATGACTAAGGTCTTGTATTGACATGAATGAAGTTGCTTTCACTTACTTGTTGAGGTATGAATTGAACGTTAAGGTTTGTAGTCTCATGAAGGGTTGACTAAGAATGTATGAGGTTATGGGGCTCCATATGTTCATGGCACTTGTAGGCAAAGATTGGGGTCATGAACAAGGTCTTATAATGATGGATGTGAAAAGAAGTAAAAATATGTATAACTTGAAGTAGCTTACTGTACAACAATTGTAGTTTTGACTTAAATGTGTATTTGATATATTATGCTTATATGATGATATGTGATGGCTTAGATAGGTTATATGTCTGTTTACTTTTGGCCTTGAGATGATTCATTGCACCAAGTATTACTAGAGGGTTACTTGGGAGGTTTATGAGTAAAAGCAAGACATGTTCACTATTAAGTAGGAATAGCTTACTGTAAAGTGGCTTCAAAAATGTCATAAATCCTATATGTGATCTTATGTGATGTTTGGCCTTTCAATATGTTTATATGAAGTATATGAATGATATAAATGATATTGTTTAAAGGTTTTATAAAGATTTTCTCAAAAAGGCATGAAGTATGATTTCAAGAAAATGTCCATTTTAAATGCATGTTTTTGCATGGTTGTCATACTTAGTGCATTCTTGTAATCTTCTCTACTTTTTACAAAAATTTTAGGTTATGGATGCTTAAAGTATGTCTATGATTGAGGAGCTTGATATGTGATTCCCAAGCTCAAGGAAAGGGGTCCTTAAGTTCCAAGGATTCCTTACTCATGTCTAATTTAAAATGTCTTAAGAATTGTATAGTTATGCCTTATGTTTTAAGGGTAATGTCCCTAATGTACTCTAAAGTTGTTGATTCTAATATGGCAAAGAGACTTAAGGTCTAAATATGTATTATGACTTATGTTTTATATACATATGAAGTAAAGTTTCAGCCTATGATGTGCTATGAAAACTTTTAAATTTTCCGCTAAATTTAGTATGTCAATGCAATGATTGATAACTATAGGCTTGTATAAGACCTCCGAGAGGTCAAGTACGCCATGTGACTTCTAGGGGGTGCTCCTCGGATGTGACAAACGTGGTATAAGAGCATGAGGTTTATGAAGTGGTTTTAGGTTCTAAAAGTCTTATATTGCAACGTATAGTAGAGTCTCGTGTTCATTGGTGGTGAGTCGCGACATCATCAAACTATATGAGAGGCTATAGGATGATAGAGTTTTCCTTGTTCATCATTCTCATATCATTCCATAGCACTTAAATCTATAAGATCTCTCTCTTATTATTTCTTGTCTAGTGGTCTTTAGATGTGATTTCATGGATGAGATGGTATCTTATATGCTTGAGGGAGAGAAGGTGAGTTAATGTTTAGCTTGGTTTTATGGTTTGATGAGTATGTGTGAAGGTGAATTTTGATATGATGTCATTTATGGATATGTATGAGACTTATGTTAAATAGCATGTTATGTTGAAGAATGTGTGTCATAATATGGTAAAGCATTCTAGAAGTTGTTATGGTTGACATGAGTTGTTTTGGAATGATCTGTTACGATATGGTTTTATATATTGGTATCTTAATATTATGATTTGAGCTTGAAATGTGTAGTGACTACCAATAGAAGCATGCTACCTTAAGAAATAGGTGCTTAAAAGTGTTGAATGTTTCCCTTCGTATCTATGTGGTCTATGATTTTCTTAGTATGGATTGGAGTTCTTTATATAGACATTGATCCTACATGAAATGATAGCATGCTTGTCTTGGTAAAGTTTTGTATCTTATATTGTCATGATTTTTCCATCAATAGCCTAAATGTTGCATTTTTGGAATTTGAAAACATGCTCATTGTAATGATAGGCAGTTTGCTGAGAGATTTTTGGGAAACCAACTAAATTGTTCTTTGATTAGATGTTGTAGAAATGTGTATAGTATTGATGCACATGAACATAATAATGAATGTAAAAAGGAAAATTTCTATTAGGAATAAAGAATGAGAGTCTTATGGCATCATAAGTTGTAGAATAGTTTCTAACTTCTTATTGTGTTGTGAGTCCCTTTATGTTGTGGAAATTGATGTTTCTCTAGAATTGAGGGTTGTACCCTTATCTATGTAGGGTGATGATGTGGGTTTGATTGATCTAGAAGTTACCTTACATTAATGTTGAAAGGAAAGAAGGGTCCTTAAGACTATGTCTTCTATATTGTTTCCCTTAATGATGTATGACCTTGGTGTCTATTGTATTGTATGAAGACCTTATGTGGTTGAATAGTATAACCTAACATGATAGTTGGGGATAAATTGCCGACATGATAAGATTTAGAATACGTTGGTGTTCCAATGATAAGTTACTGTAAATTCCCTCTAAAGTAGTAATCACTTTGAAGTGATAAAAATGAATGTTATGTAGTGAATATCCTCCTTAGGTTGGGCTAAGCTTCTCTTAATTGGGTTTACCCTAAGTGAGGGATGGTGATGAAATGGTAAGGTCGTAGATTTTTCTACTTTGTACTTCTATTTTGCTTGGACTTGAAATCTAATGAAGTCTTGATGAACTTGTTCATGAATAAGAATGTATGAATTGCATGACCTTTATATGTTTGGTATTCATTGTTGACATTACCTTAAAGATATTGCGAAGATTCCAAAGTGCATGAAAGAATATTTTTGATAAATCCATGTTTTCTGATGTTAAATTGCATCTTGATATAATAGTTGTGCATTTGACTTCATAAGATAATATAAGAAACATGGTAATAATCACTTGTGACGTGAAATGTTTACTCTTATAATGGAAAGTGGAATCTCTTTAAAATGAAAAGTGTAGAGTCTCTCGAAAATTATGTGACTTGTATGGTTTGGGAAGCATGATTGTAGGCTCACTCTTGAAACGTGAAGGCGTGTTTAGCTAAGTGTTAACGTGTGTGCCTATGATGTGTGTTATTCTTCTCAAAAGATGCTTACTGTGAAGGTCAGTACTATGTTAGAAATTGATAGTTTGTGAAATGATTCCTATTTTTTTGATGTATTTGGTCTAACTTGCCATTTAGACTTCACTAGGAAGAATACATGCTCATCATGTCTTGGTTTGAAAATTGAGAATTTCTCATTATAAAAGGAATTGACCTTGTACTTTGTTAAGGTGTGAACTTATGATACATGTAAGTGTGTTGAGGAGAGGGGAATTCCTCCATGGACACCACTAAGCATGGTATGGTTGAGTATGACCTTCATGGAACTAGGTCTAACTAATGAAGATCTTTGTTGACGCAATTAACTCAAGTCTATGTGCGTTGAAGTATGAATGCTTAAATAGCTTTTGAGTATATGTTGTAATCTGCCTACGTGTTGCCTTTCAAGCTGATCTCTTAACGAATTGAAGTGTAATGACCATGTTGTGATTTGGAGAAGTATGTACCTCCTATAAGCATAATAAGAGCATATGTGTTTGATAAATTAAAGAGTGAGTGAGTAATGGTTTTGCTTACTTGTGTGCATTGAGTGCTAGAATGATTTGATGATGTTATAAATTTTATGTAATGCTCTATAATGCATTGAAATCCTTGTTGTAATTAAAGAGCCCTAAGTGTCATTCGAGGACGAATGTTCCCAAGTGGAGGATATTGTAAGACCCCAAAATGAGTTAGTGTGTCTAGATTCTAGCATGGTTTTATTAAGGTTATAAGGTCCTAAATTGACATGTAATATGGTTTAGAGGCAGTGTGTAAAGTTTGAGGTGATTTGGAAGTCGAACGTCAAGGGACGACCAAAACGTTCGACGACTATTCACCTATGTGTCTCATGTGTCCATGCATGTAAAATGAGTTATAATGATGTATAAATATGGTATATGGAGTTTAGAGAAGTTTTGAGGTCAAATGACCAAGAATATCCAAGGCGTTCGAAAGATAGCCCTTAAGACGCTCAACGTGTGTCTTGATGGGGCCTAGCCTGTTTGGACAAGTTACGAGTATTGGTTTTGGGTGAAACTCATGTGGGAGGTCAAAAACATGTTAAAGGTATTATTTACGTTGGAAACGTCCGGGTACAACTTCTAAAGAACCCCACAAAAGGACCAAAGGCTGGTCGAGACACTGCCTTGGCATTGTCAATCGACGGATGAAACGACAACCAGTTGGTTAACCAACGGGCCGTTGGTGAGGTCTAGTTGATGCGCAGTTATCTTGGTCAGGTCTCAACACAAAATTTGTCTACGGACCAATAGACTGAAGCCCAAGGACGGCCAGTAGACTGACCAACGGCCAGTCGATTGTGTCCATCAATGGTGGCCTGTAGCTACTGTATTGGGTCTGTTTTATAAAAAGAGTGAATGGTAAATTCCGCCTACGTACTAACCTGACTCCAATAGGTTTATTTAGCTACTTTTTGGTGCATATAAGTAATTAAACGCGTAAAGAACCTATTCCCAATCCCCTCTTACGAAATTAAACCTTTCCCTCCAAAAATATTCTCCCTGGAAACCACCATTGTTCATGAAGCTCAAGAACATCTTGGATCTTGGATTTACATGGATGAATAACTATGTTTTAGAGCTTTTCAACTAGACAAAGGTATGGTGATCCTTAATCTCCAAGTAACCTTTCATTTGGAGAGTTCTTCTCACAGTTTTCAAAGAAAATTTATGATCAATAATTCAATCTAGCCATGGGTTCTTTCTCAAAATATTTTAATGGTTAAATCATGATGAATTGATGTTAATATGTTGGTTTGAACATGATTTTACTCTAATTGCATGATGAACCCATGCTCCTTCCTTGAATCAATTTAGCCCTTGCATGGGCATTGTGATCATGACTTGTTATCGATTGAATTGTGATTTTGTTATGTTGAATTGTCTATATCTACTGTAATTTAAGTTAATTCATTATGAATTGACGATGAAGGATCCATGTGGATCAATATATGAAGTTTTGAACATACTAAGCGTAGTTTCCATAATTCACTGTAACATTGGCCTTTTAATGATCTAAAATGGAAATCGATTATGCGATGACTCTTGTAGCTACTGCCTTAGGATAATAATTTGGCTTAATTGTGAATATAAATGTGGTATGAGAAAAGTAAAGAAGGCTTGGTATTAACTGATCTATGTGTTCTTAAGCTATGAAGTATGAACTTCTTTACACTCTAATGTTGGTCTTTAATTGTATAAAAGTTTATTTCGAGTACGTTAATATGCTTAGGTCTACTGCCATATATTGATGATATTAATGATTTGCGGGTATGAATTCTTGATGATCAAAGAAAAGGAGTCTTGGCATACATTGAGCTAGGTTCTTATAGTTTACAATTTGAATGTTGTTATGAACATGATGAACTCTAAGTTCTAGGTTTGATGATGCATGACTTAGATGCGATTTATATGATTTTAAAATACTGATATAGATTGGTAGTATTGGTATATTATGGATTTTAGCCATGGTAATAAGACTAAAGCATGTTAGTGAGTGATGTAAGACTCTCTACTATCCAATACATATAAGATGTCTTGGATTATGTCATAGTATGATGTTGTAGCGATTTGTACATAGTTTCTTCTATGATTAAAGTAAATATAGCTAGTGCCCTATATATGAATTGTCGATAAGCAAGGTGTATTGATCAATGATGATCAATGTGGTATGGGCCACTTATGGTGGCAGTGTTTACTTTATTGTCATTATATATGTGTTGATCATAGACTTTAAGGCAAATTGATTAATATATGAATGAGTGGTTATGATGATAACTTTATGTGTAGCTTGTGCCTAGTCTTCTTCTCTAGTTGTGAATCTAGGTGATATTACTATTGTTATTTGCGTGTTAATGGCTATGTTAAGGTTATTTGTACTCGCTGCCTATGAAGAGGTATTATAATGCTATATATGATGTAAAGCTAAGCTAAGTAGATAAGGACCTCAACTTACTGTAAGAATGTTATAAGTCTTAAATAAATGGGTCTTATGCTATGCTAACCATTCTAGGATGTTGTATAATGTATATTTCCCTAGGATGAATTGATAGATGTACTAGCATAGGCAAGGGTATGGGACTTTGACTATGTATTGCAGATTTGCACCTTGATGGGATAGTTCTTAGGTTCGTATTTTAATGACTTGCACAGTATTGTATGAACATGTTATGAATATAACTCATATGATATGATATTTAAGTATATGACATTATGAAGTATGAATGTGCATAGTGTCTTGGAGTGTTGATATGAAAGGATTGCTTATATAGGTACACCAATAGACTCATGTATTGATGTATGAACATGTGTGACCTAAATATGTTATGTTAAAGGTTTGTTCACCTATATGTATACAATCACACACATGAATAACGATCTAGCAAATAGAGGGGCCTTGAGAGGGGTGCCCAAGATTACTATAAAACTAGATAGGTGCTTGAATATGCTATAAGCATATTAGGAATAAATATCATAAGACTATATTTTATAAATAAATGTAATAAAGGCTTTTCAATAAAGGGAACTTATCTTAGCATTGACTGAACTTGACATTCAGAGGTGTTGACTTTCCTTGGAGGAAGATTCACCATTTGTCCCTTATAGATTGTTGACTTCCTTTAGTGGAATACTCACCTATGGACCTACATGAGCTGTTCACTTCCCATTGAGGAAGATTCACCCATGTTTGCTCATGAGGGGAGGCCCCAATTACCAAGTGGTATGAAGAGGGAAGACATATCTCTTAGTTCCATAAACTATGTTTACCACATAGGATCTAGCAAAGTTAATTCACTTAGGATGCTAGGATGTTTGTTAATGTTCTATCTTGTCTAGGTAGGAACGCCTTTCATTGGTGTAAGGCTCTACAATACCAAATTCCATGCTTAGAACCCATGGTCTTAGTGTCGGTTAACACTATAGTTTCCCTAAAGTAAAATGGACAATGGAAGTAAATTGAGAGGATCCTTACTAGAAGGACTTAATGGAGGTTACTTAGGATAGGTGTAAGTAATGAATCCCATACATACATTACATAAGTAGCTCATTAGGAAGTCCTAGGAAGATGACCTAATGTGTATGTTTATCCTTATGTCCATATCCATGACTTTGTAGTATTTTTCTACTTGTTATGAAGGTGTGCATGGTATGAATTTGTGATCTTATTCTTATATGCACTATGTTGGTCGAAATGACTATATGATGAATGTCTTGTATTGACATGAAAGAAGTTGCTTTCACTTACTTGTTGAGGTTTGAATTGAACGTTAAGGTTTGTGGTCTCATGAAGGGTTTACTAAGAATGTATGGGGTTATGGGGCTCCATATATTCATTGAACTAGTAGACAAACATTGGGGTCATGAATAAGATCTTATAATGATGGATGTGAAAAGAAGTAAAAATATGTATAACTTGAAGTGGTTACTGTAAAGCAAATATAGGCTTGACTTAAATGTTTATTTGATATATTATGTTTATATGATGATATGTGATGGATTAGGTAGGTTATATGTATGTTTCCTTGTGGCCTTAATATGATTCATTGAACCAAATATCACTATAGGGTTACTTGGGAGGTTAATGAATAAAACCAAGAAACCTTCGTTGTTAAGTAGGAATAGCTTACTGAAAGTGGATTAAAAAATGTCATGAATCCTATATGTGATCATATGTGATGTTTGGCCTTTGAATATGTTTATTCGAAGAATATAAATGATATAAATGTTATTGTTTAGAGGTTTTATAAATATTTTCTCAAAAAGGCAGGAAGTATGATTTCAAGAAAATGTCCGTTTTAAATGCATGTTTTTACATCATTGCCATACTTAGTGCATTTCTTGTACAAATACATTCTTTTCTACTTTTTACACAAACTGTAGGTTATGGATGCTTAAAGGATGTCTATGATTGAGTAGCTTGATATGTGATTCCCAAGCTCAAGGAAAGGGGTCCTTAAGTTCCAATGATTCCCTACTCATGTCTTAATGTACAATGTTTAGATTGTATAGTTATGTATTATGTTTTAAGGGTCATGTCCCTAATGTACTCTAAAGTTGTTGAGTCAAATATGGCAAATAGACTTTAGTTCTAAATATGTACTATGACTAATGTTATATATACATACATGTATATATATATATATATATATA
>NC_028648.1:47499230-47521505 GCF_001406875.1 Solanum pennellii | reverse complement strand
ATATATATATATATATATGAAGTAAAGTTTCTAGCGTATGATGTACTATGAAAAGTTATAAATTTTCCGCTAAATTTACTATGTCAATGTGATGAATGATGACTATGGGTTTGAATAAGACCTCCGAGAGGTCAAGTACGCCATGTTACTTTTAGGGGGGGACTTCCCGGATGTGACAATCGAGTTGGACTAGGGTTTAACGTACCCAAATAGTTCTAGAACTACTAGTGAAGTAGGTTGTAAGTCCCCTTTGTGGGCATCAATTTAGTGATCACGCCAACATGAATTTATACTTTTGGCAAGAAAGATTGGGTCCTCTCGATGGGGCACATATATAGAACTCCACATTTAGCTAATGTTGTTTTATTATCGGTTATTAGTAGCTCCCACAGTAAGTCAAATTTTATTGCCTTCAGTTAGTATTCAGTTTTAGCATGTTATAAATTCGGTCATTGCATGCAGTTAGCTCAGAATTCAGAATATGATGTTCAGAATATTATACTTGCTTTTCTGCTTGTTAAGTTATGTATTAGTTTAGCTTTAATCTATCCTACATGCTCAGTACCCTTCATGTATTGATGCATACGTATTCTCATAATGTAGGTTCAGGTTCTCTGCATCCAGATAACATTTAAATTGATTCCCAATCTCCTATTCAGTAGAATCAGCGGTGATTCATCATTCTTTGAGGACAACAGTCATGAGTTTCTTTTCATATTTTAGTCCTTTAGTTTCAACTTTTTCTAGACTTAGTTGGGGCCTGTCCTAGCATTTTTAGTCTGTTAGAGGCTATTTTTAAGACTTAGTTAATTTCAGCTTAGTATTGAGTTAATATTTTTTTTTATATTAAACTCATTAGTTTCAAATATCTTAGTTTTAGAATATGGGTATTTCTCATATTTTCATTTTAAATTATGATTTAGCTTCCACAACAGTTTATTATCTTTAGTATGCTCATGATCATGCCAGAAGAGTTAGCATGAGATCACTTGTGGTCCTAGGTCCAGTGTTCACATCTCACGGTTAGTCTCGGGGCGTGGTAAACTTGGTATCAGAGCACTAGGTTTAAGAGTCCTAGGATGGGTGAAAAGCCGCACTAAGTAGAGTCCTTTACAAGAGTATGAAGTGCACCACATCTAATGAGAGGGAGGCTATGAAGTGCTTTAGAACTTCACTTTCTTCTTACTCTTATCATGTGTAAGGAATGATCTAATTCCATTCTAACTTGACGTTCTATGTTTCAGATCATGCCTTCTCATAGAGCCAATGCCATGAATGCAAACGCAACTCCTCCAGTCCAATATACAGAAGTCTCCAATGTTGAATTAAGAAATGTCATACAGATGTTGGCTCAAAGTGTCGCCAACCAAAACAACTATCAGGGTCAAGCTCATGCAAATTAAAATGGTGGATCAACAGCACCTAGGGTCTATTACTTTGTTAGGATGAATACACCTGAGTTTTTAGGATCGCAAACTAATGAGGATCCCCAGAATTTCTAGGATGATATCAAGAAGTTCTTTGAGGTACACTTAGTGGAAGAAAAATAGGGATACAGATGCAGCTCCTATTACTTGGGAGTGCTTTAGTGTGACCTTTTTGACATATTTTTCCAAATAGAATTGAGAGAAGCAAAGGCTAAGAAATTCATAAACATAAGGCAGAGTAACATGACGATCCAAGAGTATGGGCTCAAGTTTAACCAACTCTCAAAGTATTCTCCTCACATGGTTGTTAAATCCAAGGCTCGGATGAATAAGTTCTTTTATGGAGTGTAAAATTTAGTCTTATGAATCATGCTTAGTAGGTTGAGGGTGATAAAGTTTTGGAATATGTCAAGGATAATAAGAAGGATAGGACTGGGAACTATGACTATTCTTAGCAGAAATCGGGTAGTGGAAATTGCTCGTAGAGTTAGCAAAAGTTTTCAGCCCCAGCCCCATCATTAGCTAGTGTTCCATCCTCTAAGAATATGTATGACCTGAAGGTTAGAGCACCAGGATCTAAGTTTCAGAGAAGTGTTTCAGGCACCAAGACTTACCGCACTTGCCCTAAGTGTTGTAAGAACCATCTAGGCGAATGCCTCGCTGGAAAGGAAGAATGTTTTGGGTGCATTTAGTATGGTCACAGGTTGAGGGATTGTCCTTCTAGACAGGGTCAATGAGGCAGTAATGGTAGAGCTCGGTGTACAATTTCAGCAGCACCAGCAAGTCACCTGACTCAGCAGGGTAACAAATGTGGTACAGGTGGCGGTCAGCGCCAGAACATGTTGTATACTCTTCAAGCTCGCCAGGATCAAGAAGGTTCTCCTAATGTAGTCACTGGTATGATACCTGTCTTGACCTTGATGTTTATGCATTGTTAAATCAAGCGGCTACTCTTTTTTGTGACTCCTTACATAGCAGTCAAATTTCGTGTTAGTACAGAAACTCTCTCATAACCTTTCTCACTCTCTACTCTACTTGGTAACCCAGTTATAGGTACACGGGTATATAGATATTACCCTATCATAGTCTCTAAGGAAGTCGTTTCATCAGATATTGTAGAGTTAGAAATGGTAGACTTCGATGTCATTCTAGGCATGGATTTGTTACATTCATGTTAGTCCTCAGTAAATTGTAAAACTAGGATTGGTCATTTTTAGTATCCATAAGAACCAATCTTAGAGTTGAAGGGTAGTAGCTTAGCGCCTATGGGTCTATTCATTTCTTACCTTAAGGCCAGAAATGACCAATCTTAGAGTTTGGGTTAAGGATTCTAGCTCTGAAACCCCAACTCTTGAGTCAGTTCTAGTAGTCAGTGAGTTTCCAAAGGTGTTTCTCGAAGATCTTCCTTGAGTCCCTCCCAAAAGAGAAATCGACATTGTATTTGATCTCCTTCCGGATACCCATCCTATGTTTATTCCTCCTACAGAATGGTTCTACCTTAGCTCAAGGAATTGAAAGAGTAGTTGAAAGACCTTTTAGATAAAGGCTTCATAAGACCTAGTATTTCGCCATGGGGTGCACAAGTTTTGTTCGTAAAGAAGAAAGATGTTTCTCTCAAAATGTGCATTGACTATAGATAGTGGTGTAACAGTGAAGGATGTTCACAGGTTTGCTCACCGAATTCTCCTTATGAGCATATCAGAAAGTGGTGTAACAGTTCAGAATGGGGTAGAATCTTCTTTGGTAGTGGAGGTTAAGGAAAAGCAAGGCAGTGATCCAATCATTCTTGAACTAAAGGGTGAAGTCCATAATCAGAAAGTGTAGATTTTCTCCCAAGGGGCTCGCTGATATAAAGAACCAGAAGATTCAATCCAAGGGAGCTTGGACTGGATTGAATCCTTAGATATATGGTGTACTTCCCTACCAGGCTAGAGTCTGTGTTCTTGATGTGGACGAGTTGAGACAGCATATTCTTGCAGAAGCCCATAGCTACAGATATTCTATTCACCCAGGTGCCACTAAAATGTATCGCAATTTGCATGAAGTCTATTGGTGGAATGACAAGAAGAGGGATATAGCAGATTTTGTGAATAAGTGCCCCAATTACCAGCAAGTCAAGGTAGACATCAAAAACCAGGAGGTATGACTCAAGAGATCGACATTCCTACCTGGAAGTGGGATTTGATCAATATGACTTTTATCACATGGTTACCTCGTACTCGTAGATAGGATGACTCCATCTGGGTGATAGTTGATAGAATGACTAAGTCATCTCGCTTTATGGTGGTCAAGACTACACGTTATGAGATTGCATTTGATTCATTTTTCTATTATATTAGATAGAAGTCCTTAGTTTACCTCTCGTTTGTGGAAGTCATTTCAGAAGAGTCTTGGTACTCAGGTTAACTTTAGCACAACATTTCATGCGAAGACGAATGGACAGGCAGAGCGTAGCATTCAGACCCTAGAGGATATGATGAAAGCTTCTGTGATCGATTTCAAGGGTAGATGGGATTATCATCTTCCTCTTATCGAGTTTGCCTACAAAAATAGCTAATATTCCAACATTCAGATGGCCCCTTTTGAGTCTTTGTATGGGTGTAGGTGTAGATATCGTGAGGGTTAGTTTTGATGCAAGTGAAGCAGCTTTGATAGGACCAGATTCAACCCTTTATGCTATGAAGAAAATGCAACTCATTAGACATAGGCTTAAGAAATCCCAAAGTCTTCAGAAATCTTATGCAAATGTAAGGAAAAAGGGACTAGAGTTCCAAGTTATGATTAGGTTTTCTTAAAAGTGTCACCTACGAAAGAGGTGATGAGATCTGGAAAGAAAGGGAAACTCAGTCCTAGATTTGTAGTCTCTTACAAGATCTTGAGAAGGGTTGGAAAAGTGACATATGAGTTAGAGTTTCCAGAAGAATTAGAAGCAGTGCATCCGGTCTTCCACATCTCACTTTTGAAGAAGTGTGTGGGTGATCCAACCTCCGAAGTTCCATTGGAGAGTGCGGCTGTTGAAGCTAGTATTTATTATGAGGATGTACGAGTTGAGATTCTTGACCGTCAGGTTAGAAGGTTGAGAACAAAGAAGTCACATCAATAAAGGTTTTATGAAAGAGTCAGTCTGTAGAGGAAGCTACTTGGGAAGTAGAATTAGTCATAAAAGCCAAGTATTCTCACCTATTTCCTTCTGATTCCACTCCAGCTTGAGGTAATAGTTACTCTTCAGTTTTTCAGTCATTCATGCATGAATTCAACCTTAGAATCATGTTCCCTCAGTTTGTACTTGCATTTTCAGCATATTTGCCTGTTCTTGGAACTTAATCTAGTCAGAAACACAATTGTCAATGTTTAGTGGTAGAGATTGCAGCTCTCACCCTCTATTTCAGCTAGTATAGTCTTCATTCGAGGACAAATGTTCCCAAAGGGAGATAATCAAACACACCATATCAAAGCAGACCAAAAATCAGCTTATCATAAATTTAAGGTGCAATTAACGGTCACCATCAATGGACCGTAGTTTGACCTACGGCCTGTACTGCCGGTCCATAGATTGCCACTGAAGCCCCTTGTAAACTCAGCTCAGAAAAATAGGTTAACTCTCTACTCACGAATAGACCTACGGTCTGTAAGTCATACTACGGTCCGTAGTCTGTGTCTGTAGATCACGTCTCCATTTACCGAGCCTCTGACATGAACCACGATTGACTAGTACGGTCCGTAGATGGACCTATGGAACATAGGTGAAAGTTAGCAGTCAGTTAGGGGGAAAACGTTTTTGGGTCAACTTCAAATGGTCATAAATTTTAACACAAAATCATTTAGGTCTATCATGACTTATGAAATGATAAAATTGAATTATGTTTCGGTAGCCACCGAGTTTGCTTAAATTCGACCTCCGAGTAAAAGGTTATGCCCATTTTAGTGAAGTCTTGTCGAGCATACCCAAAAGACAGACTTAAATAATGGACCATTGATTGAACGATGACCTGTCAATATAGGTCGTCGATTGCTCCGACAAAAATTAACTTAGGGTTCTTTTGGTCTTTTCCTACTTCGTAGGACCCCTAAGATACATCATTTTAACCAAAAATTATGAGATTTTGGTCAATTTAAGCCTAGAAACAAAACTTAAACTTTCCTTAGTCAAATCATTCATCAAAACTTAAAAAGGTAGAAGCAAGAAGGGAGAAAAAGGTCAAGAACCCTATTTCAAGAACGCAACAAGATTCCATCCGTTCCAGCCCGGAAACCTAAAGATTTTTCCGTGGATTTCATGACCAGGTTTGTGGATTTTCACTAGTGGGTTCCTTTCCTTAGATTCTTAGTTTTCGGTCAGATTCTTAATTCCCTTATCATGATTAGACCTAGGGTTTCTAGAACTTCAACAGTATATCATGAATTAGTTAGTTATATGTTCAAAATCTGATTACCATGTTATTGCTCAGATTATCGCATGACTTTCAGAATCCTAGCTATGTAACTTTTTAGTTCTTCAATTACAAATGCTAGGTCAGATATTTTAGTACTTCAGTTATACATTCCTCAGTTATTAATGCATCATTATCAGATTAATTATTGTATTCTCAATTTGTATGTTAAGTTTTGAGTTATCCAGTATTTATAGAAATTAAATCATAATATGTTCACTTAATTCATTAGGAGTAGCATAAAACCAAGTTGGACTAGGGTTTAGGGTACCCAAATAGTCCCAGAACTACTAGCCAAATCGGTTTTAAGTCCCTCTGTAGGCATCAATTTAGTGAGCACGCCAGCATGCATTTCAACCTCTGGCAGGGTATATTGGATCTTTTGAATGGGGCGTATACATTGGAATCCACATTTAGCTCATGTGCTTTTATTTTTGGTTATTAGTAGTTCCCGCAGTTCCGTGAGACTCTATTGCCTTGACCATATTTATAGTTCAATTACTTTTCAGTCTCAACATGTTATAAATTTGTGTATTGTATCCAGTTAGGTCAGAATTTTTTATATAATGTTCAGAATATTATACTTTTTTTTGTGTTTGTTTAGTCATTGTTATTTCTGCTTTACTCTATCATACATGCTCAGTACCCTTCAAGTACTGATGCATGCGTGCACTACATCTTCTCGTGATGTACGTTCATGTTCTCAGCGTCCAGATCAAGCTTAGATCGATTCCCAATCTCCAGTTCTGAAGAATCAGTGATGAGTCCTCATTCTTTGAGGACAACAGTAATGAGTTTTTTAGTACTTCAAGAAACATAAAGGAACTAGTATTCCCTAAGAGTTGATTTAAGATCAAAAGTTCAAGTTGAGTAAAGAGAAAAGATTCAAGAAACTTCTTCAATGAAGTATATTGGTACTAAGTATTCCTAATGAGATTTAAATTATTTACACATTTGAATAAGAACAGAAACGGAGATTTTCTAAGAGCTTTCGGGCTAGTTTTTAGGAAGGCGTAATAGCTTTCTAAATAAAGCAATAGAGGAAATCGAGATTTCCAAGATGTCTTTTGAGCAATTTTTTTGAGAACTAATATCAAATCACACAAGAAGTATGTTTTTAAAACATAAAAGCTAGTATATGTTCGGAGTAATATTGAACACCGATATAGGGGAGAGTTTAGACAACTCACAGCCCCCATAATCATGTAGCCACCATGGGTAGATCAAGGTCATACTTTTTAAATGAACCCTTTTCCCAATAAACTAGTGCATCAATTAGTAGTTGAGGTCCTATGCCTTTGGACGGGTAAAGGATGCGCTAGCAGCGTGAGGTAGGTTATTCTATCATCACTATAGCTCTTATGTGATGAATGTATGTTAGAGAAACTCCCATAGAATATTGTATTTTTATATACATAGGTTAATTGTAATTTAATATACATTTCAATGTTATGTTGTATCCTTGTTTTATACACAGAGTTTAATCATATTTTTAAACAGTTTTTCTTCATATTGTAGTTATTTTAAACTGTTTTATATTGAAATGAGTTCAGTTGAGTATTTCAATTTGAATACCTTAAGTTGAGTATCTTTAGTTAATATGTGCTTCATTGAGTCGGGTATCATATCTTTTAAGTTTAGTATCGAATACTTGAGTTGAGTATCTTATTCTTTAGTTGAGTTGAGTTGAATGAGTTTGAAAAGAGGTAAGTATGTTTCCTTTTTATTCAAATTTCAAGGTTATGCTATACTTTAGAATTCCCCTTTTAGATGCTCGTACATTCCACATACTAAGCCATTTGGCCTGCATATTTTGATGATGCAGACACAACAATTCAGGATCATACATCGAAGCTTCGTTGATACATCTAAACTTCGAGTTAGCTATGGTGAGCCTCCTTGCTTTTGGAGGATTTCATTTATTTTTTCAGCTTAGCTAGGATGCCGTAAGCCTTGTCTTGAATTCCATCTTTATCAGTTAGAACCTTCATAGATAGCAGTTTAGTTAAGAAGTCTGTATTATTCATTTATTAATTATTTTAATGACTTAAATTGCCTATTTTATGGCGAGTTTAATATAATATTTTATTCAGAGTAAATCTTTAAACTTAGAGCTTTGTATTTTAGTTATTGAAGTAAATCTTTAAACTTAGAGCTTTGTATTTTAGTTATTGATTTTACTTAGTTTTAAGCTTTTGCATTCTTAAGTTAGTCTTCCGGTTGTAGTCATCAAAGATGAGGGTTCACTTGGGAACCAACAATGGTTCTTAGTGCCGGCCACATCCACGGGGTAGACTCGGCTCGTGACACAAACAAACTTTTGTAGGTTACTTAATATAATAATGTATATCAAAAGTGAATATATTTATGATATGTATATATATTGATGTCAATTTTTATATTTAATATCCAAAATACGTTTTAGAATTATGTTGGTGAGAATGTAGATGATTCGGTTCAAATGACACCTCAACTTTCCACTCAAATTTGGACAGAAAAAGTTGTAGGGGGACACACAAGGGTAGTGTCTTTTGTCTAGGATATCAGAATGATGTAAGACGATTCCATTCAGGCTTAGAAGGAATTGGATCATCTAGTCAAGACAAGGCCTTTGACGGTGTTCAAATTACTTCTGTATCAGATCATATATCTAAACTTACAGCGGCACTGGCAGAGTCGGGGGAGAAGAGAGTAGCTAAATAACAATGCATGAGTGCGACCGTTCAGCAAATTAAAGAACAAGTTATAACCTCTCTCGTAGACCTACTACATCGGCTCTCGATGACAGTTCTGACGATAATGATGATTGTGTAGGAGACACTACCTAGCTAGTTAAAATCTTGGAAGTTTATGGCTTTTTTGTATATTTGAACATATTTTGAAACATTTTTTAAAAGACTTTACAAGTCTTTAAATATAGATTTAGATTATTTCAAATGTTATTTTAAGTTTCTTATTTTTGTGGATTAGATTCTTTATATAATTGTGTGTTTGATTGGGTTAAATAGTATATAAGTTGGATTGAATTGAATTTTTAGGTGGGTAGCATCCTCTCCAAAAAATTGCATAAAAAGTGACGGATAGGGTCCACTTATTCGTTGTTTTCTAGAATTTTCAAAAAACCCGATGAAGTGCATTGCATTATGGAAATTAAAAAAAAGGAAAATTAAAATAAAGTGACAGCGTCCGTCGATTTTGTTTAAAAAACAAAAAAAATTATCAGTTCGCAACGCAATGTGTCGCATCTAGGAAAGTGTGGAGCTAAAAAGCGACGGACGTGATTGCATCGCAGTTGCCGTTGCTTTTGGCAAAAAAAAGAAACGGACTGTGAAGCTTATGTTCGTCGCTTTTTTGTAATTTTTTAGTAGTGTTAATTGTCTCAATTTATGTGTATGACACGCTTGTGAAAAGAGGCAAAATTGAACTAATCTAAAGGTTCAAGAATGAAATAGAGAAAATCTTTGAAATAAATGATCTTGGAGTCATGAAGTACTTTCTTGTCATGGAAAGATTGCAGTTCAGTGATGGAATTTTCATATGCGAACAAAAATAAATTACGGATATTCGATACAGGTTCAAAATGCAAGACTGCAAACATGTGGGTACTCCAATATCTACTAGTGTGAAGCTTGGCAAGGATGAGGATTCCCAAAAAGTGGATGATAGTATGTATAGAAGCTTAATTGGAAGTCTTCTATATCTAACCGCAAGAAAACTTGACATTCGATTTGTTGTTACTTTGCTCTCTAGGTTCATGCATTCGCCTAGAGACACAAACTTGACAACGACTAAAAGAGTGTTAAGGTATATTAAAGGAACCAACAAATTTGGAATTTTTCCCCAATATCTGCCGAAGTAACTATGAACCTAATAGGGTAGGTCCTTCCAGAAGCACCTCTGGATATTATTTCTATTTGGGAACAAGTTATTTTAGTTTGAGATCTAGAAAAGAAGAAACTACAACTCAATCAACAACAAAAGCCGATTACAAATTTGTTGCACCTACTGTGAATCAAGCTGTCTGGCTAAGGAAGATGATGAAGGACTTAGACAATAAACAAACAAAAACTACCAAGATCATGTGTGACAACAGTTCGACAGTCTCAATCTCAAAAAATCCAGTGTTTCATGATCAAATTAAGAATATAAAGATCAAGTTTCATTTTATTAGAGAAGTCCAACAATATAATGCAATGTTACTTGTTCATTATTCATCTGAGAACCAGCTAGCTGAAATTTTCACTAAGTAATTGCCAAAGGAAAGGTTTGAAAATCTGAGGCAAAGAATTGGTGTGTGCCTCAAAAACACCAAGGAAAAGTGTTGGACAATTCACATTTTTTCTAGCTTATTATTTTTAATGTTTTTTACTTAGTATTTCCTATTTTCTAGCTAGACTTAGTCAACATTAGTTGCTCAACTTTATGAAGTTAGTGGCCCCATTTATGGATGTTAGTGACCCCTTTTATTATTGTTAGTGGCTCATGTTCTTATTTAGTTTTAATGATACTAAATAGGAAATGGTTATATTTTTTCATTTTATAAATTCAGACCTTCTGCATATTAATGCATTGCTGGAATTTCATACGTTCTCTCTATTTTTATTCTTCAAATAAGTTTCTTGAGTATTTTGTTCTAACATCATCAATTCTACTTTGAGAATTAGGCAAACCAACTCTCCAGTGCGACAACCGAATTACCAATTACAAGATCATCATATACATTTGGATCGAATTTGAACACAAGATACATAATGTATGTTGTTCTCTTCGACAACATTTGAGTGTCATTCTTGCAATTGATATGAAGTGAGATAAGACCCCAAAAATAAGACACTTTTGAGAATCTGCAAAATTTAATCACTTTTTGTTAATATATATGCAGTTAATTTAAATGGCTAGGATTGCATTTGTTATTAATGAAGAAATGATTGACAATATCGTTCTAACAATTATTAATTATGTTCATTAATATTTTCATCATGAACTTTATAACCATTCTAGTTTTGCAACCAATGTTGAAAGATTATGTAGCTCGAACTCTTCAAAAGTTCTGATGGCAATGTTGTGTATTAAATCCTCCAAATATTGTAAATTTTTACCGGATAAGACACGAGCATGACAATATTTTTGGACAATCTTATCAACATAGATGATTGATAATCGGAACAAAAAATAGATTAATTGGTTGAGATATGTAGAATTATGTTGCATAGTATGCATGTATCAAAAAGGTTTTGGGTAGGATGAATCAAAATCATTGGACACAATATGATAAAGCTGCTACAACAAAATTTAAGATTCATCTCACTATTAGTGAAACTCAAAAAGATGGTACATTAGTTTGAAGAACTTATTTGTGTTTTTTATATTTTCATGACAGATTATCGCTTTAGCAAATTTGATAAAATTGTTTGTTGCATCCTTATATGTTGATAAAAGAGGTTCATTTTATGCTTAGACATTAAAATGATTCCAAAATTTGAAGAATCTCTTAAATTGGATGCAGGGAATAAATTAAGTTGGTTTATGAAAGGGAATGAATAAAAGTCATAACCAACTCAATTAACATCTAAGATAATTGAAATAAGAATCTACAAGATCCAATAATTATCAATAATTTAATGAAGAACTTTGGAATGAGCGCTCTTAGTGCAAAGTCTAAAGGCATTTGAGAAACTACTTGAAGGTATAATTCTACAATATTACTTTCAAAAGATCGTTTTAGTAACATTCCAAATATTTCTAAACTAAGACCCTAATCATCCCATAACACCTCGCAACTCTACTCTTAAAATTTGAACTGCTTCTATAACACCTAAGACTTTAAAAAAAGTTAATTGGCATGACTACAACCCTAAAATAAACCGTGGACCCGTCACTAAAGCCTAATCGGCTTGTAAAAAGGAGCCACAATAGTTTTAAGAGTGTGGCCCAACCATTTACCAGGGGAAAATCCAACGGGTTCTGAAGTCCTAGACGACCTATTTAGGGAAGAATATCCAACCGTCCATGTCTACTAGGCAAGGGGTCTCCTTGACACTTCCCTACACGGCTTTTGAGGGAAGGTATAGACCGTCTTGCCCTTCATTTAGAAGACCATGATTAGTTTTCAAGTTAAGGTCAACTTCAAATGACCATACCTCTTAGTTTCAAATTGTAAAACAGCACAAGAACTTAGTTCGATAAAAGAAGATGCAACAATAAACTTAATTTTATTTATATATGAAAGTAATATAGTGTGGGAGATTCTCTAATCCACAAACATCACTATGAGCCTAAGTGATGGTACAGTCTTACCTCACGTTCCAAGACGACCGTCCTATAAGTTGACGTCAGTATTGATCCTGAACTACGAAGTGGACCCACTAGTCTATACTACAAAGCACCAAAAAATCATCTAAAAAGTATCACACTTCTTCTGTCCATGTTGGCTACATGGTTTATGAGGCTTGAGTTAATATGAATTTGCATCCCATATCGTTGCCCAATACTACTCCCAAAATACTTAGCTCATATGTTTTAAATGACTTCTTCTCTGGTTTGAGGTAATTGCTCAAACATAGCTTTAAAACTCTCTTGGAAATCAAGCTTTCCTTTTTAATGAAACTAGCCAAAGGCTCTGTTGGAAGTCTAGCTTCCTTCTTCTTGCTCAAAATGTGAATACATTTGTAACTATTAGGGAATGCTTAGTTCCCTTATAACTTTTGAGAACTGAACTTAACTCTTTACTCTTTGCTTAACTTGAAACTCTTGACTTTAACACCGCTCTAAGTTCCCCTATATTTCTTGAATGAAAAACTTCCTTAACTTCTAGACTTAACTCTTAACTCCTTTGACTTTGACCTTAGCTTTCCTTAAATTGATTATGGATTTCAAGGTTATGATTTGCATTCTTTAGTGATTTATGGGAGTTTAGAAATCATTTGAAGTGATTAGAATTACCATAAGGTTTTAATGTACCTTAGCAGGACTTAAAAGGGTTAAATTACGAAAAGTGGGCGAAAAACATCGATCCAAATGAACTGGTGGTGCTACGTGCCAACATCAGTTGACTGAAGCTTGGTTCTGGTGCACAAGTGGCGCGTCGTGCCAGGCCCAGTAACTGAAGCTCTCTTTTGGCGCACTGCTGGCGCGACGCATGTGGTCTTGCCCAGGTGCGTCTAACAAATTTTTCAACTCATTCTTTGGCCTTAAAATTCCTAAACCTCCATGTTTTCATCCCCAAAACGCATTGTTATCGCCAACGAAAAGGTTGCAAATGTGTATACGGCCCCCTGATAGGAATGAGACTTAACAATACCTTCAATACCCATCAGATATGGCTCAAAAACAACATCAAAAACTACTAATCAATTTCAATGGGTATTAAATCAATTCAACAAAAAAGGGATTCAATGAGATTTTCAAGAATTAACTTCTAATCATGTAATCAATTCTAAAACTTCTGAAGTTAAACAAGATTGGTGTGCGGATGAATTAACCCAAAATAAAAGAGCTCACGTACCTTGATAATGATCACCCCCGACGAATTCAACTCGAAATTCCTTGGCATTATTAGCGAAATCTTCATATTTCTCCCTTCTTCTTCTCTTCTCTTTTCTCCCAAACCTTAACCGTGAAAGAACTTTTATTATCTGAACTAAAACTTAATTTTACCCCAATTAAACACTTAAAATGAATTATTAAATAAATGAATAATATGAATAGTTTGCCCTTTTTTAAATTCGAATTGGACTTTCCTTACTTCAACAACCCAACTTCTGAAATGCATATCTCCTGATACGATATAATAAATAAACAAACTCGTTGTCGTTGGGAAGATCTTTCCAACTATATAAATAACTGACTCTAACGCATCATGAGCTAGAAGTTATGGTCATTTGAAAATGACCATAAACTCACTTTCTTAATTTTAGGAAATTTTCCAGATTTTTCCTTTTCTTACAAAACATGAAATTTTTTAGTTTCATAGCTTATCCTGGGCTATTACGAGTTACGAAATGTTACAATATCTCCTCTTTGGGAACATTCATCTTCTAATGAGATTTCTTTCACTAAGATAAGAATAGTAACTTCAAGTTCAATACTCAACAATCGAGAACAAGTAACAACAAGCTTACTCATAGTTTATGAGAATATGATTAATGCCTTGATATATATTCTCTCCTAACTCAAAGAAATGTGGATCTATCTTCTTCATATCCTCTATATCTTCCCATGTTGCTTCTTCCACAAATTGGTTCCTCCAAAGGACCTTGACTGGCGCAACCTCCTTTGTTCTTGACTTGTGAACTTACCAATCTAAAATTTGAAACGGAATCTCTTCATAGGATAAGCTATCCTTAATCTCAACATCTTCAGTTGGTACAATCAATGAGGGTTCACCCATGCATTTCTTTAACATGGAGATATGAAATACAGGATGAACGGCTCATAACTGTTGTGACAGCTCTAATTCATAAACTACATTGCTAGTTCTTTTGGATATTCTATAAGGTCTGATATATTGGGGATTAAGTTTTCCTTTTTTACCAAACTAATAACACCCTTCATGGGTAAAATTTATAGATATACTAAATCATCCAGCTTAAACTCTAAGGACTTCTCCTAACATATCTGTAGGATTGTTGATGACTCTGTGCCGTTTTCAATCTCTCTTGAATCACCTTCACCTTCTCCGTGGCTTGGTGAACTAGATCTTGTCCTATAAAACCTGCTTTGCAAACTTCGAACCACCCAATAGGAGATTTGTATCAGTTGGCACCAAATTTTGGTCTGATAGTTTTAAAATTTAATTTTTGTGTATTTTATTTAAATAGTTCAAAATGTGTTTTGTCATTTTAATGCAATTTGTAGATAATCGTCCTTTTTCTCAAAGAATTAAAATTTATATCGGTTGTAATGTTTATATTATTTTGTCACAGCCGGACGTTCAAATATTTGTTCATTTTTTATAGAATCATTATTTCTCTTAAATAATATTTTTTATATGTAATTGATTACATTCATTACATTTTTTTATATTCATTTTTCTCTATTACATTGTTAATATTCTTTCTGATATTTTGTACAGTCCAAAATTCATACGCAAATATTTTATCAACCAGTGATTTTGTGGTCCACAGTCTTGAGCCCATTGTAGAACGATGAGATCCTACTTAATGAAAAGTTTATCCATTAAATTAAGGGGTGAATAAGATTTTAGATAATGGGAGCGACATTTTCAAATTTTTAACTTAATATTTTCTTGGTATTCTTTACCTTCTCTGGCACAATCATAGGAGCTCTGGCAAACAACCGAAGCTCAAGTCCACCGCACAATAGATCCCTTTCCCTATAGATTTGAGAATCAAACGAACCTTTTGTCATTCCCTTCATATTCCTACACCAGTAGCTTAAACAACTCCATTGTCTTCTTCCTTTCACTTTTAATTTCTTCCATCAACAAACTTCACACAGACACAGACACAGACAACCACACCCACAACCCACCGTAAAAACAACCCAGAAATCCATCGGAGCAGTGAGCTCGAAGGTCTGCCAAGTTCCAGCAGCCGGTTCAACAATAAACGATCTCATTCTACATGTTTTCCGACCACGAGCTCACTCCACCGTTACTCGGCTGTTCAACAACCCAATAACAACACAACATCTCAACCACGAAGCTCCATCACCAAATTTCTACCAAACCCACTTCCTTTTCACCTTCGTTCTCCAACTACCAGACCCTTCTAGCCATTTTCTCCGACCAAACCACAACCCAAAAACCCAACAAAGAACTGACTCGTTTTGCTTTCCTTTTATGATAATTTGTTTGTTTCTTTTTTTTGTCGGTACCTCAGCGATAACCACCAAACAATAACTCCATCTCCGACAGATCTCAAAGCTCGAAAAACCTAATCCACCGGCGAAGCTCAACAGTTCAAACAAGCCGCCAGACCCACCAAAAGTCGACCTCAAAATTCCATCTCCGACCAAAACCGTTTTCATCGGCGAAACCGACTCCAATTTCCGGTAAATAAGTAGCCCCTTTGCCCTCTGTTTTGATATTTTTCTCTTTGTCTATTTGTGCTTGCTTTTATATGTTAATTATACAAATCTTACTTGTAATTGACTTCGGTAAATGTGATTTTGTTCTTATCAATTTATTATCAAATTTGAAATTGTTCATATTTATCTGTGTATTTTTATTGCCATTCCTCCAACAAATCACTGCTAAGTTGTTCTCTTTATGATTTTGTAAATATACATTGGGTCTTGTGAAATGCGTTATTGCTTTTTATTTGTTTTAATTAATTGTCTTGTGAATATTGGTTATTACTTTTATTTGAATTAACTTTGTTATGCATATTGGATAATATATGTCACCGATCACCATTTTATTTGGTACTCTACCTTTGCTAATGATTTTTATTTAGTATTTACTTATTACTTTCTTTTTTTAGTTTTTGTTACGATTACCATGAAATTTAGTGGGTTTTGTTTGGATTGTTCATTCTCTGTTTAATGTTTTAATGGCAAATGTGTTAGGTTGCTACTGTTTTTACTATCATTTTAAATATCTTGTTAATTTTATACATTTTGTTGATTTTTATGTTGATAATTGTTAATTTCTGTGTCGTTATTATAGTATATCTCTTAATGTTATTATTATTGTTATTGTTTGTAAAAATTGGCCGATGAAGAAATTACCGTCGATTTTCAAGGTCTCTCATGTTCATAAATAAGATGAATTTTTACATTTAAGTTATTGTTCGGTTTATTCATATTTATTTATTACTAACACTTTTACGAAGTGTCTTTACAGGTACACATAATTTTTTCCATTGAAGCTACTCGAAGAGCTCGAATTATATTTTTTATTCATTATTATGTAAATATTGACGTTAGGCAGACCTTGGGTCGTTTCTTATATTATTATTTTATTTTATTTTTTACTTGTGTATCTTGCATGTTTATATTACTCGTATATTATTATTATTATCTCCTTCTCAATTTGAAAAGAAAATAAACTCAGTTGGGAACCACAATTGTGGATTTCGAAAGATGTCTAACCCTTTCCCTTAGAAATAACTAGAACCCCTTACCTCGATCAATTGTTTTCATAGACTTTCTTTTAAGTTAATTTGTTAATTGGTTTCCTAGTTTTCCTTAAAATTAGGTGGCGACTCACTTTAATCCTTTTCCCTTTTCCCTTTAACCCTTTGACCCGTTTTAAAATTTTTTAAACTATTTCTTTTTTAACTGAGTCACCGCAATGTTTCTCCCATTCAAAGGATGTCAACAATATATTCTCCCATAAAGTGTTTCATATGGAGCCATTTGGATTCTTGAATGGTATTTTTTATTGTAAGCGAACTAAATGAGAGGTTGGTGATCATCCCGATTCCCCTTGAATCAATCACACAAGCTATCAACATGTCTTCTAAGGTATGAATAATATTCTCCACTTGCCTATCCGTCTGAGAGTGAAAAGTAGTGCTTAAGTTCACGTTTGAACCCAAACCTTTCTGGTAAGACTTCCACAACTGTGCAGTAAATTGTGAACCTCTATATGAAATGATAGAAATTGGGACTCCATTGAGTCTCACCACCTCCTGAATGTATAATTTCACTTAATCCTCTGCCGAATGAGTAGCCTTTACCGGCAAGAAGAGGGCGAATTTGGTCATCCTATCGACAATCACCCAAATTGAATCATGCTACCTGCGAGACCTTGGCAAGCCTGTGAGTAAGTCCATATTAATCATCTCTAAATTCCATTATGGAAGTTCTATATTCTGAGCCAACCCTTCATGTCTTTCTTGTTCAACTTTCACTTTCTGGGAATTCGAGAACTTGGCAACAAACTCAGAAATGTCTTTCTTCATACCTTTCCATCAATATAAATCTCTCAAATCGCGGTACATCTTGGTGGAACCCGGATGAATGGAATATCTGGAGCTTTGAGCCTCCTCCATGATCCTCTCTTGAAGCCCATCCACGCTAGGCACACACAATCTACCTTTGTACTTCAGCACACTATCTCCCCCTTGTTTAAAAGATAATACTCTTTGCTTATGAACATTTGCCTTCAATCAAGATTAATGGGGTCTTGGTCTTGCTTTTCTTTCACCTCTAACACTATTGATGATTCAGCCCCATTAGTCACCACTACTTCTTCTGTGGAATTCATAAGTCTGACTCCTAGTCGTGAAAGTTTGTGCACATCTTTGGTTAACTGCCTCTTTTCTTCCTAAACATGGGAGGTACTCGTCATAGATAATCTTCTTAAAGTATTAACAACCATATTAGCCTTACCTAGGTGGTAAAGAATACTCATGTCATAATCCTTGAGTAATTCTAAACACCTCTTATGTCTGAGATTAAGTTCTTTCTGGGTGAATCGTAGGCTCTTGTGAGCAGTGAATATATCCACATGAACATCGTACAAGTAGTGATTCCATCTCTTCAAGGCAATACCACAACATCCAACCCCAAGTCGTGGGTTGGGTAATTTTTCTCATTTACCTTCAGCTATCTGGAGGCATAAGTTATGACCTTGCCATTCTGCATTAACACACAACCCAAACCAACTCTTGATGCATCACAGTACACCACAACACCTTGAGTACCCTCTGGTAAGGTCAAATCGGAGCAGAAGGGGACCTCTTTTTCAATTCTTGAAAGCTTTACTCACAAGGTTTAGACCATTGAAATTTTATTGTATTCTGAGTCAATATGGTCAAGGGAGACATGATAGATAAAATCCTCTCAACAAACCTTCTATAGTAGCTAGTTAAATCCAAGAAACTCCTAATATCAGTTAGAGATGTGGGTCTAGGAAAACTCTGAATTTCTTCTATCTTTTCGGTATCAACTCTAATCCCATCACTGGAAACAATATGGCGCAAGAATGCCACAAACTTAAGTCAAAACTCACACTTGGAGAACTTGGCAAACAACTCCTTCAATTCCAAGTTTGAAGTACTATTCTGAGGTGACTAGCATTGTCTTCTTTATTCTTTCAATAGATTTGTATGTCATCAACAAACATGATAACAAACAGGTCTAAATAATGTTTGAAAATCTATCTATAAGATTGATGAATGTTGCAGGCGCATTGGTCAAACAAAAGGACATGACCAAACCTCATAATTCACATATTTGGTTCTAAAGGCTGTCTTTGGAATATCAAATTCTCTAATTTTCAAGTAATGGTAGCCTTATCTGAGATCAATTTTTGAGAAGCAGGAAGCACCTTGAAGCTAGTCGAAAAGATCATTTATCTTTGGAAGAGAATACTTATTCTTGATGGTAACCTTATATTATTGGCGGTAGTCTATACACATCCTAAGGGAACCATGCTTTTTTTCTCAAACAAGACCGGAGCACCACAATGTGAGACACTTGGTCGAATAAAACCCTTATCTAACAGATCTTTCAACTGTTCTTTCAAATCTTTTAACTCTGCTAGTGTTATTCTATATGGAGGAATAGAGATAGGACGAATATTTGGAATGATGTGTATGCCAAAGTTTATTGCTCTCTCAAGAGAGACTCTGGGTAGATCATTAGGAAAAACTTTTGAAAACTATTCTATTAAAGGAACTGACTGAAAGCAAGGTACCTCAGCACTTGAGTGATTAACTCGGACTAAGTGATAGACACACCCCTTTAAAACTAACTTTCTAACCTTAAGGTACGAAATAAAATTACCCTTAGGCACTGTTGAACTACTACACCACTCTATAACTGGCTCATTCGGAATTTGAAACTTGACAACTCAAGTTCTACAATGTATTGACTCATAACATGAAAGAATCTAGTCCATACCTAGAATGACATCAAAATTTACCATGTCTAACTCTACTAGATCAGCCATGGTGTTCTTGTGATTGATGAAAATAAGACAATCACGATAGACTCTTTCTGGTAGAATAGACTATCCAAAAGGGGTAGAAACACAAAACAATCCCAAAGTTTCTCGAGAAGAATCTCGAATTTATTTGCAACATAAGAAGTTACAAAAGATAAACTTGCTCTTGAGTCTAAAAAAGCATAAACATCAAAAGTAAATACTTTGATCATACCCGTAACAAAATCTGGAGAATTCTCTTGCTCTTGGGAGCTAATGATTGCATAGAGGCGGTTCGCCCCTCCGCCTATACTTGAAGTGCCTCTTCTAGGTGCAACCTTGTCTGGTGGAGCAACTGCTGAAGATTGAGATCTATTGGCCGGATTTCCATCACCCTGCTTATTCTTAGGACACTATATCATCAGGTGAACCTCTTGACCGCACTTGAAGCAACCTGACTGGCTATCACGACACTAACCGATATGGTTTCTAGCACACCTACCAAATGTAGGAGCCCAATTACCTCCTTGTGACTTGGACTGAGCTTGTCTAGACTTGATGTGCTGTGAATTAGGCCATTATACTCACCTTTGAGCTTATGTGCACTGGTAGATGATGGTGTATGCCTCTTTTGTTTCTGAAATTGTGGCTGATTTGAACCACCCTTCTTCTGCTCAGACTCATTCCTAATCTTATATTTCTTGTTTATGTTCTCCTCTCTGTCCCTCAAGTTCTCCTCTTCAACTTGTTTCACATGAAACATCAACCTGTATATAACCATGTCACCTATCAGCATTGTAGCTCAGCCCTCTTTTCTTGAAGCACAACCCAAGCCAACGACGAACAAGCTCATTCTGATGCACATGTCCTTAGCTATCTTAGGAGCATAGTGTGACAGCTGGGTTAACTTCAAACCATATTCATGAACACTGAAGGAGTCCTGTTTCAGTGTAAGGAACTCTCGTACCTTTGCCTCTTTCAGTTCTCAATGAAAGAAACGCCCCAAGAAAGCCTCTTAAAAACAGGCCCAACTCGAATGTGGTGGATCTTCATCTCTGCCCTCCGTCCACTTGTTGAACAAAGTCCTAGCTACATTCTTCAGTTGATATGCAGGTATCTCAACTCTCTCAGCACCAACCACATGCATATCATTGAAGACCTTTCTCAACTCTTCCACAAATTTTTCTAGATCCTCGGTAGTGCTCAAACCACTAAAGCTGGGAGGATTCATTCTTAGAAACTCGGGAAACCTCAAAATACTAGCCTCTTCATGTCGAGCACCTCTATGTTACTCGACTTGGGTAGTCACCACTTGGTTTAACATCCGGATAGGCTCACAGAACTCCGTATTGATGACTTCCCCTTGAGGTTGCACATTTGGTGCATTAGGTACCTCTTGCTCCTCTACATTTGTTATGGCTGGACGACCCCTTGCTTCTCTTCGTGGAGGTCTGATGATGAGAAACACGCTCAAGCACGAATTAGAGAGAAAATTTTTACAAATAAACTCTAACGTATGAAAAGAAATATCAGTTAAGTAAGGAATTTCTAAATGTTGTAGCCTCCTAATCATAGATGTGGCGCGCTTCACACCGATGACAAAGACTTTTGTAACGACCTGTTTAGTCGTTTTGAGCAGCAGATTTTATTTCTGGAAAAACTGTGTGAGTCGACGGAACCCACGACGGACCGTCATGGGCACGACGGGCCGTCGAGGGTGTCTCGTTCCAAAAGACTTAGACTTCTGAAATTTGGGTACTGAAATCGACTCTCTGAACTTGGCGACGGACCTGCAGGACGAACCGTCGTGGGCACGACGGACCGTCGCAGGTGTCTCGTTCCAGAAGACTTAGACTTCTGAAATTTGGGTACTGAAATCGACTCTCTGAACTTGGCGACGGACCTGCAGGACGAACCGTCGTGGGCACGACGGACCGTCGCAGGTGTCTCGTTCCAAAAGACTTAGACTTCTGAAATTTGGGTACTGAAATCGACTCTCTGAACTTGGCGACGAAGTGCAGGACGGACCGTCGTAGGCACGACGGGCCGTCACAGACTCCTTAAACAAATTGAGTCCATGACGAACCTGCATGACGGACCGTCGCAGGCACGACGGGCCGTCACAGGTTGCGTAATCCCAGGTGGAGTCGGATTTCTTTACACGTTTTAAGGGACGTTTTGGACTATTCCTACTTTAATTATAAAGTTAGAGGGTTAAGGATTATAAGTCTAATTACTTGGGGGTTAAAAGAGGTAACCTTGAGTTAATTAGTGGGATATTATTACCATCTTTATACTTAATTATATGTAATTAGGGTAAAAGAAAGAGGGTTTGAATAAGAAAAAGAAAAAGAACAGAAAAAGAGAACGCACGATTGATAGAGAGAGAGAAACGAACGAAGGGAAAAACACAAGCTTTGGGGAAATTTGCTTGCTTGATCACGAATCTTCGGTGGAGGTAGGTATGGTTTTTATGCTATTCGTAGTAAACTCTTTATAGCGAATGATATGTGTTGGGTAGTATTATGAAGTCTTCTATATGCTTAATTGTGTGCATGTATGATGTGATTTTTATATATAT
>NC_028648.1:47495996-47496221 GCF_001406875.1 Solanum pennellii | reverse complement strand
GCTTATCTTAGTGGGTTATCTGATCAAGGCCAGACACCTCCAGTGTTTTCTGCACCAGCACCTCAGGTTCCGGAAGTACAGCAGGCAACTACTGCGGCTCCCCGCATGGATGCTCCATTGGACATAGGCACGTTTCCACGTCTGACTACTGGGCCTATATTGACAAATGATCAGCATGAACTTTTCAGTAAGTTCTTGAAATTGAAACCTCCAGTCTTCAAGGGT
>NC_028648.1:47453092-47492675 GCF_001406875.1 Solanum pennellii | reverse complement strand
GGGAAATAATAGATGTTGAATTTTAGAAGTTATTGAATTGTCTTTTATTAATGAGTTTAAGTCTTCCGCATTGCTTTATGTTGATATTAAATTGAAATGTTAAGGTTTAGATTGGTTGGTTCGCTCACATAGGAGGGTAAATGTGGGTGCCAGTCGCGGCTCGGTTTTGGGTCGTGACAACTTTATAGACACGACTTCATATACTTCCTAAGATTCTTGATTTTTATGCTTTAGTACCATGTTTTTCGAGCCCCGAGCCTACACCATGGACGTGACCAGCATTCTATGACCATTGTTGGTCTTGAGCAAACCTTTGTCCTATCTTATTTAACTCAGCGGAAGACTAAACATATTCATAAGCAAAAAATATTCTCACAAAATAACTTAAATAAATGTCCTGGCCAAGATTGCACTTAAGTCTCAAAATTAAAACATTTGAAATGCAAGATAAGAAGAGACTCAAACTGAATATTCTGACTGGATATATGTCTATGAAGCATCTATAATACTAAGATGAATGTGGGGAAAAACCCCCAACATTCTATAACAAAAAGACTGGAAAGAAAATAAAATGATCCTCCAGAATGCAAGGAGACTCATCACTGACTCTAGATAAATGAGGCACTGGATGATGTTTATTTTGGTTACCTGCATCTGCATCATAAGACAATGCAGGACAACTGGAGTTAGTACATTGAACGTACAAGTATGCGACTTGGAATGCTAAGAAACACTTAAGTGGGAGATTCTCTAACCGATAACCATCACTATGACCCTAAGCAATGGTACAATGTCTTATATCACGTTGCAAGAGGAACATTTTATACCTTGCCATCAGTAAAGAACATGAACTACTAAGTGGATCCAGTAATATATGTTAAATAGCACTAAGGAGTTATCTAAAAAGTATGACCCTTCTTCTGTCCATGGTAGCTACATAGTTTATGGGGGCTCGAGTTAATATGAACTCGTGTCCCCATATCAGTTCTCAATAATACTCCCAAAATACTTAGCTAAAATGTTTTAAAAACAACTTCTTCTCTTGTTTGAGGTAATTTCTCAAACATAGGTTTAAAAGCTCTCTTGAAAATCATGGTTTCCTTTTGACTGAAACTAGCTAAGGGATATATTAGAAGACTAGCTTCCTTCTTCTTGATAACTATTGTGAAAATATTTGTAACTCTTAGGGAATACTTAGTTCACTTATAACTTTTGAGAAATGAACTCAAATATTTACTCTTTTCTTAACTTGAAACTTTGACTTTAACTCAACTCTTAGGGAATACTTAGTTCACGTATACTTCTTAAAGAAACACTTCAACTTTTACTCTTTACTCTAACTTGTAACTTGAGTATTAAAACAAAGTTAAAACGTTTAATAAAGACTCGTGATAACTTTAACAAACTTTACTTTGACTTTTTTCTTAACTTCTAGGCTTAACTCTTAACTCCTTTGACTTTGATCTTAACTTTCCTTGAATTGGATTAAGAATTTCAAGGTTATGATTTGCGTTCTTTAGTGATTTCTAGGTGTTTAGAAATTATTTGAAGTGATTAGAATAACCGGAAGGTTTAAATGTATCTTAGAAGGAATTATAAGGGTTAAACTATGAAAACTGAGCAAGAAACGTCGATCCGGGTGCACTGGTGGCGCGGTGCTCCAACCTCAGTTGATAGAGGCTTGGTTTTGATGCACTGGTGGCGCGCCGAAGCAACTGAAGCTCTCTTTTGTCTCTTTGCAGTCGCGATGCACCTGGCCTTACCTTGGTGCGTCTAATGAATTTTTAACTCGTTCTCAGTCCCTAAAATACCTAACCCCCCATAGTTTCATCCCCAAACCCTTAAGATCACCAATAACTTCAATGCCCATCAAATATGACTCAAAAACAACATCGGAAACTACTAATCTACATCAATGGATATTAAATAAATTCAGCTAAAAAGGGATTCAACGAGAATATCAAGAATTCACTTCTAATCATTTATTTAATCGAGGGATAATACACAAGTACCCCCTCAACCTATGTCTGAAATCTCAGAGACACATTTATACTATACTAAGGTCCTATTACCCCCTGAACTTATTTTATTAATAATTTTCTACACTTTTCGGCCTACGTGGCACTATCTTGTGGGCCCAATGATGGTTGATGTTTTTTTTCAAGCTTGTGCCACTTAGGTTGAAAAGGGTTAGAAAATTACTTAGATGATAGTTTAGGGGGGTAATAGGACCTTAGTATAGAATAAGTGTGTCTCTGGGATTTCACGCATTGGTTGAGGGGGTACTTGTGCATTTTCCCTTTAATCAATTCTAATACTTCTGAACTGAAACAAGATTGGTGTGCGGATGAATTAACCCAACAAGAAAGAGCTCATATACCTTGATAGGGGTCATTCCTCGACGAATTCCATACCTTGATAGGGATCATCCCCCGACGAATTTCACTCGAAATCCTTTGGCGTTATTCTCTTCTCTTTTCTCCCAAACCCTAAGTGTGAAAGAACTTTTCTAATCTGAATTAAAACTTATTTTTACCCCAATTAAACCCTTAAAAACAATTAGGAAATAAATGGGTAAAAAGACTAGTTTGCCCTTCCCTAAATCCAAATTGTACTTTCCTTACTTTAACATCCCAACTTCTGAAAGGCATTTCTCCCTCATACGATATCAAAATCAAACAAACTCGGCACCCTTGGAAAGATATTTCTAAGGAATTTCCAACCATATAAAAATGACTCTAACTCATCTTGACCGAGAATTTATGGTCATTTGAAAATGACCAAAAACTCACTTTCTTTAATAAAGGAAATTTTCCAGATATTCCCTTTTCTTTCCAAACGTGAAAATTTTTAGTTTCTTAGCTTATTCTAGGTTATTAAAAGTTACGAAACGTCACAACAACAACAATTTCGGCCAAAGTTGAAGTATTTATATATTCTTTTCTTTTCACTTTTAAAATATTTATTTTAATTTCTTTTCACTTTGAATTTTTTACAATTAATGCATTGCTTTTAACTTTTAATTATTTTTAATTAATTATGTGTATTTTTTTTAAAAAAATCGAAAGTGTCCTTTGATTTTAATATTTTGATGTTTTGTTTGATTTTCTTCACTTATTTTGATATCCGTCAAAAATTAACTTATTTTAAATACAAGACATTTGAAATCAAATCAAAACGAAAGACAAAGAAAATAAACTCAATAGAAAAATAAATGATAAAAAATGAATGTAATTAAAAAAAATAGTTTCCATACAAGGTAAAAAAATTAACTTAATTTAAATACAGTATAAATAAATAAGAATATTTTTTAAAAAAAACATTAAAAATGTAATTTTTAAAACAATTACAAAATATGTCTATGACTTTTTATTATAGAGATAGCCATTATATCTATAATTTTAAAGTCAATTAAGATTTTTTTTCTTATATAATTTGTTTTTCTAATATTTAGCTAGTATTTGACCAACTCTAATTTTAAAACCATATCATTAAATATATATTTGACCATATATTTTTAATAAAAATATGAAAATATATCATTAAATATTTGTTTGAGTATATAGTTTGGAAGATTTAAAAAATTTGTCTTAAAAAAATTCATGTTTCAAAAAATGGTCTAAAATAGTTTTTGGGAGAAATTTGCTTTCACGCACAATTTATTTTCCAATATAAATGCATATACAAACACAACTTTAAGTTTCAAAATTTAAGGTCAAACGAGATCTCAGTATCTTGACAACAATAAAAAATTTTGTTGTTAAATATTCCTTTTACTTGACCAGTTTAATAAATAAACTGGTAATTCCTCATTTGATTTCTAATTTGTCTTTATTATTAATTATTGTCATATTATAATATTTTAGAAATTATTGAATTTATTATATTCAAATGGTAATATAGTAAAATTTTATTTTATAAATTATTGCTCCGGTCTGTCAAGTCAAAACTATTTATCTTCAAATTTGGAATTTAAATTAAATTGAAATAATATTTGACATATTAATTAATTATCTATAATTACTACAATATACATGGCACAATTATATAAAAGAACATATAGATGTTATATTTTGAGTATCATGTCAACAATAATTTTGTGATGTTGTTTAAAATTGCTTAGCTTTTGCTATTAATACTTGAGATAATGAGGTCATTTTCCTAATAATTTTTCACTTGAATTTTTGTTTCTATTTATTTTATATATTATAAAATTATTCTTGTTTCAATTTTTATATGAAATGTCTTGTTTTTTTATTTACTTGTAAAAGAATGAGGGTCGGGAAGATCTAATGAATTATGTTTTTGTTTTTTGGACGCTTTTAGACATAAAATCTATGAATTTTAAAAGAAAATGGAAGTTGCATTGAGAAAAAAGTTGAATTGATCTCTCATATGGTCTCAGTCATCTAATAGTTCTTAGTACTTTCATAAAATCATTTTCTTTGTTGAAAAAAGATTGAAATCAATAGAAAAATGACTTTATGAGATAATAAATATTGATTGAGTTAGACCAACTATGTTGTTGTTCTTTTTTTAATATTATTATTTTTACTTTTTGGTGTTTCTGTCTGAACAATTAACTTGAGGAAAATTATGTAATTGCACAACTTAAGACAACACAATATCTAAAAGTACTTTTTGGAACATATGTATGTATGTATACGGACACGTGTGTTGCACGTATATCCCTACAAAGTATTTCAAGCCTTTCGAAATGCAAGGGATAATAGTAAGACATGCATGTGCAGCTGTTCTCCAAATTGAAAATCAAAATATATATTTCCATGAGAAAATATATGTTGCAACAATATAAAATAATTGCAAAAAATGACATAATGTTATTAGAGAACAATATACCTCAAATAATATGTAGAATAATCTTGCTGATTTATATTTAACTAAAATATTAACAAAATGAAGCTTAACTATTGCATTCTACTTATATTTTTCTACATGATTTTAATTTAAAAGAAGTTTTTAATAGTTATAATGAAGGAGGGAAGAAATTCATATAGAAACAATCGAAATGTCCAAAACAAAACATAACTTTAGTTCTATGTCTCAATTATGAATTTTATGAAAAAAAATGACATGAATTTTTCTATGTCCATTGCTCCAATAAATTATTTTGAAAGGCTTAAGAGGAATACATTTTAGAAATAATTACAATTGATAAATTGTAAGGAGACAATGTCATCAAACTTATAAAGCACTAGCAAGCCAATACGGTTGCAACATAAAAGTTAAATATATATATACCAAACCAACAAGGTTATAAATGGAAGTTGAAAATACCCCACAAAGTATGTCCAGAAGTATCTACGAATACTATAATTCATCTGGTTGGGGATATGACCTAACAATGTCCTAAACTATATACAAAATTCAATTATGCAAAATTTACGCGTAATCAAAAACTCCAAGAAGAAAGAAGTTCATTTATCCTCATTTAAGACAATAATCTTATTGTAAAGTTCAAGTTGTAACAACTATCTCTGCTTTGGCATAGACTCTGCACAAAACTTTACAATCTGATCACACTTTTGCACAACTTGGCTAAAGCTAGGCACTGATATTAGTTGTCAATTTGTCATGACTGAATAATCAGGTGTCATGTAGAAGTTAGCAAACTTTGAAAGACCACGAGTAAGAAAACAAAAGAGAAATATATCAAAAGACACAAAGATTTAATGTGGTTCGTCAACTGACCTATATCCACAAAGGAGATGACGAATTAAATATAAAAATATGAGAGTACAAAACACGAAGAGAAATAACCTCAACCATTTCACTAAGAATAAAATGAGGTTCACACAAGTGATAACATATCACTTGTGTTCCACAAATTCAAAATACTAAGAATCTAGACTATTCTAACCTCTTGTACCCATGTCTCCCTCAAGTATCTAATATTCTAAACTATCTAGATTTTTCTTAAGTACAAATATCAAAAAGATATTACTCTACAGAATTCTACACAATTCTACTAAATATCTAAGATATCTTTTATACCTCCAAAAAATTAACTTTAATTTTTCCAGATACTACTAGGATGTAAGCACCCTTTATATCAACACAAATGGTGCGGATTAGAGTTATTAACAGAACTAAAAAAATCATGTGTACTCTTAAAAAGTGGTAAAAAAACGTATTTATAAATATTCTAGAACATATTTTTGTCCAAAAAATAAATTATAAATGAAAAATATAATATAAATGGACCAAAAACATTAAAAATAAAATGGATTTAATGTGAAAATCCTTTTAAAAATTGAATACATAAATCTTAAATCGTGAATTTACCTTTGGCGAGATGTCATACACAAAATCTTACTTAGATATCAAATTTACAAATAATCAGATAAAAATGAAATTTAACAAGTTTGTTATCATCAAGGAGAATTGAAGAATCACATACACTAAACAAAAGTTCTTTTTTAGTGTTGCAAACTGGTGAAAACTTAGGTTAATTAATTATTTCAGGTTAATCAAGGGACACAAGTCTTTCCTAGATTTGGTCTAATCCTACAAAAAAATTGAATAGTTTTGACAATGTTGTTGATCTTACAATATCTACAAGAGTTGTTTTTGAAGTTATTTCAAAACTATATTCTTCTAGAAGCCTTTAAAAATAATTCATTGGAGAAATGAACATAAAAAAATTCATGTCAATTTTTTGTAAAAGCATATAACTGAGACATAAAATCAAAGTTATGTTTGTTCCAAACTTTATGTATAATTTAAATAATTGAACGGGAAAAAAAATTACAAATCTAGTTTGTCAGTTAAAGTAATAAGTAACGACAAGAATATACAATTATACTTGTTTAACTATATATTTCATTACATGAAGTTTTATGTCACGCCCCGAGCTACCCCTAAGACGCGGACACGAAACCTAGGAACATATGTGATCCCAAGCTAACCCTACTGGCATGATCATGAGCATACTAAAAATAATAAACTGTTGCGGAAGCTAAATCATACTTAAAATGAAAAGATGGGAAATACCCATATTCTGTAACTGAGATATTTGAAAGCAATGAGTTTAATACGAAAGAAATATTAACCCAATACTAAGCTGAATCTAACTATGTCTGAAAATAGCCTCTAAACTATATTAGAAATACTAGTACAAGCCCCAGCTAAATATAACATAAACTAAAACTAAATGACTAAAGACTGAAATGAAACTCATGACTTTTGTCCTCGGAGAATGAGAACTCACCACCGAATCTGCTGAACTGGAGATCGGGAAATCGATCTATGCGTGATCTGGATGCTGAGAACCTGAATCTACATCACGAGAAGATGTAGCGCACATATGCGTCAGTACTTGAAAGGTATCAAGCATGTAGGATAGAGTAAAGCTGAAATAAAACATAACTGAACAAGCACAAAAATAAGTATAATAATCTGAACGTGATGTGATGAAATCTGAGCTAACTGAATGCAATGACCAATTTATAACATGCTGAAACAGAATACTTAATATACTGATAAATGGTCAATGCAAAGATTCTGACTGAACTGTGGGAGCTACTAATAACCGATAATAAAACCACATGAGTTAAATGTGGAGTCCGATGTATACGCCCCATCGAGAGGACCCAATATACCCTGCCAAAGGCGTAAAGGCATGCTGGCGTGATCACTAAACTGATTGCTCACAGAGGGGACTTACAACCTACTCGGCTAGTAGTTCTGGGACTACTGGGTACACTAAAACCTAGTCCAACTCGGTATTATGCTACTCCCAATGAATTCTATAAATTAACAAATTATATCTGAATTTCTGTAAATACTGGATAGCTCGAAACTGAACATGCAAACTGAGAATGCAACAATTAATCTGGTAATTATGCATTTATAACTGAGGCATGTATATCTGAAGTGTCTGAAATATATGACCTAGCATGTGTAATTCAAGAACTAAAGAAATACAAAGCTAGGGTTTTGAAATTCATGCGATAATCTGAGTAATAACATGATAATATGATTTGGAACATATGTTCAATAAATTCATGAAGTTATATCAAAGTTCTAAAACCCTAGGTTTAATCATGATAAGAGAATGAAGAACTGACTGAAACTAAGGACCCTATGGGTGAAAGAAACCCACTAGTCAAATCACAAATACATGCTGATGAAATCCACGGAAAAATACTTAAGTTTCGGGGCTGGAACTGCTGGAGCTTGTGGCGTTCTTGAACTAGGGTTCTTGAGCGTTTTTCTCCTCTCTTGCTTCTAATTTTCTAAGTTTTGATTTAATGAATTGACTTGGATATGTTTTAATCATGTTTCTAGGGTTAAAATTACAATAATCTGATGATTTAGGGTCAAAACAACGTAACTTAGGGTTTAAATGGAGTGGGAAAGGTCAAAAAGACCCCTAGGAAGGTTGTTGTCGGGCCTCACGACGGCCAGGACTGACGGTCCGTCGTGCCCCGACGCCCCGTCGTTGGGTCCGTCGTGAGGGCCTGTTCGACAAACCTTTACTAAAATGGGCACAAATTTTGACTTGGAGGTCTTAGTTTAGCAAGGTCGGTGGCTAAAAGATAATTCAATTATCTATCATTGGGTAGGTCATGGGAGACCTAATTCATTATCTGCTAAGAGTTATGATCATTTTAAGTTGACCCAACTGCAAATTTCCCCCTATGGTCAGACCTACGGACTGTAGGTCCAGCTAGAACCACGCTGGTCATCCATAGCTCTTGTCAGAGAGTGGTTGAAAGGAGTCTTGATCGACGGTCATAGACTACGGACCGTCGTTTGACCTACGGACTTTAAGTCTGTCCGTCGCCCAAGACTTAACCAATTTTTCTAGGCTGAAACTTTTGGGAGTTTCTGATCCCATCGACGGTTGTGCAGGACGGACCGTGGTTCAAGCTACGGTCCGTCGATGCCACCGTTGGTAGCACCTGCAGATTTTTCTTAAAAACTAATTTTTGGTCTGTTTTCGTTACGGGGTATTACATTATCCCCCCCTTGTGAACATTCGTCCTTGAATGAATACTAAACTAGTTGAAATGGAGGGAGAGAGATGCAAACCCCACTACTAAACACTGAGAATTGAGTTCTGACTGAATTGAGTTCTGAGTACATGCAATTACGCTAAAAATGAAACTACAAACTGAGGGAACATGATTCAAATAATGAGTTTGCACATGAATGACTGTAAAACTGAAGAGGAACTACTACCTCAAGCTGGAGTGGAATCGGAAGGAAAAAGGTAAGGATACTTGGCTTTCGTGGCTGCTTCTGCTTCCCAAGTATCTCCGTCTACGGACTGACTCCTCCACAACACCTTGACTGAAGCGTCTTCTTTGTTTCTCAACCTTATAACCTGACGGTAACGAATCTCAACTAGTACATCCTCATAAGAAAGACTATCTTTCACCGCCACACTCTTTAATGGCACTATAGAGGCCGGGTCACCCACGCACTTCTTTTAGAGTGAGATGTGGAAGACCGGATACACTGCTGCTAATTTTGTTGGCAACTCTAACTCATATTCCACCTTGGCATTCCTTTTCAAGATCTTTTAAGGGCCTACATATCTAGGACTGAGCTTCCCTTTCTTTCCAAATTTCATCACCCCTTTCATAGGTGAGACTTTCAGAAAAACCCAATCATCAACTAGGAACTCTAGTTCCCTTCTCCTTACATCTGCATAAGATTTCTGATGACTTTGGGATGTCTTAAGTCTATCTCTATTGAGTTGACTTTCTCCATAGCATAAAGGACTGAATCGTGCCCTATCAAAGCTGCTTCACGTACTTCAAACTAACCAACAGGAGATCTACATCTACGCCTATATAAAGCCTCATAAGGGATCATCTGAATGATGGAATGGTAGCTATTATTGTAGGCAAACTCAATAAGAGGAAGGTGATCATCCCAACTACCTTTGAAATCGATCACACAAGCTCTCAACATATCCTCTAAGGTCTTAAAGGTACGCTCTGCCTGCCCATCCGTCTATGGATGAAATGTTGTACTAAGGTTAACTTGAGTACCAAGACCTTTTTGAAATGACTTCCAGAAATGAGAGGTAAACTGAGGACCTCTATCTGAGATGATAGACAAAGGAACCCCATACAACCTCACAATTTCAGTAAGGTAAAGCTTGGCATAGTCGTCTGCCGATTATGTAGTCTTGACCGCCAAAAAGCGAGAAGACTTAGTCATCCTATAAACTATCACCCAAATTCAGTCATGCTGTCTGCGAGTACGAGTTAACCTTGTGATAAAATCCATAGTGATCACATCCAACTTCCAAGTAGGAGTATCGATCTCTTAAGTCATACCTCCTGGTTTCTGTTTTCTACCTTGACTTGCTGGCAATTGGGGCACTTACTCACAGAGTTTGCTATATCCCTCTTCATGCCATTCCACCAATAGACTTTCCGCAGATCACGGTACATCTTAGAGGCACCTGGATGAATAGAATACCTAGAGTTTTGAGCTTCTGCAAGAATATGCTGCCTCAACTCTCCCGCATCAGGAACACACAATCTACCTTGGTAGCGAAGTACACCATCTCTCCCTTGGGAGAAAACCTCCACTCTCTGATTGTTGATTGAACCCTTTATTTCAAGCATGATCGGATCACTCTCTTGATTTTCCTTAACCTCTACTACCAAAGACGATTCTGCCTCATTATGAACTGTTACATCGCTGTCTGATATGCTCATAAGGTGAACTCCCAAGCGAGCAATCCTGTGAACATCCTTCACTAGCTTCTTTTTTTCCTCAACATGGGCTACACTACCCATAGATAATCTACTAAGAGCATCGACCACTACATTCGCCTTTCCAGGATGATAATGCACACTTATATCATAATCCTTAAGGAACTCAAGCCATCTCCTCTAGCGAAGATTGAACACATATTGAAGGCTCTTATGATCGGTGAAGACATCTACATGAACACCATACAAGTAGTGTCTCCATATCTTGAGTGCAAACACCACTCCTGCAAGCTCCAGGTCATGAGTTGGATAGTTCTTCTCATGCACCTTAAGCTTTCTAGAGGCATAAGATATAACCTTATCTCTTTGCATCAACACAGAACCAAGGCCACCTCTAGATGCATCGCAATAGATCACATAACCATCTGAACCCTCTGGTAGAGTCAAGACATGAGTTGTAGTCAATCTAGTTTTCAATTCTGCGAAGCTTTTCTCACAATCATCTGACCATTGGAACTTGACCATCTTCTGAGTCAACCTAGTCAATGGTGAGGCTATGGATGAAAATCCTTCCACGAACCTTCTGTAATAACCTGCTAGACCTAAGAAACTTCTGATATCTATAGAAGAGGTAGGTCTGGGCCATTATTTCACTGTTTCTATCTTTTTTGAATCTACGCGGATCCCTTTGCTAGATACAATATGACCAAGAAAAGCAACGGATTGCAATCAAAACTAACATTTACTAAACTTAGCGAATCACTGGCGATCTTTGAGAGTCTGCAGAACAACTCTCAAATAACTTGCATGTTCTTCCTCACTCCTAGAGTAAATGAGGATATCATCAATGAAGACGATAACGAACAAGTCTAAGTACTGTTTGAACACTCTGTTCATCAAATCCATGAAAGCTACAGGAGCATTGGTTAGTCCAAACGACATAACTACAAATTCATAATGACCATACCGAGTTCTGAAGGCTGTTTTTGGAATGTACTATCTCTGACTATGAGCTGATGATAACCCGATCTGAGGTCTATCTTTTAGAAATGACTACCACCGTGAAGTTGGTCAAACAAGTCATCAATCCTGGGGATGGGATACTTATTCTTTGATTGTGACTTTGTTCAATAATCTATAGTCAATGCACATTCTGAGAGAACCATCTTTCTTCTTTACGAATAACACCGGTGCACCCCATGGTGAAATACTAGGTCTGATGAAACCCTTATCTAGAAGGTCTTTTAACTGCTCTTTCGATTCCTCAAGCTCTGCTGGAGCCATTCTGTAAGGAGGAATAAAAATAGGCTGGGTATCTGGAAAGAGATCAATTCCAAAGTCGATTTCCCTTTCGGAAGGAACCCCTGGAAGATCTTTTGAAAATACTTCTGGAAATTCACAAACTACTGAAACTGACTCAAGATATGGGGTTTCAATGCTACAATCCTTAACCCGAACTAGATGATAGAGGTAACCCTTAGATATCATCTTTCTGGCCTTAAGGTAAGAAATAAATCGACCCATAGGCGCTAGGCTACTACTCTTCAATTCTAAGATTGGTTCGTCTGGAAACTGAAATAGAATAATCCTAGTTCTACAATCGACTGAGGCATAAAATGAGTGTAACCAATCCATGCCTAGAATGACATCGAAGTCTACCATTTCTAACTCTACTAGATCTGCTAAGGTGACTTTCTGAGAGACTATGACAGGGCAATTCCTGTATATTCGTCTAGCTATAACTCGATCTCCGACTTGAGTAGAGACTGAGAAAAGTTCTGAGAGAGTTTGTGGAATGACATTGAATTGGACTACTATACTGAGTTACAAAAGGCAACGTCATCTCTATTGTCTTTCCACTGAGTGAACCATATGTGAGTCACATCCTTGAGTTTGTAGGATGCCAATCTCACCTATCACTACCAGTTACTGACATTACAAAAAATATTTTCTTGACTTCATCAATGAACTTCTGTGGGTTCTTACGAACATGCGATCCTAAAAACTTAGACGGATTCGTCCTGACAAAATAACAAACTTTGGATGCCATTGATCGATCAATTCTATTAGTAGGAATTAGAACCTGCTGATTGTTCTGGTTGGTCATACTCTTGACCAAAAGCTGAATTGGCTTTCTTAAATGCTGCATTTGAACTTCCTTATCCGGTACTAGAGGAACTGTGTAAGTACTACGTGCATTAGCATTCCATGCCTAAGCTCTACGAGAAGTAATGATCTTAAGCGCTCAACGTCGAGTAAGAATGGAATTAGATCATACCTTACGCCCGATAAGAGTAACAAGAAGGTGAAGATTTTCCTAAAACACTTCATAGCCTCCCTCTCATTAGATGTGGTGGACTTCACACCCATGAAAAGGACTCTACTTAGTGCGGCTTTTTCAGACATCCTAGGACTCTTGAACCTAGTTCTCTGATACCAAGTTTTTTCACGCCCAGAGCTACCCCGAGATGCGGACACAGAACCTAGGACCACAAGTAATCCCAAGCTAACCCTGCTGGCATGATCATGAACATACTAAAGATAATAAACTGTTGCGGAAGCTAAATCATACTTAAAATGAAAAGATGGGGAATACCCATATTCTATAACTGAGACATTTACAAACAATGAGTTTAATACAAAAGAAATATTAACTCAATACTAAGGTGAATGTAATTATGTCTAAAAATAGCCTCTAAACTAGACTGGAAATACTGGGACAAGACCCAGCTAAATCGAGGAAAAACTGAAACTAAATGACTAAATACTGAAATGAAACTCATGACTGTTGTCCTCGGAGAATGAGGACTCACCACTGAATCTGCTGAACTGGAGATTGGGAAATCGAACTATGCGTGATCTGGATGCTGAGAACCTAAACCTACATCACGAGAAGTTGTAGCGCACGTATGCGTCAAACATAACTGAACAAGCACAAAAAGAAGTATAATAATCTGAACTTGATGTGCTGAAATCTGAGCTAACTAAATGCAATGACCAATATATAACATGCTGAAACTGAATACTGATTATACTGATAAATGGTCAATGCGGAGATTCTGACTGAACTGTGGGAGATACTAATAACCGATAATAAAACCACATGAGCTAAATGTGGAGTCCGATGTATACGCCCCATCGAGAGGACCCAATATACCCTGCCAAAGGTATAAAGGCATGCTGGCGTGATCGCTATACTGATTGCCCACAGAGGGGACTTACAACCTAATCGGCTAGTAGTTCTGTGACTATTGGGTATGCTAAACCCTAGTCCAACTCGGTATTATGCTACTCCCAATGAATTCTATAAATTAACAGATTATATCTGAAATTCTGTAAATACTGAATAGCTCAAAACTGAACTTGCAAACTGAGAATGCAACAATTAATCTGGTTATTATGCATTTATAATTGAGGCATGTATATCTGAAGTGTTTGAAATATATGACCTAGCATGTGTAATTCAAGAACTAAAGAAATACAAAGCTAGATTTCAAAAATTCATGCGATAATCTGAGTAATAACATGATAATATGACTTAGAACATATATTTAATGAATTCATGAAGTTATATCAATGTTTTAGAAACCCTAGGTTTAATCATGATAAGAGAATCAAGAACTGACTGAAACTAAGGACCCAATGGGTGAAAGGAACCCACTAGTGAAATGCACATACCTGGTGATGAAATCCACCGAAAAAATATTTAAGTTTCGGGGCTGGAACTGCTGGAGTTTGTGGAGTTCTTGAACTAGGGTTCTTGAGCTTTTTTCTCCTCTCTTGCTTCTAATTTTCTATGTTTTGATTTAATGAATTGACTTTGATATGTTTTATTTATGTTCCTAGGCTTAAAACTGACTAAAATCTTATGATTTAGGGTCAAAACGACGTAACTTAGGGTTTAAACGGAGTGGGAAAGGTCAAAAAGACCCCTAGGAAGGTTGTTGTCGGGCCTCACGACGGCCAGGACTGTCGATCCACGTGCGCCCGACGCCCCGTCGTTTGGGTCTGTCGTGAGGGCTTGTTCGTTAGGCCTTTACTAAAATGGGCATAACGTTTCAGCTAGGTCGGTGGATATGGAAGGATAATTAAATTATCTATCTGTGGGTAGGTCATGGGAGACCTAATTCATTTTTTGATAAGAGTTATAATCATTTTAAGTTGACCCAACTGCATTTTCCCTTACTTGACTAAAAATTTTCCCCGTATGGTCAGACCTACGGATCGTAGGTCCACCTACGAACCATGCTGGTCATCCATAGCTCTTGTTAGAGAGTGGTTGAAGGGAGTTTTTGTCGACGGTCACGGACAACGGACCGTCGTTTGACCTACGGACCATAAGTCCGTCCGTCGTCCAAGACTTAATCAATTTTTCTAGTCTGAAATTTTTGGGAGTTTCTGATCCAATCGATGGTTGTGCAGGACGGACCGTGGTTCAGGCTACGGTCCGTCGATGCCACCGTTGGTAGCACCTGCAGATTTTTCTTAAAAACTAATTTTTAATCTGTTTTGGCTACGGGGTGTTACATTTTATTCTATTTGTAGATTAACTAAATAGAAGACTCAAACCTACTCAAACATCAGTGAAGTATAGATACTTGGTCACAATAGACTTAACTTGAATACATATCGACCTGTGTGTTGCACGTGTATCCCTATCAAGTATTTCAAGCTTTCTAAAATTACATGACTATATATATATATATATATATATATATAGAGAGAGAGAGAGAGAGAGAGAGAGAGTGAGAGAGAGAGACGTGTGTTGCACGTGTATCCCTATAAAGTATTTCAAACTTTCTAAAATTAAATGAATATTAGAAAGACATGCATGTGCAATGATCCCAAAATTTAAATTGAAACTACATTTTCTCATGAGAAAATATATGTCAGAATAATATAAAATAATTGTAAAAGATGTCATATTGTTACTCGAGAACAATATAACTCAAATAAGATGTGAGTAATTTTGCTGATTTATATTTTTACTAAAATATAAACAAAAATGAAGTTTGACTATTACATTCTAATTATATTTTTTACATGACTTTAGCTTAACGAGTAGTTTTTAATAATACTAATAATGAAGGATGGAAGGAATTCATATAGTAACAATCAAATATCAAAAAGCAAACATAACTTCTGTTCTTTATCTTAATTATAAACTTTTACAAAATGGCATGAATTTTTCTATGTCCATTACTTCAATAAATTATTTTAAAAGGCTAACAGAAGAATGCAGTTTTGAAATAATTTCAAATAATAAATTGGTAGGGCGACAATGTCATCCTAACTAATAAAGAGTTAGCAAGCCGATAAGGCTGCAACATAAAATTTAAAACATATATACAACAAACACTAATACAAAAACTGGGGGAAAATGACATTGAAAAGAGACGGACGGTATCTCTCAAAATAACGATGGTTTTTGAGACGCTATCCGTCGCTCTTTAGTAAAAATAATTATTTTTAAAATTATTTGACGAAAAGTGACGGACAACATCTTTTAGTCCGTCGTTTTTAGATGATTTTTTGTGCCAAAAAATGTATATAATTAATAATTCTTTACTTAATATAAATAGTGACACCTTCCATCTCTTCTATTAAAAATAATTATATATAAGTTAAAATTCTATATACACTGTTCCTCGCTTCTAATTTATTCAAAAATATATTTTTTAATATAGCGATGGACAACGTCTTTATGTCCGTCCCTTATTGGTCAAAAAATTTGGTCAACATTTTTAAAAAAGTAACAGACAGTGTCTCTTTGTCCATCGTTTTGGTCAAAATATTGGTATGTGCTGCTAGCTGATCTTAATTTGTATGGTTTTTGATTAAATAATGATTGAATGAACCTATTGATTGGTCTCGTTTGATGCAAAGTGTTATTATGTGAATTAAAAGAGTGATACTATGTTAAAGATATGTACGAAGATGTTATGTAAGAAGATGTTCCGGTCTGTTGTGCATACTTTCTGTTAATATAACGTTATAAAGATGATATATTTATCAAATTCTAATATGATTCTGTCCAATATGTTTAAAAGTGTTATGTCTAAAGCTATGTTATAAGGTTGGCTAAACAGATCTTCATGATATCATAAGTTGAATGAATGTTTGTGTTTTGCCAGTAAAATGGCTAACAATGTCTTGCCCAAAAGTTTAATGGAATTGGCTTACATTATTGCTTCTAAATAATGATGGAAAAATTGACTAATGAGAATCTCATGAAACTATATTTGAATGAATGTTGGGCTTGTGCCAATACACTAGCTATGAAGTCATTTCCAAATTTTGTAGGCCAATACTAAATTTACACCAATCTTATGTGCCCAATATAATGCAATGTCGAATTAAGCATGACCAACAGAACAAAATGAATCCATACTAAGGTTATGTCAATCAATGGGACAAGTCCCAACATACCCTAGAATGAATTGACTAAAATGTTGGATTGTCAAATGAATAAGCACATCTAAAGTAATTCAATGAATCCATAACTAAGGGCATGCCATTCATTAAGACAACTCCCAACATGCTCTAAAAGAATGACATATGAACTCATGAAACTCATTGAATGAAGTGCTCATCGTCCATAGACGATGATATGAATCTACTATACTAAAGTAAGTAAGTAACGTGAGTTATAACATAATTAAAGGGGTATCAAGTAAGTGACAAGAATGGGGTGTTAAAGGAAGTGAGACAAGTCTCACTTCCACATAAGCTACTATGTTAAAAGAAAACTCACGTATGAAGGTGTTAGAATCTGTGAGCCAGTCTCATTAACACCAAAGGATGATATGTAAGGAAAATACACATATCATCAATATATACAAGGATGACCAGTCATCAATAGAGTAAGTAGATCTCAATCTAGAAGCAAGCCTCCATAATGCTTGAGTCAACACTAAAAGATAAAGAAGAAATGAACATTCACGTAAAAAGGGGTGAGTAATTATGAAGAGCAAATGTGCTAACGCTAATGAATGTGGTGAAAACATGATAAGAGGCTTCTAAAAGATGAGATCAATCTCAAATGATCCTAAGTAAATGTTACAAAAACGTACTCACCCATGAGAGTGTAAAGCTAAAGAAGAGACAAGTCTCTATGAACACTCTAACGAAAGTATTGAGATAAGTGTATACTTAATACTAATGATGAGATGAGAAATCATAGATTGCGCTATGAGATGAGACTGTTTGGCATTCCGGATATGGGTATCCTTATATCTCCTAGTCTTTGAACCTATACTGCCAATATAGGGATCTACCCGGGTTCAAATCTTTATATACACTAGCATGTTCGTGTCACTTTGGCCGGTGATTCCCTCTCTTTTCGGTGTGGGGCAGACACTGGATTTCATGATGCTCACATGATCTATGTCGGTTAAGGTTAAAGTTCCCATAGGAAGAATGAGGCCAGCCTCAAAGTATGGAAGATAATGAAATGAACGATACCGAAGGTGTTTTTGCAAAACAATCAGGAGGTGAAATCAGATTCAAGTAATGACAATAGGTCATTCTTTGTCATTGCACTTCATGATCCCAATGAGAGTCTTAAACATCATCCTAGGTATATTTGGTGTTTACAACAGCCTACGAATGAATGAAATGAATATTGTGAAGTACAAATGGACGAATGAAGCAGACTCTGTGTTTGCTAATGAAGGCCCTCGAGTTGAGGTTCCATATGTTGGGCCCTCACTTGAGATGTATTAATGCTACATCAACGATTCCAAAGTCTCATGTGTATGAAATGTAAAATATATAAAACATGAAAGTATTGAAATCAATGGCATGATCAATAGAGAATTGCTTATGAAAGGTAATGAATATATAGTGTAAAGAATGACTCGCTATAAGGTAGGAATTTCATTCCTTAGTCCTTGAATTTCTTACATCGATTCATTATGGGAATGAGACTACAATGAATCATTGCACTTGTAAGTAAAACATAGGACCAAAAGAATTATTGAACTACACAACAAGAAGAAGAAAAAAGACTGAAAAATAATCTAAGTGTACAAAGAGGAGCTCTCGGCCTAAGAGGATCAAAAATCTCAAATATTCGCTCGAGTTGTTTTAAAATTATGTTGGTGATACTAGTATTTTGTAATCATATAGAAAATGAGTTGTGTGCTTTGAATGAAATAAAAGACATCATATTCATACCACAATTCACAACAAACGATTTAGGAAAGTCTAGTGACTAGGCTTTCCAGAAATAACATGTTGTTTAGGAAGAGCTTTCTTTGATCATGCATAGCCTTATGAGTATGTGTGCATACACACATACTTAGTAGAAGTGGTGTAATAACCCCTACTATTTACTATTTTATAGATGTGGGTTAAGGGACAGATTGACAACTCCTGCAACGGTTTGGACATCAACTTTTCTCCAGACCATTTGGTAGGTCCTCTTGATTTCGAGTATGCTACAGTTTTAGTCTAGCCTTAGTTTTAGAAAAACCTAGTGGATTTTGTCCCTAGCGTTTATTTCGTACTTCCATTTTGAAGCTTTTGTAATAAGGTCGTGTCTGGTAAACGCATTAATGATATATTCTTATTCTGTTTCGAATTGATTCTTATGATTGATGGTTGTTATATTTATGTTGAGTTTAGTATAGGATGAATTCATCAAATAACTATATGAAGTCTATGTATACTTCATACGTTTAAAAGTTTTAAATTTTCCGCTAAAATTAACCATATGAATGTGATGAATGCAAGATGAGACTTGTCTGTGACCTCTAAGAGTTCAACGATGCCGGTTGCAATTCGAATTTTAGAATTCGGGTTGTGACAAATACACATTAAAATTTTTTACCGATAATATCACAACACTTGATACTATATCATCTGATACAAAATTTTTTAATGAATTAAGTATTAGATTCATTATGTTAAACATATTAATGCAATATAATAGTATTTTCAGTACTTACTAATTGTTACAAAAACATTAATTACTTAACCAATACAATGTATATTTTAAAAATAACTTTGTATAAAACACAAAATAATACACAAATTCACTTTATTATAAATTAACAATAGAAAAAAATAGGAAGAATTTAAAAATAAGCGTAACATATCAATTTATTGAATCACGAATTTGTAAGCTAAAAGTACTTTTTTAATATAAAAATTTGTAACAACGGAAAGAAATGTTATAACCTGATAATTATTAGATCTGAAAAAACAAAGTACTCCAAAAAAGTATTGATCTAGATTCTTCTTTCACGAAGATAGTACAAGTCTTCTATTGAGGCCTACTTGTTCACATTGCACACAACAATTTGTGTTTGATGTTAGATTTTCATATGAATCTTTCTTCTGTTGTTTTTACTTTAGCCATTGAGCATTATTTTGTATCTTGGTGGCAAGATAAGTTCTTTCAAAACACATTTCATAACTGATCAATCACTTTGTTCGGCATTGATTCAATTGGAACTACATAATACACTAATACATAGCTAAAATTGTACCAAATATATTTATTATTTAATATTTATTGTATCCTTCCAAATAAATTTACACTTCAAGATACATTATTATAACTTGTTCAACGGATCATATATAATTTTTGGTTATAATACATATTAGTGTCCCCATAGTTTTACATGTTTTAGATACATATAAAAAATGATACAAAACACAACTATGTATTAGAAAACATATATGCACGACAAAAGTATATTAGGATCTTTACTGCTTACATGAATAATAGATAACCGGTATTGTTTATGTTAAAACATATATTATTCTAGAACACATAAACATATTGAAATTTAATCTGATAAATACCTCTTGAACAAATACCTTCGAGCGAATCCACAAGTTAGACGGACCTTCAAGTGAATCTACAAGATAAATAATAGTTATTGTCTTCTACAATTATCCCAAGTCACATTCGAAATCTCTTAATACATGGGTGGGAAAATATCGAATAGAAAACTAATCTCTTTTCAAGGTTAGGATAATTCCTATATATAGAGATTTCTTCCTAATCCAAAAAGGAATCGAAAATCTAATTTTTCTAGAAGACTAGAAAAACCCATATTATTCTTCCTTTTTCCATAGAAATAGGATTATGAGTTCTAGTTTAAAATGAACACTATAGGGACCAAATAATTAATTATCGAGGCTTCCTATTATGGAAATAATTCTAAATAATGAATTTGAATTATTCTTACCCTAATAAATTACAAATCATTCCGCTAGAAATTCGTAATTACACTTCTCTACTTCTTGATTCCCCATGCTACGATTTCAGATACTAATAAATAAATTAAATTACTGACGAATTTAACTTAATGATTTCCTTTATAGCACTACTTAACTTATTTCATGTGTTGGATTCATAAATACTAGCAAGATTTGACACGATGAAAACTTATAAGTTTCTCAAAATGACATATCAATCATTCTCTATAATGTGACATGGATTTCATCAACTAACTTATTATTTCACCAATATATATTATTATCATTCCACTTATCACGCATATTGACCCATCTCAGAATCTCACTTTTTAATAAATTAAAACGATAATTAATGTATACAAATCATAATAGTTATATCAGGATTAAGAATATAAGTATATTTAATAGTTTAGAGAATATGTTTTGCCAGTTAGTCGAAAACAACTATATCTACTTGGTCCCTTTCAATACATACAAAATGTACTAGCACAAGAAGTTGGAACTATATCATTCCCATAATCAGAATAAATTACATATAATCTTGTGCTACAATTGTACCTGATGACATGTTCAATTTCCATTATAGATTGAGAACAAAACACTTATACTTGTAAGAATCGATGATTTAATCCTCTGTGTATAAGCTAAAACTTTACACACCAAATCATCTATTATATAAATGATTAGATACCATAAACGAATACATGATCTATTAAAATTGAGTAAATATTTTTCTCTAATAAATATTATTCTTGACATATGGTTAATAGTATACATTCCAACAATCTTCTACTTAGACTTTTCACCATCACAATTGTTATAATGTAATATATACATGGTTAATAGTATATACCCTAACAATCTCCCACTTAGATATTTAATCTTAAAAATTGTTAGAGTACTATGTACAAACACATTATTAATAGTACATACTCTAATAATCTCCCACATAGACTCTTAACTATGCCTTTACAACTTTCACATGCATTCCTTTATTTCTTATCGAAATAAAATTTACCAAGCTATTTTCTCATGCAATTTTGTGTAGTAGTGCATCATCTTAATAAACTGATTTTTTACTTGATATTGAGAAACTTTATCGTGAAACCCTCCAAGAGTGTACTTTTTTTCAGGAGCTCTATCATAAAAGTTCTCTTAGGCATACAAAACAAATCAATCTTCATTATGATTCTCCCACTACGATTAAGTACTACTATTATAATCACACTTTCATGTTCTTGAGTTTTGATATTTACAAATTTTCATGAAGTGTTCTTTTAGCGTTACTAGGAGATATGAACATCTTTAGGCTTATGGCTCTACTCAGCAGGTTGAGGCTGATAAGGTTAGGGAATAGGACAAGGAGAGTAAGAAGGCTAGGATCGGGAACTATGAGTATTCTTAGTAGAAATCGGGTTGTGAAAATTGCTCACAGAATCAACAGAAGTTTTCAGCTCCAGCCCTTCGTCGGTTAGTGTTCCATCCTCCAAGAACAGGTACGACCATAAGGTTAGAGCGCCATGATCTAAGTCTCAGGGAAGTGTTTCAGGAACCTAGACTTACCCCACTTGTCCAAGATGTGGTAAGAACCATCCGGGCGAGTGTCTCATAGGAAAAGGAGGATGTTTTGGGTGCGGTCAGTATGTTCACAAGTTGAGGGATTGTCCTTCTAGACAGGTTCAAAGAGGTGGTAATGGTAGAGTTCAGTCTACCACTTCATTAGCACCAACAAGTCACCCGACTCAGCAGGGTAAATCATCTGGTACAGGTGGCGGTCAGCGCCAGAACAGGTTGTATGCTATTCAGGATCACAAAGGTTCTCCTGAGGTAGTCACTGGTACGTTACGAGTCTTTGACTTTGATGTTTAAGCATTGCTAGATATGAGGGCTACTCTTTATTTTGTAACTCCTTACATAACAGTCACATTCAGTGTTAGTCCAGAAACTCTCTCAAAACCTTTCTCAGTCTCTACTCTAGTCGGTGACCCAATTTAAGCTAGAAGGGTATACAGAAATTGCGTTAGCACAGTCTCTCAGAAAGTCACCTCAGCAGATCTTGTAGAATTAGAAATTGTAGACTTCGATGTCATTCTAGGAATGGATTGGTTACAATCCCGTTATTTCTCGGTCGATTGTAGAACTAGGATTGTTCATTTTTAGTTTCAAGATGAATCAATCTTAGAATGGTAAAGTAGTACCTTAGCGCCTATAGATCGATTCATTTCTTACCATAAGGCCAAAAAGAGATCTCTAAGGCTTACATCTATCTTCTAGTTCGGGTTAAGGATTGTTGCTCTATAACCCCAACTCTTGAGTCAGTTCCAGTAGTTTGTGAGTTTCCTGAAGTTTTTCCAGAAGATTTTCTTGGAGTCCCCCCTGAAAGGAAAATCGACTTTGGCATTGATCTCCTTCCATATACCCAGCCTATTTCTATTCCTCCTTACATAATGGATCCAGCAAAGCTTAAGGAGTTGAAAGAGAACTTGAAAGACCTTCAAGATAAGGGTTTCATCAGACCCAGTATTTCACTATGGGGTGCACCAGTGTTGTTTGTAAAGAAGAAAGATGGTTTTCTCAGAATTTACATTGATTATAGACAGTTAAACAAGGTGATAATCAAGAATAAGTATCCCATCCTCAGGATTGATGACTTGTTTTACCAACTTCTGGGTGCTAGTCATTTTTCAAAGATAGACCTCATATCGGGTTATCATCATCTTAGAGTCAGCGATAGTGACATTCCAAAAACATCCTTCAGAACTTGGTATGGTCATTACAAATTGGTAAGTATGTCCTTTGGACTGACCAGTGCTCCTACAACTTTCATAAATTTGATGAACAGAGTTTTCAAACAGTACTTATACTTGTTCATTATCATACATATTGATGATATCCTCATTTACTCTAGGAATGAGAAAGAACATGCGATTCATTTGAGAATTGTTCTACAGGCTCTTAAGGATTTCCATTTACTCGCTAAGTTTAGCAAATGTGAGTTCTGGTTGAAATCCAATGTTTTCCTAAGTAACATTGTATCTAGAGAAGGGATCCGAGTTGATTCACATAAGATAGAAGGATTGAAACAATGGCTCTTACCTACCTCTGCTATAGATATAAGAAGTTTCTTAGGTCTAGCGGGGTATTGTAGAAGGTTCGTGGAAGGATTCTCATCCATAGCCTCACCATTGACTAGGTTAACTCAGACGATGGTCAAGTTTCAATGGTGAGATGATTGTGAGAAAAGCGTTGCAAAATTTAAAACTAGATGGACTACAAATCCTCTCTTGACTCTACCAGAGGGTTCAGATGGTTATGTGATCTATTCTGATGCATCCATAGTTGGCCTAGGTTTTGTATTAATGTAGTGAGATAAGGTTATAACATATGCCTCTAGACAACTTAAGGTTCATGAAGAATAACTATCCAACCGATGACCTCGAGCTTGCAGTAGTGGTGTTTGCACTCAACATATGGAGACACTACTTGTATGGTGTTTGTGTAGATGTGTTCACTGATCATAACAGCCTTTAGTATTTTTTCACCCAAAAAGAGTTGAATTTTCGTTAGAGGAGATGGCTTGAGTTCCTTAAGGATTATGATATGAGTGTGCATTATCATCCTGGTAAGGCGAACGTAGTAGCAGATGCTCTTAATAGATTATGTATGGGTTGTGTAGCCCATGTTGAGGAAGAAAGGAAGGACTAGTGAAGGATGTTCACAGGCTTTTTCGCTTAGGAGTTCGCATTATGAGCATAACAGACAGTGGTGTAACAATTCAAAATGCGGCAGAATCTTCTTTGGTAATGGAGGTTAAGAATAAGCAAGACAGTGATCCAATCTTGCTTGAACTTAAGGGTGCAGTCTACATACAAAGAGTGGAGGAGGTTTTCTCTCAAGGGGGATATGATGTACTTCGCTACCAGGGTAGATTGTGTGTTCCTGATGTGGGTGAGTTGAGAAAGCATATCCTTGCAGAAGCCCATAGCTCCAGATGTTCTATTCATCGAGGTGGTACTAAGATGTACCGCGACCTACGGGAAGTCTATTGGTGGAATGGCATGAAGAGGGATATAGCAGATTTTGTGAGTAAGTGCCCCAATTGCCAGCAAGTCAAGGTAGAACATCAAAAACCAGGATGTATGACTCAAGAGATTGATATTCCTATTTGGAAGTGGGACGTGATCAATATGTATTTCATCACAGAGTTACCTCGTACTCGCAGACAACATGACTCAATTTGGGTGATAGTTGATAGGATGACTAAGTATTCTCACTTTTTAGCGGTCAAGACAACAGATTCGGCAGAGGAATATGCCAAGCTTAACATTAATGAAACTGTGAGGTTGCATGGGGTTCCTTTGTCAATCATCTCATATAGAGGTCTTCAATTTACCTCTCATTTCTGAAAGTCCTTTCAGAAGGGGCTTGGTACTCAAGTTAACCTTAGCACAACATTTTATCCACAGACGGATGGACAGGCAAAGAGTACCATTCAGGCCCTAGAGGATTTTTTGAGATCTTGTGTGATTGAATTCAAGGGTAGTTGGGATGATCACCTTTTGCTTATTGAGTTAGCTTACAAAAATAACTACCATCCCAATATTCCGATGGCCCCTTATGAAGCTATGTATGGGCTTAGATGTAGATCTCTCGTTGGTTTGTTTGAAGTGGGTGAAGAAGCTTTGATAGGGCAAGATTCAATCCTTTATGCTATGGAGAAAGTGAAACTCTTTATAGATAGACTTAAGACAACATAAATTCGTTAGAAATCTTATGCAGATGTAAGGGGAAGGGAACTAGAGTTCCAAGTTGATGATTGGGTTTTTCTGAAAGTCTCACCTATGAAAGGGGTGATGAGATTTGGCAAGAAATGGAAGCTCAGTCCTAGATATGTAGGCCCTTACAAGATATTGAAAGGGTTTGAAAGGTGGCATATGAGTTAGAGTTGCTAGCAGAATTAGCAGCAGTGCATCAATTCTTCCACATCTCGCTCTTGAAGAAGTGTGTGGGTGACCCAGCCTCTGTAGTGCCATTAGAGAGTGTGGCGGTGGAAGATAATCTTTCTTATGAGGATGTAGCATTTGAGATTCTTGACCGCCAGGTTAGAAGGTTGAGAAAAGTTTTTTTTGCTTCAGTCAAGGTTTTGTGGAGGAGTCAGTTCGTAGAGGGAGCAACTTGGGAAGCAGAAACAGCCATAAAAGCCAACTATCCTCACCTCTTTCCTTCTGATTCAACCCCATCTTAAGGTAAAAGTTCCTCTTCAGTTCTCCAGTCATTCATGCGTAAATTAAGTCTTAGAATCATGTTCCCTCATTTTCACTTGCATTTAAGCATATTTCAATGTTCTCAAAACTCAACTAACTTGGAAAGTCAGTTCTCAATGTTTAGTAGTAGGGATTAAAGCTCTCTCCCTTTATTTGAACTGTTTTAGTCTTCATTCGAGGAAGAATTTTTTCAAGGGGGACATAATGTGACAACTCGTATCCTAGATAGACCAAAATTCTTATTTTTAAGAAGTGTAGATTCCATCTATGGAGGCCACTTACGTACCGTAGTGAGGACTACGGTCCTTAGACTAGGTCCATCGATCCTGGTCCACAGATGATGTCCAGTACCTACGAACCTTAGGTAGGACCACGATTCGTGGACCAGGTCTTTCAATCTTTGTCCACAGAAAACTTAGATCCTAAACGACGGCCAGTACCTACTGACTATAGGTGGGACCAAGGTTCTTGGAACAGGTCCGATTATCATGGTCCATAAACCCATTCTCTGAACAAAACGTCAAAGGAATAGGAAATAACGTAGGTGGAACCATGGTCTGTGGACCAGGTCCAATTATTATGGTTCATAAACCCACTCTCTGACCCAAACGAAGAAGTAACAACACAAACCGTACGTGCGACCACGGTGCGTGGACCAAGTCCGTCGATCATGGTCCATAAACCCACTCTCTGAACCAAATGACGAAGGAACATGATGGATCATAGATAGCACAATAGTACGTGGCCAAGTCTGTTGATCTTGGTCCACAGACAACGGACATGACCTACTGATCGTAGTTAGGACAACGGTCCGTGGACCAGGTCCGTCTATCACTCTGACAACAGTTAATTTAGGGGTCTTTTGGTCTTTTCCCACTTTTTTTAAACCCTAAGATACGTTGTTTTGACCTTAAATCATTTGATTTTGTTGGTTTAAGCCTATAAATATAACTAAAAATTACCTAAATCAAATCAATAATCAAAAACTTAGAAAATTAGAAGCAAGAGAAGAGAAAGAGGTCAAGAACCTTAGTTCAAGAATGCAACAAGGTTTCAGTATCTCCAGCCCCAAAATCTAAATATTTCTCCGTGGATTTCATCACCATGTATGTGGGATTTCACTGGTGGGTTCCTTTCACCCATCGGGTCCCTAGTTTTCAGTCAGATTCTTTATTCCCATATCTTGATCAGACCTAGGTATCTAGAACTTCAAAAAAACTTCATGAATTAATTAGTTATATGTTCCAAATCAGATTTCCATGTCATTATTTAGTTTATTGCATGTATTTCAAAACACTAGCTATGTGTTTCTTTAGTTCTTGAATTTTACATGATAGATTAGATATTTTAGTCATTCAGTTATACATGCCTCAGTTATTAATGCATTAGTATCAGATTAAATGTTGTATTCTCAATTTGCATATTCACTTTTGGTCTATCCAGTATTTATAAAAAATTGAGTGATAATAAGTTAATTACATAATTCATTGGAAGAATCAAAATACCGAGTTGGAGTAGGGTTCCGCGTACCCAATTAGCCCAAGAATTACTAGCCAAGTAGGTTATAAGTCCCTTTTATAGGCAATCGGTTTAGTGATCACGCTAGCATGACTTTATGCCTTTGGCAGGGTGTATTAGGTCCTCTTGATGGAGCGTATACATCCAACTCCACATTTAGCTCATGTGGTTTTATTATCGGTTATTAGGAGATCCCGCAGTTCAGTCAGACTCTCTTGCATTGATCTCTTATCAATATTTTTTCAGTATTCACTTTCAGCATGTTATAAATTGGTCATTGCATTAATTTAGCTCAGAATTCAGTATTTCATGTTTAGATTATTATACTTGCTTTTGTGCTTGTTCCGTTCTATCTCATTTCAGGTTTACTTAGTGCTACATGGTCAGTAACTTAAAATACTGACACATACGTGTGCTATATCTTTTCGTGATGTAGGTTCACGTTCTCAGCATTCAGATCGCGCATAGATTGATTCCCGATCTCTAGTTCAGTAGATTCAGTGGTGAGTCCTCATTCTTCGAGGACAATAGTCATGAGTTCATATTAGTCTTTTAGTTTCATCTTTCGCTAGACTTATTTGGTGATTGTCCCAGTATTTCTAGTCGAATAGAGGCTTATTTTAGGCATAGTTAGTTTCAGCTTTGTATTGAGTTACTAACTTTCTTGTATTAAACTCATCAGTATTTCAAATATCTCAGTTATATTATATGGGTATTCCCCATCTTTTTATTAGAGTATGAGTTAGCTTTCGCAAAAGTTTATTCTCTTTAGTATGCTCACGATCATGCCAGCAAGGTTAGTTTGGGATCACTTGTCGTCCTAGGTTCCATGTACGCGTCTTGGAGGTAGTTCGGGGCGTGACAATTACCCCAATTAATGAGGGGTATTTTGGTCTTATACTTACCCTTTAGCTTAAAACATGCTGTAGTAATAAGTTAGGTGTCAAAACTAATTTGGGTCAGTTTTAATAATCTTAAATTACGATTAGGATTTTAGGAGAGAATTCAAGAAGAGAAAATACATGAAAAGGAGGAAAAATCAAGATTTCTTGCGTATCGAGGATTTATTTCGCCAAATCATAGTACGTAAGTTTTCATTATGTTGGGTTTGTTAACCCACACAAAAAATATGGAAATTTCATTCGTAATTTTAATCTTGAGGTTGAATGAGTTGAGTTCTTGAGGTTTTGTTCTTCTTGCTTTGTTTATGAAGTATGATGAATTTTTAGGTGAAGATTTCGATTGTTGATGGTGGTTCTCTAGGAAAAGAGAGTATATTCTTGTCAACTTGTATTGGGTTGGGTTTGTTAACCCACACAAAAAATATGTAAATTTCATCCGTAATTTTAATCTTGAGGTTGAATGAGTTGAGTTCTTGAGGTTTTGTTCTTCTTGCTTTGTTTATGAAGTTTGATGAATTTTTAGGTGAAGATTTCGATTGTTGATGGTGGTTCTCTAGGAAAAGAGAGTATATTCTTGTCAATTTGTATTGGGTAATTCAATCAAAGGAAAATTTAGAGGAAAACAATCTATTCTAGGCGAATTAGGGTCAGAAAACGAGAAACAAAATTAGTCAAGTTTTCTTGGAAAGGGGCTGGCTTGTCGTGCCAGCTTTGAGCCAGAAAGTTCCCTGTGAAATTCAAAGGTTGGATCCTATCGCCACTGAGTGTTCCAAGGACTCCTGCCTCGACCTATTTTCAGTAGTTTGCTTCTTGTGAGTTCCTTTAAAGTATGCCTTCACTTCTTCCTGATTCTAACTACTCTAAACGACATCTAAACAATAATATCTCGTAACTTGAAATAAATAAATGATAAGCTAAGAAAACAAGAATAATCATTTTTTGAAATAAATATGGAAATCTGATAATTTTCCAGCTTTTAAAAGTGAGATTTAGTCATTTTCAAACGGCCATAACATCTATCTCAAGAGAAGTTAGGGTGAGGTCTTTATATGGATGGAAAACTCTTGGAAATATGTTTCAAAGAGTGCCGAGTTTGAGAAATTTCGAGGTCGTATGAGAGAAATATGACTTTCGGAAGTAGGGTTATTGGACTGAGGAAAGTCCAATCCGGATTTCAGTAAGGGCAACATTTTCTTTTCACCCTAGGATTTCCCAATTCTTTTTAAGGGTTATTTCGGGGTAAAAACCAAGTCGTTAATTCAATTTCACAAAAATTAAGAACATATAGGGTTGGGGAGAAAAGAGAAAAGAAGAGGAAGATAAATAATTATCCAAGAACACCAAGATCGTTGCATGGATTTCGTAGGGGGTGATTTATCTCTCGTAGATTTGATTTATGTTTCCGGAATGTTTTTGGGTTTAATCTATTGGGTAATGACTTATTTAGTGATATTAAGTATTTGGTGTCGGATCTATTGAAGATTGGGAGGTTTAGAATTGAAATCGGCGAAGAGAAGCCATAATACCCGTCTGATAGACCCAGCCGCACTACGCCAGCCATAGAGCTTGAGGATAGCCTCTGTCCGCCAGGCTCTGGGACTCTGCGCCTTTCCGAGCGCCAAGGACACCTGGGCACCCCGTTCTTTCCCTATATTTTCATAAAAGTTCCTAAGTGATATACATATCATTTCTAGTTGATTCCAACACCTTATAGTACATCTAATCATCATGAAATCATCCATAAACATGATCATGATCCTTGAACGCGTAATGCAATTCAAGGGAAGATAAGAACAAGGTCAAAGTAGTTCTGAGTCAAGTTTGAAATTTAAGAAGCCAAAGTAAGTTCTTAAACTAAGTATCAAAATCTATAAGGGAACTAAGTATTCTCTAAGAGTTAAATTTCAAGTGAAGTAAAGAGTAAGATTTGAGTTCATCTCTCAAAAACTATAAGAAAACTAAGTATTTCCTAAAGGTTTATAAATGTTTTCACATTTGAGTTAAGAGGAAACTAAGAGTTCCAAAAGAGCTTTGAGTAAGAAAATGAATATTGGTTCCAAGAGGTCTTTTGAAGCTAAAACGAGTTCAACAAATTATCTCAACCCAAAGGAAGGAAGTTTTGCAAAAAGCATGAGCTTATGTATATTTTGAGAGTATTATTGAGCACCGATGTGGGGATGATAGTTCATATTAATTCAAGTATTTATGTAAACCATGGAACCATCATAGGTGTTAACGACTCATACTTTTTAGATCATCACGTAAGTTAAGCTAGTGGATCCACTAAGTTAAGTAAGGTCCTATACCGATGGAAAGGTATAGGATGGTCCTCAACAACGTGAAGTAAAATGTTATATCATCACTCAGGCTCAAGTGATGGTTGTCAGTTAGAGAATCATTCACAAAAGTTATGTTACTTTCATATATAAGTAAAGTTGAGTTTGTTATTGCATTTCTTTACAGAACTAAGTTGTTTTATGGTTTTACAAGCTTTATATATATCACATGTGTTTAAATTGCTATATACATACTTTGAGTTGAGCATAATCTTTATTTGGGCAAAGCCAAGGTAAGTTCATCTTATTTCCCTCAAGCTTAAGTCATGTTTAGCATTCCAACTAGCATACTCATAAATTCAATATACTGATGCCAGTTGTGCTTCATCATTTTATGATGCAGACGCAGGTAACTTGGATCAGCATGCAACGCATCGTTGAGCACTCCAGAGTCAGTTGGTGAGCCTCCTCGCATTCTGTAGGACATCCTTTTTAATGCTTTACTATTTTAGTTCATTAGGATGTTCTGGAGTCTGTTCCAACTTCCATATCAGTCAGTTTAGAGGCTTCGTAGACAGTTAGTAGTTCAGTTCTGGAGTCTCTTTTATTTTATCATTTAATATGTTCAAATGTTGAGACTTAAGTGCCATTTTGAATAAGACAGTTATCTTGAACAGAATTCTTTTAATTCATTATCAGAGATATGTATAGTCTTCCACTGAGCTAAGTAAGATAGGGCAAGGGTTCGCTCACGACCATCAATAGTAATCGTGTGTCAGTCCAGCCCAGGGTGTAGGCTCTGGGCTTCAGAAACATAGTATTAGAGCATATAGTTCAAGAGTCCTAGGGAGTCTATGAAGACGGGTCTATAAAAAGTCTTAGGCATTGGTTTGAAGCGTGCCACATATATGATTAGGAGGTTACAACATTTAGGAATTCCTTACTTGTTTCATACGCATTACGTGTGTTAGAGATTATCTGTAAAAGTTTCCCTCTAATTCGGGCTTACGTATGTTTCAGATACCAGTGACTTCACAAAGAGAAGTAAGAGATCACCCGTTAGGAGAAATGTTGAATCTCACGAATAGGAGTACCTAATGCACCGATGTGCAACCCCAATGAGAGGTTACCAACACCGAATTCTGGGAAGCTATCCAGATGTTAAGTTAAGTAGTAACCAACCAAGGGGGGAAATAAGAGAAGCTAAACAAGAGAGGTCTTACATATTGAGGGTTTGTGAGTTTCAGAGAATCAATCCTCCCAGCTACACCGGATCAAACACTATTGAGGATTCGGAGAACTTTGTGGATGAATTAAGGAAAGTGTTTGATGTAATTAACGTGGTTAATGCTGAGAGAGTTGAATTAGTTGCATAACAAATGAAGAGTGTTGCTAGAACTTCGTTCAACCAATGTAAGGAGGGCCGAGTTAAGGATGCACCACCTCCAATTTCGGCTTTTTGCGAAGAAGCGTTCTTGGGGAGGTTCTTTCCTCGAGATCTAAAGGAATCAAAGGAAAGGGAGTTCCTCACATTGAAACACGACTCCATGAGTGTTCATAAGTATAAGTTGAAGTTCACCTAACTGTTTCGCTATGATCTAGAGATGGTGAAGGACAAGAGGAGCAGAATGAGCTTATTTGTTGCTGATTTGGGTCGTGCTTCAAGCAAAGAAGGCAGGGCTGCAATGTTGATTTGCAACATGGACATATATAGGCTGATGGTCTATGTGGAACAAGTTGAAGAAGAAAAGCTGAGGAACAAAGAGGAGAACCGAAACAACAAAGCTAAGACTGGGAATGATTCTAGTCAAATAAAAAGTGGTTCAAGTCGATCTCAATTTCATAAATCAAAGGGGCATGCACCATCATGTGCTAGTGCACTTGCTCCTAGAAATAGATGTGAGTATGATGGACTGAATTCGCAGAACTTCAAGGCTAGGCCAATCTTGTCCCAAGGTAGTGTAACACAAGGAGGTAGTTGGGCTCCTTCATGTGGTACGTGTGGTAGAAGCCACCTCGCTAAATGTCATGATGGCCAGAAAGGTTGCTTCAAGTGTGGCCAAGAGGGTCACTTCATGAGAGAGTGTCTAAGAATAAGCAAACTGGTGGAAATCCGGTACTACAACAAATTTAACTATTAGGGATAAATAATTTTGTCATTATAAATCATATTTCGTCACTAAAAATCATGTATGATTAAAAATAATTCGTCACTGAGTCATCACTAAAATTATTGTATTAACTACAAAAATATAAATCATCCCAAAATGCTTAAACATTTGTGACAAATTTATTTGTTGTAAAAAGTATATTTTTTGTAGTTAATAGTATGCTTTGTTAATGAAAAGGTTATTACTACCAACAAAATTATATTGTCGCTAATTATTTTACTTCAATAAGTGACGAAATCAATTGTCTCTAAATTTATATATATTTCCTAGTTGAACAAAATCTAATTTCGTTACTGCTTACCATCAGACCAACTCTGTCTTCATATTCATTTTTGTTTTATTTTATACTTGATTCACTTCTTGAAATTTATACTCATGCACAAATGCATGAAATTTATCACTCGCATTTCATTCAAATGTACATCATATTTGAATTAAACCGTGTATTTTCATAAATATGTTTCAATATATTCAGTATAATTTTTCATTTTATTTATTTATTTTTGTAAATTTTTAAAATTATTCAGTACAATAATAAATTTATTTAAAATTTAACTTTAGATTTTATTAAAATAAAAATGAATAATTGGTTCAAGTTGAATATCGATACCAATAACTATAGTACTTCAACATAATATATTTGAAATCCTCGTTAGTTCATTTCTTTTATTTGTGCTTTAATTTTTTAGTTTGTTCAATTTTCACACTGATGAAAAAATTAATAGAAATTCATGAAATATATTGCACCTTTGCAAAGTCTAAGTTTGTAAGTCGATGTTATCTTTGTATAGTTACTTTACGTACGTATGTGGAATTACTATTAAATATATATATAGTTATATACAAAAGCAAATAGATTGACTTACTCTATATAGTTTATCAATCACAAATAAATAGACATGCACAAAACTTAGCACAAAGACTTGAAAAAATATTTTTTTATCGTGCTTATCAATAAAAGTGTATCAAATAAAAAATAGAAGTGCGAAACAAACAAATATTAATGATCTAGTGGTAGAAACGTGCCCACTTACAGTACCTATAACCTGAATTGTATTTTTCAAATGCTGCATTTTATAATTGCGTAATTTAAGAATATTGATGTATTGAACTTTTTCATTCTTATAAAATTAACCAAATTTATTGGTTTTAATATTTTCCCTTGTCAATTAACGAATGGACTCTGTCTACTTCTTATGAAGCACTTGTATTACTCTTTTTTAAGTTGTCACTTGTAATTATGAACAATGGTAGAAATTTTTTTTATTTAGATATGAATTTTTTTCGTAGCAAATAGTTTAATTATTCACTAAAAATATTAAGTCGTCACTATTTAACACCTTGCACATTTTGTGATAATTTTTGTGGTTTCATTAAATCATTGATTGATTATAGACAATTAAATATTTGTCACCAATTATTTATATTATTAGTGACGAAATAAATGTCATAATTAAATATAAATTTTCATAGCTAAAATTTATAAAATTCAACTACGAATTCTAATTTGTCAATGTTGTAACAACATATTTTTTTAGATGAAATTTTTTGGCGTCCAAAATTTAATAAGTTATAATACAAAAAATATTTTTTTATGAATTAAATACATTATTATTGATGAAATAATATGTCACTGATTACTTTAAATTTGTGATGAACACTACTTAACAAATGATGTCAACTAATTTTTTGGTGGAAAACTTCAGTGGACAAAACGTTGCTATGGATTTTTATGTTTCATCAATAGAAGAATGTGTCTCCTATATTTAAGCACGAAAGGTAAATTTTGTCACCTAAAGCAAACAATTAGTGAAGAATTTTATATCGTAGTTTGTCATAAATTACATACACTATTAATGACGAAATAATATCTCACCAATAACTTTAAATTTATGACTAACACTACTTAACAAAACGACGCCAAATAACTTTTTGGTGAAAAACATTAGTGGACAAAAATTTGCTACGAATTCCTATGTTTCATCAGTAAAAGTATGTGTCTTATATATTTAAGCACGAAAAGTAAATTTTGTCACTAAAAGAGAACAATTAGTGACGAATTTGATGTCGTAGCTAATAATTTCTTAGCTATATATCATATTTGTTGTAGTGCGGGCAATAGAACTCAATATTCATCAGTTGCTCCATCAGACAGGGCTGCACCAAGAGGAGCCACTTGTGGTACTGGCAGAGGGGCAAACTGTCTCTATGCAATCACTAGCCGCCAAAAGCAATAGAACTCTCCACATGTTTTCACGGGTATGATCGAAGTATTTACTTTTTATGTTTATGCTTTGTTAGACGCAAGAGAAAGTTTGTCCTTCGTAACTCCTTATGTTCGCAAACTAGTTTCAGATTCTTCCTGAAAAACTTTGTGAACCCTTTTGTGTTTCTAAACCTATTGGGGAGTCTATTCTAGCGGAAAGACTTTATTGTGATTATCATGTTTCCATCAATCACAAGAACACCATGACTAATCTAGTAGAGTTAGACATGAAAATTTTTTATGTCATTTTAGGTATGGATTGACTTCATGTCTGATATGCGTCAATAGATTATAGAACTCTAGTTGTCAAGTTCCAGATTCCTAATGAGCCAGTAATAGAGTGGACTAGTAGTTCAATAGTGCTTAAGGGTCGTTTCATTTAGTACATAATGGCGATAAAGTTAGTCTTATAAGGGTGTATCTATCACTTTAGTCAAAATTAAGAACTCGAGTGTTAAGATAACTTCCCTTCTGTTAGTTCCAATAGTCAGTAAGCTTGTAGAAGCTTTGTTATGATGATCTACCCAGAGTCCCTCCTGAAAGAGAAATAGACTTCGGCATAAACATCATTCCATATACTCGTCCTATCTCTATTCCACCATACAGAATGTCACCAGTAGAGTTAAAAGACTTGAAAGAACAATTGATATATCTGTTACATAAAGGTTTCATTCGACCAAGTGTCTCACCTTGGGCGCTCCGGTCTTGTTTGTAAGGAAGAAAGATGGTTCCCTTAGTATGCGTATTGATTACCGCCAATTGAATAAGGTGACTATCCAGAATAGATATCCTCTTCCAAAGACAAATTTTAGAACAAGATATGGGCATTACGTATTTCTAGTTATGTCCTTTGGATTGACAAATGCAACTGTAGCCTTCATGGATCTTATGAACAGAGTATTCAATCATTATTTAGATCTGTTTATCATCATCTTCATTTATTACATACTGGTTCACTTAAGGAGTGAATAAGATCATGCTAGTCAGCTCAGGGTAGTTCTTCAAACATTAAAAGATAAGGATCTATATGTCAAGTTCTCCAAGTGTGAGTTTTCTCTTAAGTCTGTTGCATTCTTGGGCCATATTATTTCTAATAATGGGATTAAAATTGACACTCATAATGTAGAAATAGTTATGAGTTGGCCTAGACCCACATCTCCAACGGATATAAAGAGTTTGTTTTTGGTTTGTTTTGTTATTATAGGAGATTTGTTGAAAGGTTTTCATCTATCTCGTTTCCTTTGACCGAGCAAACTCAGAAGAGAGTCAAGTTTCAATGGTATTAAGCTTTTGCGAAAAGCTTTCAGGAGTTGAAAAAAATATTGACTACCACTATGATTTTGACCTTACCAGAGGGTACTTAAGCTTTTGTGGTGTATTATGCATAAAGAGTTGGTTTGGGTTGTGAGTTGATGAAGAATGACAAAGTTATAGTTTATACCTCTAGAAATTTGAAGGTTCATGAGAATAATTATTCAACTCATGATTTTGAATTGGCTGCAGTAGTATTTGCTTTGAAGATATGGACCCACTACTTGCATGGTGTACATGTTGACATATTCACCGACCACAAGAGCCTCCATATGTGTTCACTGAGAGAGAACTCAATCTCATAGAAAGGAAAAGCTTGGAAATACTCAAGGATTACTACATGAGTATTCTATACCACCCAGGTAAGGCCAATGTGGTTGATGATGCGTTAACCAGGTTGTCTATGGCAAGTACTTCCTATGTTGAAGAAGGAAAGAGGGAGTTAGCAAAAGATGTGCACAGACTTGCACGTTTGGGGCGATACTTATGAATTCCACAGAAGGAGGCATAGTGGTGACCAATTAGGTTGAGTCATCATTAGTGTCATAGGTGAAAGGGAAGCAAGACCCAGACCCCATTTTTCTTGACTTAAAGGTGAACGTTCATAAGAAAAGAGTATTTTCTTTTGAACAAGAGGGAGATGGTGTGCTAAAGTATCAAGGTAGATTTTGTGTACGATGGGTGGATGTACTCAAAGAAAGCTCATATCTCAAGATACTCCCTCCATTCGGGTTCCACCAAGATGTACAACGACTTGAGAGACGTATATTGGTGGAAGACATGAAGAAAGATATTGTTGAGTTTGTTGCCAAGTGACCAAATTTCCAGCAAGTGAAAGTAGAACTCCAAAGAACTGGTGGTTTTGCCAGCAAGTGAAAGTAGAACTCCAAAGAACTGGTGGTTTTGCGCAGACAAGCCTACATACGTCATTCTTACTTCATCTAGGTTCATTTTAGCGGAAAATTTTAAACTTTTTGTTTCTTAACATGCTTACTAAACATTCTAAAACATACGGAATTGTTCACCATAAACCATCTAACATTAAGATCATCAAATGAAAGAAACATTTTATTATAACGATAAAGATGTACACGCAAAAATGGCACCAATACAATGTCTGAAAAAAATTGGAAAGAAATGCTAGTGGAACATACTCCACAATATCAATCCTACAACTAAGCTAGAGTGTAAATGGGAAAGCATCCTCAAAAGCATGAGGGCCTATCAAGCCCGGATGAATGCTCGACGTCTGGATAACTGCAGTGTTGATCCTGTAGCTCTAGCGTCCACCTGTTCCTGCACCTAAAAGATTAGAGTTGCATGGGTTTAGTACGCACTTGTACTAAGTATGGGTATATGCAAGCACACATCAATGACATGCATGAGTAATATTATCTCTTTCCTAACAACATTATTATAGAAGGTCAAGTCAGTAGACTTTCCAAACTGAGATTAGGAAAGTGAGTGAGCTTTCCAAATTTGAATTAGGAAATTTTATGAGCTTTCCAAATTTGGATTAGGAAAGTTATGCCATGAGAGTAACATGCATCATCATAGTTAACATTTTGCACACATAGCACAACAGCGTACACATAGCACATATCATAATTCCTATAACACATAACCTTGTTCATATAATTCATCAGTATGCCATGAGACCTTGGAATCATAGACTTGACATTAAGACTTACCGAAAATGAGGGCTCAACATATGGCACCTTAAGTAGGCAGTCTGCTTTAGGGAACCCAGTCTCTGCTTCGTTCATTCATACGTACTTCATTTCATTTCATTTTATTCATGGGCCACAAAAAACACCAGCTAAACCTAGGATGTAGTTTAAGATATTCATCGGGTTCGTTGTGCAATGACCAACAATGACCTTATGTCATTACTTGAATCAAACTAACCTCTTGATTATCCTATCCTAACAGCTTTGGTATCATTCGTTCCATTATGTGCATCATTTGAGGCTGGCCTCATTCATTCATTGGGAAATTTAACTTTAACTGACATAGATCATGTGAGCATCATGAAATACAGTGTAATGAAACCCCATACTAAAAAGTGGTGGAATCACCTGGAAAAGTGACCCAAAAGATGCTAGCGTACATGGGAATTGAACCCCCTTAGATCCTTATATTGGCAGTATAGGTTCGACGACTAGGAGATAAAGGAGACCCATACTGTAACAACCCATTTAGTCGGTTTGAGCAGTAGAATTATTTTTGATAAATACTTACTGGGTCGACAGACAACGCGACGGATCGTCATGGTCACGACGGACCGTCATGGACTCCGTCGTCCCATACTTGTGCAATTTCTTCTACTGCTCTCTTCACTACCCTCGACGGCAAGTATGACGAATCGTCATAGGCACAATGGTCCATCGAGCGTCTTCGTTCCAAAACACTTCAACTCTTGGAATCTGGGTACTGGGATTACTTCTCTGAACTTCATGACGGACCTGCAGGACGGACCGTCATAGATACGATGGACCGTCACAAGCTGCGTAACCCCACACTTGGTCGGACTTCCGCTAAATTTTAAATGGGCGTTTTGGACTATTCATAATTATAATTATGAAATTAGTGGGGTAATTTTAATAATTTATTTAGTTGGTGGTTAAAGAAGATAATAGTGAAATAAGTAGTGGGTTACTTTTATGATTTTTGATAATTGATTATATGATAATTAGGGTAAAAAGAATCTGTAGAAGAAAAATAAAAAGAGCAGAAGAGGAGAACAAAAGAGAGAGCGTGAATGAAAGAAGAAAGCAAGCGACTTAGACTTCAGATTGAAAAGGTTCATAGGCACTGAGGAAGGCAAAGGCATTGGAGAGGTAGCTTGCTTGATTTCGGTTCTTCGGTGGAGGTAGGTTATGGTTTATTTCTATGTAATAGATAAACTCTAAATAGCGATTGATATGTATTGAGTGATATTGTAAAGTCTCCTATGTACTTGA
>NC_028648.1:47372153-47445549 GCF_001406875.1 Solanum pennellii | reverse complement strand
CTAGCTCGTGCTGGATTCTCTCCTTCACGTCTTGATGTCTTTGAATTTCGGACATGGACCATCTTTTTACTTATTTTGGTTTGTTAAATACTCTTAGACTTGGTAATTTGAGGATAGATGTTCTTGATGTGATGACTTCCAGATTTTGGGGATAATAAGTGTAAAACTTTAGAAGCTTATTTACTTGGTTACATTAATAAGTTTTGGGTCTTCCGCATTATTTTTGTTAATTATAGTTGAACTATTGGCAAATGTTGGGGTTTAGATTTGTTGGTTCGCTCACCTAGTAGGCTAAGTGTGGGTGCCACTCACGACTCGTTTTGGGTCGTGACACTTACCCGGCATGCAGGACAGTCTCATCTCATGAGAGTTATGTGAACCTCCGCCCTTCTCGAAAAAAGGCATCATCACTCATAGCTAGTCTATCAGTGCTCAGTTTAAAATTCCATTACATTCAACTCATACGTCATGGAAGCTGGCTTCTAGTATGAGGACATCATAGCTCAATAGATGATAAGTCCTCTCATCATTAGTATTAAGTGTGTTAATCTCAATACTTTCATTAGAGTGTTTATTGATATTGGTCTCTTCATTAACTTTACACTCTCATAGGTGAGTACGTTTTGGTAACATTTACTTAGGCTCATTTGAGATTGCTCTCATCTTTTACATTATCCTCATATCATGTTGTCACCAAATTCATTAACATTAGCACATTTGCTCTTTATAATTACTCACCCCTTTTTACGTGAATGTACATTTCATCATATGCCAATGCACTTGTCCATTTGTGTGTTTCACACTCTTACTTAACCCTTATAGGGTTTAATCATTTCTTTACATATTATTCATTTCATCACATGCCAATGCACTTGGCCATTTAGTGTGTTTTACACTCTTACGTAACACTTCTAGGGTTATTCCATTTCATTACTTACATCTTAGGTTCACTTATTTTTACATGTATGCTAGACTTATGGGTCTATACATACAAGCCATAAGGCTTCATTCATAGTTCGTTAAAGTGACTCATATCTTCCTAAGATTATGTGGTACAAGACTTATGCATCTTGTATGTATGTCAAGATCTCGATTTCGATCTAAGTAGTTAGCATTATTGTCGAAGATTTAATTCCCGTATGACTTATGCATCTATACAAAATTAGGGCCAGGGAACCCAATTTCGAATCCCTTAGACAACACTTACATTTTTTAATTTATTGTATTTGGGTCCACATGACATTGGTACCCTAGATCAAGCCCCTACATCAACGTTTCCTCTTTATTTTTCTCCTTTGAATTACCTCTTACTTGGTCACACTTCATACCTGATCGACCAGCAAACATACCAACCCAAGATAAGTGATAGGAGCTCATGACAGGGAACATGTAATGGGGAACAATCATAGTTTCGGAATAGAATTATCTCAATCTTAAGGGTCTCTTTGGAAAGGGACCAAGAGTAAGAAAACTCATACCTGATATTAACGTTATTCAACACTTGAACTTTCTGCCCAAACTTCTCCAAATTCACGTCCAATCCCGAAACTCACACCTTACCCGACTAGCGTATTCCGTTTTTCTTAACGTTTTCGGATTGCTTTCTCGTTTGTGTTTTGCGTTCACGTTCTTCCAGTGTGAAAAACTTTTTTTTTCTGATTTTTTTCTCATGTTTGGAAGCCAGAAAGAAAGTGTGAAATGAAAGAGAGAATAGACGTGAAGGAGAGAGAAATAAACGTGAAAGAGGTGAGTGACTTAGGATTAGGTGAAGTAGTTTAGACTTAGTCAACTAGGACTATTTCAAACTTTTCGAATCTGATTGAATAATTTAAGTGAAATGACCATAATTCCCTTAAAAATTGAGATTATAAACCTCAATCTAATTTACTTAAATGTTGATTCCGTCGAGGTTCGAATCGGTGACGTCCCCATCGCGAAAATGGGTCCCTCCGGGTCGACCCAACCCAAACCGCCCCATTAATTAATTAATTAATTAATTAATAATCTGATTTTCCTTTTTATTAAATCAGTATTTAAATATTAATTAATAAAATTAATTCACCAATATAAATAATCAAGTTAAATCATTGCTCCCACCTAGGTTCGAAGCCGGGTGGAGCAAGATTTGTTCTCAATGAGCAATTTTGGCCCTTTTTATAGAAAGTACCCCACCACCTTATTAATTAAATAATTAATTGCATATTTAGGGTAATTAATATACTACCCTTATCCTGGAAAAAGACCATTTTACCCCTACACCGTCCAAACTTAAGCTTTTCCCCCTTTATGTCCGGTGAAGACTCATCCGACTATATCTTCATATTCGGGAGCCTTACATGGCTGGAGCCATCCTTCCCTAGGTGAAATAACTCCCAAAGTTAGTTGGCTTGGCTGTAGCAAGGGTTCAGTGGTCTGGTTCTACGCGCATCAATCCGTGTGAACTCACTCTAATCGTAGGCATTCTAGACACCTTAAGCATTACTTAGCATATCCATTTTTAGGGTTGTTACAAACTTAGTCAATATCTAGGGTTCATCCAATTCATAGGTTCATAGGTAATTTAGTTTAAAATAATCAATACAATATCAATTAAATCATTATTCAATGTTTAGAAATCATTAATGCAAGAACCCATGGTAGAATCATGAAATTGAACAATTTAACTTGAAAATATTAGAAAACATCTTGAGAATCGGGGCTCCTTGATGAAGAGAGTTTAAAGGATAAAAATCCATACCTTGATCAATCTAATTCTTTAATTTGATGAAGAATCTCCACTCTTTTCGTCATTTTAAGCCCTTGAGTTTGGACTTCAACGGAGTCCAAGAGAGAATTCTAGGAATTTGGGGTTTTTGATTTGGAAAAATGAAATCTTCTAAGTGTTAAACACTTATATTCATGTTTAAAATACCCAAAGTAACCCTGAAAAACCTCCAAACAACTTATTTGGAAGTGGGGACAAATTTCAACTTCACCTCTCACTTACTAGTGAAGCTGCATAGAACACAACTTCACAGACGAAAGCGCCATCGACGGTCCGTCCCTTGACCAACGGACCGTCTGGTTGGTTCGTGGTCTAGGACTGAGTCTGGTCTTTGGCCTCTCCTCTCCCACGACTAACTCCCATTCGATGATACCCAACCAACGGGGCATCGATTGAGCCACTGGGCATCGACTACTCCATGGTTTGGTCTGTCTTCGGCAGCCTTGACACCAGGTTTGGATCCTTCCTCTTGAATCACACATAAACACATAATACCACATAGGAGGCACATAAGTGAAGTAATCGTTGAACGTGTTAGTCGTCCCTTGACGTTTGACTTCCTATACACCCAAACTCTTAGACACTTCCTCAATACCATATAATAGACTTATTTAGGACCTTAAACCATCATGACCATCATTTTAGGCTCTAGTTAAGCTAAGTCACTTTCGGGGTTTTACAATCTCCCCCACTTGGACAATATTCGTCCTCGAATGACACTTGACACTCTTTGAACACTTGCAAGAATAGAGATTTAGCTAGCATCTCATGAACATACCATATAACATATAACCATGAATAAAACATCAATTTCACATAGCCAAGAGATTCACAACACAACAAGAAACTAGAAGACAATTATATAACTCATTATGCTACAAACTCACATGCTTCATTCTGATTAACAAAAACTCATTTTATATTCAATATCATGCCTATAAAAATCAGTTCTAACCACATTAAAACAATTTTAGAAAAAAGAATCAATTAGTCAATTTTTCAAAAATTTAACAGTTAGCAGGGAAAAATATTACACTGATTTAGGTCATTTTTCCAATTTACTCAATTCATGATATAAACATGCTAATATGAAAAGTAACACCATATAAACACATATTACAACATAATCATAGATTCATAAAATAAACAACGCAAGTAGTTAACGAAATTCAATTTCAACAAAACTCCTAAACACCATGCACATACAACATGCTTCTATATTATTCTACCCATCTTCTAACCATAATCCCCCACTTAGAAGGAACTCATATCTATAGAAAGAAAACCAAGGACTTACCCTCATCATTCTCATCCGGCTTTGATCCTCTCGCCCGGAGTGCATAGAAATGCCTCGTTGCTTAAACGTCATCGTTTGGAGAATTATGAGCAACTTGCTTACTCTCTCTTCCTCTAGCCGCAATGATAGGACAATCTCTCACCTTATGATCATCCTTCGCACAACCAAAACAACCACTAGTACCGGCTGGACACTTCCCATAGTACCGCTTTCCACAAATGATAGATGAAGGCTTTTCATTTTGAGAACCACCCCCTTCTCAAATTTCACCTTAGCACTCCTAGGTTCTTTTTGAGTTTGAGCCCTCTTCTTAACCCTAGTTTTTTCATGTTTACTAGAACCACCTCTTTTAAAGTTACTATTCATCCTCTTAAGTTTAAACTCTTCAATTGATTGTGCATACACCATGAGTCTAGCTACGGTCATATCATCATGTAACATTGTCATACGACATTCTTCCCTTACTAAGTAGGCAACACCGTCACGAAATGACTCATTTGATCCCTTGGATTTGACACAAGAGAGGGAGAATATTTGGACAGCTTAGAGAACTTCAAAGAGTATTCCTCAACAATCATATTGCCTTGCTTGAGATTGATAAACTTATCTACCTTAACTTCCCTCATCTCAAGGGAAAGTACTTACCAAGAAAAAGTCTCTTAAATTCTTCCCACGTAATAGGACCCGACTCCTCCGGCCTATTGCCTTTCCATTGTGTGTGCCACACTTGAGCCACATCTTTCAGTTGATACGAAGCCAACTCCACTTTCTCCCTAGATGTCACTACCAGAGAGCATGCACTGTCTTGTACACCTCATCTATAAAATCTTGGGGATCCTTTCCCACCTTAGAGACAAGAAAGATAGGAGGAATCATCCTAAAAAAATCTCTCAACCTAGAGGTCATAATGCTCTCCACCACAGTTGCCCTAGGCACCATACTCAAATTCACATGAGTAGTCATGGCTCGGGCTAAAGCAAGCAAAGCCTCTCTAATATTCCTATTACTCAACTCCGGGACATCATCACCTCCACTCACAATAGGGACTTGATCACCTTGAGAACCTTGAGGACCTTGCTCAACTTCCTCAACTTGAGGCGGAATCTCCTCTTGCACCTCATTCTTTTCAACTCTCCTTGCTGGTGTCCGCCTCGTATTCATCTTCCTAGAAACATAAGGAAAACCATAAGAAAAGATTACTCATAACTTATACTCTACGGCACGACATAGGAGTAGAAAAGAAGGGAAACTATATTGTCATATAGCCTCTCGCCCATAGATGTGTCACGACTCACACGGATGGTGAAGACTCTACTAGACGTGACTTGACGAGACTTTTCGATTCCTAATACTACTTTCACAACCTATGCTCTGATACCAAGTTTTTCACATCCTGAAACCACACAACAGAAGTTAGGGGCAATCTTAGATTGCAACCGGCGTACATGACCTCTCGAAGGTCTTGAACAAGCCCTTACATACCATTTATAGCATAAACATAGTGAAAACTAGTGCAAAATTAAAACATTTCACAAAACATATCATAGTCTTTAAAAATCTCTTTCATATAAAGTCATAGGAAATACTAAGTCTCAATTTCATCAAACATATGACACAAGAATACTTGGGACACGAGCCATATACAATACGAATATAGAAATACTTAGTCTATTACAATACTTCTAATAGAAAATATAAAAGATATATATTCCCTCGAGTCAAATGAGGACAGACTTCAACTTCTCTTGAATGATGCTACGGTTCAAGACTTCCTTCCCAAATGCTTCTCACCTACCAACAAATATAGAGATAGATAAAAGCATGGAGTTAGTACAACCACATGTACTAACTATGACATAATGAATGAAAATCATAAAAACAGACATTTATTCAAAATATGCATTCTTTTCAGTAAAAAATTATATTATAATTATAAAAACAACATTTAACATCTTATAAACATATAAGATAACATTTAAGCAATTTAACATATTTTTGTAAGCACTTTACAGTAGCTTCACTTCACTGTACAATCAAGTCCTTTACTGTTACAGGGAAGTACTTTCTCTTCACTTTTAACATCTTCTAGCATGTAGTCTCCTCATCAAAAGCTTTCCTAAGACCAACTTAAGCAACAAAAAGCGAGACCACCCATACAACCTCCCTAAGTATACCTAAATGACCTCAAGAACAGTTATTCTAAGTCACATACACACTTCAAGACATCAGACATATAAACATATAGATAATATGACATTTCCGCATCAAAGGCTATCAAAGGACTTACTTATGTAGATAGAGAAGATAACGTCCATGATTGACCTCTTCAAGACTACCTAAATAATCCTTAAGACTTCCTATGTTCGGATCATGTCCACATGATCTATATCTTCCCTTCCTAGAGTCATTCTTAAGACTCATCTAGGTCAGATACAAAGTGACCATTCCTATGCCCCCTTCACACCATAACTAGACAACCCTTAACTACTCTAGATAAGTACTTATTCCATTTACATACTTCCTAACATAAGTCATTAGTTCATTAGTTCATTAAGAGACTCATACATCACATAAATGACATTCAAGTAATGATCTTAGACAAGACCTAGTGACTCTAACTAACGTCTTCAAAGCCTATTGTGCAATGTCTAGATAGCGTCCCATACCACCACCTAAACTTCATCGAACTTCTCTAATGCTAGTAAGTATCCCATATGATGATAATAGGCAATAATTGATATAGACCATGATAGCTAGACATGGAATCCGAGTTCTAACCTACTCCGATATAGGTGTTCTTCATTACAAGGGTAGAACTAAGATACATCCAATGTAGGCACATGCTTAAGAAATATGAAGGGTTTTTATGCACTCTAGTATCATTCTCAAGTAGAGGTACATTGTACTCTAGTCTCATTCTCAAGTAGAGCTACTTCCTATAACATGATCACTCGTTGCCAGCCTTGGTTCTCATAGAGTAATTGACATTAAAGGATCACATAAAGAGGTTCCTTGTCTAGTTCACAACCTAATAACATTCACCCTACAAAAGAGGTCCGTTAGGGCTACCTTTATATGGTAACTAAGATAGCTCATTATGACTTTACTAAGGAATCCTATGATGCCTTTCCAGCCAATTAACCTTAACTCCACCATTCCCTTACATGAAGGATGCTATTACGGCTCTCACCTTCAACATTCATAATTTAACCTTTACCACATACATGACCTTCTTAAGATCCTCTAAGGTCTCACATATTTTTTATTCATACATGGAAAGGGTGAAGTAAGCCTATCTAGTAAAGTTATATCATAATCTCATAACATTCATTCATATATCAAGTAAGGGACACAAGTCTACTAAACAAGACACTACATTATTTACCTTATCACATATAACATTCTTTAAAGCATTTAGGATTACTCCTTAGCATTTGTATGTAACCCTATACATTACTACATCATAAATATAATGATTATAGAATCATATAGTCAAGTAGGAATAATCATGCACCAACTCTAAGACTACACATATAAGCACATAGTTATAGTCTAACATGATCACCTACATAACATCAATTGAACACATATACTTTCACATTTCTTAACATGTAGATAGATATAATCATTCTTCACATAATCAACTAAACAAATAGTCACATTACTTCAAGTAGTGTCTACAAGGCCATGATCATCATATAGCATAAAGTAACGCCGACAAGGCCACATCAATTGCAAGTAAGTCACATAACACCGCCACCATAAGTGGAACATACCAATCATAACATAATTGAAGTATAAAAAATATCAAAATAAAGGATAGGGCAGAGTACCACCACTCCATCCTCAACACCTTAATTCGATGCTAAATCATCCACTACAATACTATTAGGCCCTTACCACTGACCATGAACAATAATTCAGCATAAAAACTATAATAATCAATGAAATATGTCAATTCAATGAAAATTCATCAATCTAAGATTACCTTTATATCAATTGAAAACAATTCTTATATCATTAGAAAGCCTATAGAAATCTACACCACAATTCATCAACATTAAGTCAATATCAAGTAACCCATAACTTAGTCAAAATCTAGGGTTCATCCAATTCATGGGTTTATAGGTAATTTAGGTTAAAATCATCAAATACAATATTAATTAAATCATTATTCTATGTTTAAAATCATTAATGCAAGAACCCATGGTACAATCATGAAATTGGACAATTCAACTTTAAAACTTTTAGAAAACATCTTGAGAATTGGGGATCCTTGATGAAGAGTGTTTCAAGGATCAAAATACATATCTTGATGAATCTAATTCTTCACTTTGATGAATAATCTCCACTCAATTCGTCACTTAAAGCCCTTCCTTGAGTTTGAACTTCAATGGAGTCCTAGAGAGAATTCAAAGGGATTTGGGATTTTTGATTGGAAGAATGAAATCTTCTAAGTGTTAAACACTTATATTCATGTTTAATATATCCTACCACTTAAAAACTGCCAAACCTCTTATTTGTAAGTGGGGTGAAGTTACAACATCACCCCTCACTTAATAATGAAGATGCGTAACTTCACAGACGAGAGGGCCATCGACGACTCGTCCCTTCACCAACAGACCGTGTTGTTGGTCCGTGGTGTAGGACTGAGGCTTGTATTTGACATCTGCTCTCCCAAGACTAACTCCCAGTCGACGATACCCAACTAACGGGGCGTCGATTGACCAACTGGGCGTCGACTGCTTCCGTGGTTTGGCCTGTCTTGGGCAGCCTTTACACCAAGTTAGGGTCCTTCCTCAAGGACCCTTGATTGATCCTTGGGAATGTTTTCTTGGACCTTTTAAACCCAAACACGATTGTATACGATTTTAGCACCTCTCACATGATTTTAATGCAAAACAAACACATAAAACTCGATGAAACATGCCTAGACACACAAGGTCATTTCAAGGCAACAGTTTCGAACGTCATGGACATTTTTGGACGTTTGACCTCCAAACTCCACGAAAAATGACACACTACCTATATATGCTATAATAAATCATTTAAAGACCTTAAAACCTCATGAATCACACATAAACACATAATACCACATATGAGGCACATATATGACGTAATCATCGAACGTCTTGGTCGTCCCTTGATGTTTGACTTTCAATGCACCTAAAATCTTAGACATTGCCTCAATACCATATAATATACTTATTTAGGACCTTAAACCATCATTAACAACATTTTTATCTCTATTTATAATTAACTTTAGGGGTCTTACAGAAATCATCTTACAAGCTTTTATAGACGAAATAATTCGACCTCTAGGAATTAAGTTTCTCCCCTTCAATTCTAAAACGGGTTCATTAGTAAATTGGAACTTAACTACCCTTTTTATACAATCAATAGAACCAAAACAAGCGTGCAACAATCCATAGCCAATAAGATATCTAAATCTATCATATCAAGTTCTACCAAATCAACAAATGTAACTATATTAGAAAATGATATAGGACAACTCGTAAAGACTCTTATAGCCACAACGGAGTCACCTACAAGGGTAGTAACAAAAAAAGGTTCAATCAACACATTGGTTAACACACTAAACTTCATGGTCACTAAGGAAGTTACAAATGATAAGGTGAAACTAGGATCTAGTAAAGCATAGACATTAATGGAAAAAACTTGTAACATACCAGTGAAAACATTGGGAGAATTCTCTTGATCACCCCTATAGCAAAGATCATAGAAGCGGTTCTTCTTAGGAACATCCAAACTAGGACCGCTTGCTTGAGTTTGATTACTCTCCTTTCCTCTAGACTTTATCATAGGACAATCCCTCACCTACTCTCCTTTCCTCTAGACTTTATCATAGGACAATCCCTCACCTTATGGCCACCCTTTCCACACCCAAAGCAATTTTCCGTCCCAACTAGACATTCACCAATATGCTTCTTAGCACACTTGGTACGAGTAGGTTTCTCACTTGGTGAATTTCCACTTTTTTCGTTTTGGGCCTAGGGTTAGACACTCTATCCTTGCTCACCTAGGGGAAATTGGAAGGAACTTGGTAGAAGACCCTCTACTTGAATCTAGGCATGTCTTGAATATCCAAATTTCCCTTATAGTACCTCCTTCATAAGGTTTTGCCCTCTTGAACTCCCTATTCTTCCTCTTGACCATACTCTCCTCATCTTGTTGAGCATGCACAATCAAACGAGAAATGTCCATGTTGTCATCAAGCATCATCGAACAACACTCTTTCATAAGATCATCGGACACACCCATTCTAAAATGTCTCATTTCTTCTCTAGGATTACACACCAAAGAAGAGGCATATTTGGACAACTTAGTGAATTTAAAAGAGTATTCTTGAACACTCATACCTCCTTGAAGAAAGTTGATGAATTCTTCCTTTTTTTTCCATTTTTTCTCCCTTAGGAAGAACCTATAAAGAAATTCCCTCGTAAAAACTTCCCAACTTATGGGACCTGCTCTGAAATCCCTATTGTACCTTCATTGGGTATACTAAGTTTGAGCCACATCTTTGAGCAACTATGTTGGCTTTCTCATTTGAACTCACTCCAATAGCTTACAATGTCTTGTAGAACTCATCAAGAAAGTCTTGGCTGTCTTTATTCACCTTCGACCCAAAGAACATTGGAGGGTTCATTTTTGTGAAGTCCCTCCAGCGAGAATCCACGGTACTAGCATTTTGGTTCACATGAGGTCCGACTTCCCGGTTTTCTTGAGCCGTCATGGCTTGAGCTTGAGTAGCTATGACTTGGGATTGAGTATTCATGCGCCAAGGTGATGTAATCCAACCTTATCTCTTCATCCGTCATGGCTGCAGGATTGACTGGAGATTGGTCGCCTTGTGGAGCATTTTCTTGAGGAGGATATTGATTATATTGGGGAGGAACTCCTATATTAGCAATCTCTTCTTCAACTCTTCTTGAGGCTGCCCTTTTAGTAGTCATAGCCTATAACCACAAGAAAAGGGTTAGAATAAAAAGGAGACATAGAGTTACCACTCTTGAGGCACGAATTTCAAGAATACAAAGACGTGAGAATTTTCTAAGCATCACACAACCTCTCATTCATAAGTGTGGAGCGCTTCACAATTATGAACAAGACTCTACATAGACGTGGTTGGTGAGACATCCATCCTAAGATTACTCAACCTGTCCATGATACTAAGTTTATCACGACTAGGGAGCACCCCTAGACGTAATCGGCGTCTTCGTCCTTAAAGAGGCCCTAGACTAGCCCTTGGCATACATCATCACATAGCTCGAGCAAATGCAGAAAATTTAAAACTTTTAAATAGTGAAGTTTACTTAGACTTCTAACTTATCATATATGGAGTTTACATAGACTCCTAGGTTATGAAATGTTAATAGACTTCTCTTTTATGAAATATAGCTAATTCATAATGTAGTCTAATAATAGTCTCACATATAACCATCTAATAGAGATTAACAGAGTTTGACATAGACCTTACACTAGTACAATACACCACATATAGGCTTACAACTAATTCTCAACATAAGGAAAGAACAAGTGTCTTTAGACATAGACAATACTAATGAAGATAGAAAATGGCATCATCCTCGAACATTGAGGACTCACCAACAACTTGGGAAAGATGTCCAAGTCTTCCTTGTAATTGGCCTCTAATGCTTTGTAATGGCCCGAACCTACATATTTGTAGAAATATAAAGAATATGGATTAGTACAAATCACATGTACCTTCATGGAAACATATGCAAGTAGAACCATTGAAATCATGCTTAAAGGGACATTTTGTTGAAAACCATGCTAAGTTGCTTTGAAATCCTTCTATGCACACATAAAAGCATATACAAGTCAATGATCATAACATTACTTAAGATAAGTTCATATCCAACACAAGATCAACATCATCATAAAGTCATATCAACATGAATAACATCATCATAGAGTTATATCAACATGAATAGCTTCATCATAAAGTCATAACAACAATTCATGTACTAGAGTACACAACATCAAAGCATACAATACCCTTACTCACATTCCCATCCCAATCCTACAAGTGCAATGCTCATGGGAAGCCCCATAACCCCACCAAATCAAGTAAACTAGAAAATCGACTATAAGCAATGTCTATATTTCGTATATCATATCATGCATATTCATCATCATATATATAGCAATTTATAGCCATATCATGTTCATCAATGAAGTCAACATTATATAAGATCATCATCATGTAAAGTTAACATTTGCATGTCACTCATAGCATAAGCACATGAGTACACCCTCCTAGGACTCCCTTCAAGGTCAACTTGTTGATGCATAGGTAAAGTCCCATACCCTTACCTACACTAAGTAGAATCCCTTAAGTCACCTAGTTAGAGTTCATCTTTATTACTTCATTCATTCATTTTACTTTCGGACAAATAGCCTTAACTGACATTCGACCATGTGATCTAAATATGGAATCCGATGTCATAAAACCCTACACCTAAAGAAGGTGCTCTACTTGCCAAGGTAGAACCAGAATATGAACATAACATTCTAGGTAGATCCAGTAGCTAGTTTTCTTATGGGGCGACATAGTTAAGGAATTAGGATATATGTATTGGAAAACCTCTTTATGCACAATTGAATTTATGTCCCCATCTTATGAGAAACATTGTGAACCTACCTACCCTCGTTGAGAAGGGAGAACTTTCATATGTAGTTCGCTCGTTGTTATGCTAAAGTCTCTTTTTTAAATATTTTTAAGCCTCTCTTAATCATCAAATATTAATATAGGCGATAGGAGAATAACCCTTTATATAATAATAGCATTATATCTTTAGGTATTGCATGAGAACTTCCTTTCATTACAACCAATCATTTAGTGAGATCATTACATCATAGTCATATCACAATAAGGCACACAAGAGAATCACATTCAACCTTGCATGATCATACCCCTGTCATGATTTCACAATTAAAAATATCCATAACATGACATCATATTCATCATATCATAATTTTCCTATTATATTCATATAATCATACTTCAATTGAACATCATAATCATGAATAAACCATCATTATTGAAGTACTGAACTCATAGTCATAGATAGTCTTACAAACAACTTCCAAAACCTCCTTCAATATCTTACCATCAATTCCAAAATATTCATCAATCAATTTCACTCATCATCATCATATAATGGTTTATTAAACAATAACATATTCAATTACAACAACCTTAATAATCTATAAGTTCAATTCATAGCTATGGTTAGAGAAAAAAGTTCACTCATGGATTCTTTCATAGAACTAGGTCAAAGACTAAGAACTACAATGACTAACCAATAATCAATAATAATATATCAATATAAACCAAAGAAATTCAACATTACATCAATTTTAAAGACAATTCACGAAATTGGAGGATAAGTCAAGTTTTAGACATCTTTGGAAACCAATATTGAAGTGCCTCTTGGGGAAAGAGATTCCAAGAGTGAATAGCTTTTATGCCTTAACATTCCTCGAAGAATTATGGATAAAACATGATTATTGTATCCCTAATTAATATTGGACCTTGGTCTTCAATGGTGGTCTTTCGAATAGAGAGGGAAAGTAGAGAGAAGTTAGAGAATTGGGTTTGGGAAATAATGGGGTGTTAGGTTAGTTTAATAACTTGTAAATATTTTATAGTCCCCAAAAAACTTAATATTCCACCCCTTAAACCTTAATTAATTTATTAACTAATTATCTAGTTAACATTACCTTGACCTAAACTTGGCAATTAACCAAGCCTCCAATCGACGAGTTCACGTCAATGGTCCGTTGACCAAAACCACGGCCACGTACTACTCATTCGTGGTTTCTGTCAAAAACCTGGATTTTTGGTGATTTTTGGGAGATGTCTAAGTATGAACAAACAAGCTCCATCAAAGGGACGTTGACCCATCAGCGGCTCGTCGTTTGGTTCGTCAATAGCCACTGTCGAATGAAAGCTTTTAGGGTAAATTGTTAGGGACCTCTTCAAGGACCCGTAGGGTGTTCCTTGGGGAGTCATACACGGACATTACAACCCTAAACTCACTCTAATATTTCTACTAAATTTGACCAAATTCCGACTCCTAAAACCCCTTGAAACATACTAAGGCACACTATCTCAAATTTCACAAATCTTCGGACGTCATGGTCGTTTGTTTAACATTTTGGTTCTACAACTTCCTAATTAGGTTGATTGCATTAGTTTAGGCTTAGAAACACTGGTTTAGGAATTAGTTCTTCGAGTGAGGATCTAGAGTAAGTCATGGACTTTCAGAGTGTTACATTGGCGCCCTCCAATGGTCAGCATTTGCTATTATTTTTTTTATCATTTTCTGAATTATTTCTTATTTTTAACCTCAAAACAAATACATAAATGGAAAAAATATCACACTAAATATGAATAATTACTTGCTCAATTGTATCCCAAAATGTGCATCCCAAATCATTTAAAACTCACCTCACTGATATCACGTCTCCTCTATGATATTTAATTTTGAAATCAAATATTTTAAAAAAATTACACCCGCTATTAAAATTTAAGGAGGTAATAAAAAATCATTTTCATTCCTTTATGGAAACATTTATAGTCGTTTCAATTCAAATACACATTATGATTTTGTTGAAAATGTTTATTTACTAATTCAATCCAAAAAATTATAGTTATATACAATATAAAATTATTTCTTTTATGTCCTTTTTTTGTTTTTATTAGTATTTTATTCTCTTTTATTTGTTTTTAAACTTTCATATTCATAACTTATACCTATTAGACTTCCACATTTAATAACATCATTAACTCCTTCAATTTTAAATTTTCATATTCATAACCCCCAATTACTTAATTACAATATTTAAGACACTTAATGATATTTTTCAAATTATATCTCGATAAATTCGTAATATTTTGTATCGTGGAACCCCAATTCAAAATTATTAATTTTATTTATATTATTATTATTATAAGATTATATTCATCTTTTAGCATAAGTTGATGAAGAAGGCCATTTGAATTTTGATTAGTTTGTCAAAAGGGATGTCGAACAAAAATTTCAAAAATTTGCACTAATTTTGTATTTCTATTTTCATGTATTTTCTTGTGATTAAGGTGTGTTCTCTCAATATAAATTAGGATTATTCTTTTTAATTCATTGTTATTATTATAGGATCAAATTTATTTTTTGGTATAACTCAACAAAGAAGGCTCTTGGATGTTAATTAGTTTGACAAAAAGGGTGTCGAATACGAGTAACAAAAATCGTGCACAATTTATATATTATTATTTGTTGGAATTTAATGGTGTGATTAAGAAATGAAGGGTTGTGAATCTCCTGAAGGGTTGTTATTATGCCAAAGGGTTGTGATAATTATGAAAGGATGTGTTGTTTCTAAAAGATTCTGGTTGTTTCAAAGGTTGTGCCTTTTCCAAAGTGTTGTGACCTTTATGAAAGGTTGTCTTCTTTTCAAAGAGTTGTGACATTTACCCTTTGTTGGCTATAAATTGAAAGGTTGTCTCTCGTTAGTCTAGGATTGAATATTTTCCTTCTTTTGCATACATTTCTTACAAAACAAAATCGATTGATCATGTCTGTGAGTGTGACTTGTTGCTATCATTTTGAGTTCATTAAAATTATTGAAATTTGAGGTACCACTACTTCTTTAATGGTTAATCCATTTTATTATTTAGGGAGGAATTAAATTTATGGAATTAAATTTTTTAAGGACACAGTGGGTACTGTAGACTCGGATATTTATTTGTGTTTTTCTTTCCATCTTTTATTTTTTCTGGTTTTGTAATTTGAATGTAGGAGATAACAAGCTTAAAAATTTTAGAATTGATGGTATTTTCTATGGTATGAAAATTACTTCTATTTTCTTTATCTTTTTTTTTTGGAAAGAAGAAGAAAAAGAAATTATTTATCATATGATAAAAGAGATTTGAGATGAATTTGTACTACTTTAATATGTTTGAGTATATTTTCTGTAGTAAGTTTCATTAATGGGTATGATTAATCTGATATTTTTTTTCCCAAGTGCATTCAAGCATTGCACCCGTTCAATTTTCTTATTAATGAGAGAGTTATTTTGTGCATAAAGACAAAGATGGACACTTTAATTAACATATGTTGTCTCCTAACAATATTTGAACATGAATTTAGTTTCTCGTTGAATTTCAGTGTCTTCTAAGAAAAATTTGAATATGATGAAAACTGAGAAAGAAATAAATTATTTGCAAAAAAAATGATTTGCACGAAATCATTGCTGACAAATAGAATATGAATCAATGAGAGGAAAAATCAGGTTCTATATTTATTTCCCTAGATTAATATTTTCTCTATCCTTTATAAAGTTATGAAATTTATTTAATAAATGTTAGGATAGTTGTCATTATGTGATGATCTAAGAATAGATCTTTATTATTATTAATATGTATTCTGTTTATAGGAGAGAGAGAAAAATATTTGTAGTTTTCTACTCCATGTGAAATTTGATTGTGTCTTACTTTTGGAGACTAAAATCTTCTATTTTTTTACTCCGTTGGTACGAAGAATATAAGAACTTCGTGGACAAATCAAATTGTGCAATGGTTCGAAAAATACAAAAACTTCACCAATTTGTTAAATACACTGTTTGAATGAATATTCTGACTTGAAGAGTACAAAATCTTCATTAGAAATATTAAGGATAAAGGATTCGAAAAAGATAAAATCTTCGTTAGCTAGAAACAGTGTTGTATTTGAGGTTTCTAGAGATTAAAACATTTTTGATTTACTACTATGTCTGAATGTGAAACTGATTCGAAAAATATAAAAACTTCATCAAAATTTGAGGTTCATTCGGTTAAGCATTAGAACAATATAAATATTAAGGGGAAAAACGCTGATGACAAAAAATTAGTGATTTTTGTGTTGTAATAGATGTTTTTATGGATTAAATCTCCAAAAGAGGCTTCGTGTTGCCAATATTTATTTGATGGTATACAAATTGAAAGCATGAAAAAAAATATGTGAAAAATAGTTACAAATACTTGAAAATTATATTTTGAACATATTTAAAATGTGGAGGGTCCTTTACTTGTGATAAAGATAAAATCAGACTTAATATCTGATCAATATTTGAAAGAACAAAATATGAAATATAATGACATTCTTGTATTATGTTAGACCCACAAAATTCTTGGAGTATATTTGATATTGTGGTCGTTGAGTCTCTCTTTACTAGATATATGATATGACTTATACAAAATCACAAAATTATATTAATCGTTCGAAAAAATTGTATTCGTTGATGAAAAAGAGTCACTTAAAATATTGTGATTTTTCATGAAAAATATGTCTATTAAAATAATTTAATTATATTGATATGAACATTGGTGAAAAGTGAACTTTTATGTCTGTGTTGTAAAACAACATTTGGGTCATATTTCCCTTATAAGACCTATAAGACTGTGGCCATGATTAATTTCTTTAACAAATTGAATGTTATGGAAAGATCATTTTGAAAAGGATATCTGACAAGATGATTTTGAAACAATGTTTGTATTTGACAAAATTATAAAAACTAAAGAACAAAATATTTTTGTAAGAAAAGTTACCTCATGAAAGGTCTTTTCAAACTCAGTTTTTCTGTATGTTCTTACTTGCTTGTATCAAAATGCTTGTGACTTGAACGCTTGAGACATGTCAATTACAAAATCTTGCAAAAACTAATCAACTTAGAAATTTTTCCTAACTTCTACTGAAATAAATTAAAATGTCAGGTATGTGTTGTTGAAAGGAATTCTTATCCCTTAGAATTGATTTATACTGTCATTTGTGACATGAAGATAACACAATCTCGTGGTGGAAAAATGCTTCGTAAATTTTATTGACAATTACACTATTGTTATGTCTATTTGCTGAAAGATAAGGATGAAACACTTAAAACATATGGGCAATATAAAACTGAAGTTGAAAATTAGTTGGATAAAAATATTTTCATGATTAAAAGTGGTAGATGTGGAGAATATGAATATTCTTTTGCAGAAATATATTTAGAAAATGTAATGATTCATTAAATTAAAGAACATATTCATCTCAATCTAATGAAATTGTTGAAAAGGGAAAAATCTAACTTTGAAGGAAATGTCGAATATAGGTTCACGTTTACAACAAAATTTGTGGGGGATGCTATCATTATAGCAAAAGAGAACAACAAAAAAATTGCATGTGCAGAAAGAGAAACAAAAAGGTTTATTTGTTAATAAGGAGAGCAACAAATAGAAACTTTGAAAGGGAGCAAGAAAAAGTTTTGTTTGTTCAGACATTGTTGTATCTTGATAGATAATTGCTTGTAGTTCCATAAAGTATATACAAGCAATAACTCTTAAAAGATAGTGATTTAACAATTTCCAATACAGTCTATTCCTTATGAGAAATGGAAATGATGTGACTATTCCCAAAAAGGTCAAAATAGGACCTAAGACGGTTGACTGTATGTTCATTTGATATGATACAAATGGTAAAATTTGTTTATTTATGGTTCATAAGTCCAAACCGTCGGATAGTCAAGTAAAGGTTCTAACGACCTCGGAAAGAACCAAAGGCAAATGTACCTGATAAAGAGATTCAGAGGCGTGATAAATTTCAATGAACAAATTAATTCCTCCAAGTTTTATTGTAACATCTCGTAATCAGAAGTAGCTACGATTAAACTAAGAATAGTTTTTTTGGAAAGAATAGGAAAATTCTGGAAATTTCCTAAAGTTTTAAAAGTTAGTTTTAGTCATTTTTAAACGGTCATAACTTCTAGCTCAGGAGGATTTAGGGACAATTCTTTATATGGATGGAAATCCCCTGGGAAGATCTTTCCAAAGTTGCCAACTTTACTCATTTTTTATGTCGTATGAGGGTGATATTCCTTTTGAAAGTTGAGTTGTTGGGTTGAGGAACATCTAGTATGTATTTTAGTAAGGGTAAATTAGCTTTTTCACCCTACTAATTCCTAATTCGTTTTAAGGGTCTAATTCGTGTAAAACCAATTTTTAGTCCATATTAAAAAAAGACTTTTTACGCTTAGGATTTGGGAGAAAGGAGAAGAGAAGAAGAGAGGAGAAAAAGAACGATCTCCCCAAGAACGCCAAGAGATTCTAGTGGAATTCGTCGGGGATGATCCCTATTCACGTATGTGGGGTATTTCGTGTTGGTCAAATTCAACCACACACCATATTGTTGCAATTCAGTGAATTTATGAATTTATTTCATGTTAGAAGTTATGTTTTTTAAGGAAAGTTTTGATTTAATGTTGGTTGGATTGTTGGCTGCCATTGTTGGTTAGATTCTTGTTTCTCCGAGTTATTTTGAGTTGAATTCAGTAGTTATTGATAGTACCAATAGTCTCAATCGTTTGGTGAAAGAAACATGAAATTTTGGAGTTGAAAAATGTGTTGAATAATTCGTCTCACATACGTAGGTAGGGGCAGGCGTGGCGTGCCTGGAGTGCGCTAGAAATTGGCCTTAGTCAACAAAGGCCCAGAGAGGCGCGACACCAAATCAGGCTACCATCAGTTGAAATTTAGGGAATCTGATATTCCAGAGACATTAGAACAAGATATGGTAATTATGAGTTTTTAGTTATGTCCTTTGGTTTGACAAATGCACCAGCAACATTCATGGATCCTATGAAAAAAGTCATCAAACCTTATTTAAATCTATTTGTCATTTTTTTCATTGATGACATACTGATTTATTCAACGAATGAAGAAGAACATGATAGTCACCTCAGGATTGTTCTGCAGACTTTGAAAGATAAGGAGTTATATGCCAAGTTCTCAAACTGTGAGTTTTGGATTCAGTCTGTGGCGTTCTTGGGCCACATTGTTTTCAGTGACGGGATTAGAGTTGACACCCAAAAGATAGAAGTAGTTCAGAATTGGCCTAGACCCACATCTTTTACAGATATAAGGAGTTTCTTTGGTTTGGATGACTATTATAAGAGGTTTTTTGAATGGTTTTCATCTATCTTGTCTTTTTGACCAAGCTAACTCAAAAGACAATCAAGTTTCAATGGTTTGAGGCTTGTGAGAAAAGCTTCAAGGAGATGAAAAGGAGATTGGCTACTGCTCTGTTTTTTACCTTACTAGAGGGTACGCAAGGTTTTGTGGTGTACTGTGATGAATCGAGATTTGGTTTGGGCGGTGTGTTTATGAAGAATGGCAAGGTTATAGCTTAAGGTTCCAAACAATTAAAGGTTCATGAGAAGAATTATCCAACTCATGACTTGGAATTGGCTGCAGTAGTGTTTACTTTGAATATATGGCGCCACTACTTGTATCGTGTTCATTTTTGACATATTCACTGATCACAACAGCATGTTCACCCAGAAAGCTAAACCTCAGGCAAAGGAGGTGGTTAGAATTACTCAAGGATTATGACATGAGTATTCTCTACCACCAGGGTAAGGTTAATGTAGTTGTCGATACCTTGAGAAGGTTATCCATGGGAGTACTGCCCATGTTAAAGAAGAAAAGAGGGAGTTACCAAAGATGTGCACGGACTCACACGTCTGAAAGTCATACTTATGGATTCCACAAAATGAGGTATAGTGGTGACTAATGGGGCTGAATCATTACTAGTGTCAGAGGTGAAAGAGAAACAAGTCCAAGACCCCATTTTGCTTGAGTTGAAGGCAAATGTTCATAATCAAACACCAAGACCCCATTTTGCTTAAGTGAAGGCAAATGTTCATAAGCAAAGAGTATTGACTTTTGAAAATGGGGAGATGGTGTACTGAAGTACCAAGGTAGATTTTGTTACCTTGGGTGGATGGACTCCAAGATGAGGATCCTAGAGGAGTCTCACAGCTCCAGATATCCCATTCATCGAGGTTCCACCAAGATGTACCACGATTTGATAGAGGTATATTGGTAAGAAGGCATGAAGAAAGATATTGATGAGTTTGTTGCCAAGTGCCAAATTGCCAACAAATGAAAGTAGAGCACCAAAGGCCTGGAGGTTTGGCTCAGACAATAGAATTTCCGAAATGGAAGTGGGAGATGATTAATATAGACTTTATCATAGGCTTGCCAAGATCTCGCAGGCAGCATGATTCTATTAGGGTGATTATCAATAAAGCCCATTTTTCGCGGGTAAAGACTACCTATTCGGCCAAGGATTATGATAAGTTGTACCATCGAGAGGTGGTGATACTTCGTGGAGTTACGGTCTCCATTATTTCAGATAGAGGTTCACTAATTTACTGCACATTTCTGGAAATCATTTCAGAAAGGTTTGAATTCAAAGGTGAACTTGAGCACTGCTTTTCATCCTCAGACAGATGGACAAGAGGAGCGTACGATCCAGACCTTAGAATATATGTTAAGAGCTTTTGTGATAAAATTCAAAGGGAATTGTGATGATCATATACCTCTCATTGAGTTCGCTTACAACAACAGTTGCCATTCGAGCATCCAGATGGCTCCATATGAGGCACTTTAAGAGAGAAGATGCAGATCTCCTATTGGGTGGTTCGAATTTGGCAAAGCAGGATTAATAAGACCAGATCTACTTAACCAAGCTATGGAGAAGGTGAAGGTGATTCAAGAGAGATTGAGAACGGAATAGAGTCGTCAAAAGGTCCTAGACAGATGCAAGGAGAAGACCGTTAGAGTTTGAGATGGATGATTGAGTGTATTTGAAGGTTTCACCCATGAAACGGGTTATGAGGTTTGGTAAGAAGGGAAAACTTTGTCCTCGGTATATTGTTCCTTACAGAGTCATCAAGACGGTTAATAATGTAGCATATGAGTTGGAGCTACCCCAAGAGTTAGCCATTTTTCTATGTTGAACAAATGCTTGGGTGATCCTTCATTGATTGTACCAACTAAGAATGTTGGAATTAAGGATTGCTTGTCGTATTAAGAGATTCCAGTCCAGATTGTAGATTGTCAAGTAAACAAGTGGAGAACTAAGGAAGTTTCATCAGTCAAGGTCCTTTGAAGGAACCAATTTATTGAAGAAGCAATTTGTGAAGCTGAGGAGGATATCAAAAAGAGAGTATCCACATCTCTTTGAATACGGAGAGAATGCAGATTAATGTACTAAATTCTCTTCTTAGCACCTATTAAGACTATGTGTAAGCATGTTATTACTTGCTTTTGTTGCTGATTGCTTAAGTGATGTTACTACTCTTAGCTTAGTAAACAATTTCTCATTCGAGGACAAATATTCCCAAGGGGGAGATATTATAACATCTAGTAATCCTAAGTTGCTAGGATTAAACCAAGAAACCAAAAATAGTTATTTTTGGAAAGAATAGGGAAAATGTGGAAACTTCATAAGTATTGGAAGTGAGTTTTGGTCATTTTCAAGTGGCCATAACTTCTAGCTCGGGAGAATTTGGGGGCAGTTCTTTATATGGATGAAAATTTCTTGGGAAGATCTTTTCAACGGCACCAAGTGTGCACATTTTCAATGTCGTATGAGGAAGATATGCCCTTCAGAAGTTGATCTATTGGGCTGAGGAAAGTCTAATCCGAATTTTAGTAAGGGTAAAGTATTCTTTTTTACCCTAGTAATTCCAACATCATTTTAAGGATCTAATTTAGGTAAAACCAAATTTTGGTTCAGATAAAAAAAAAAGACTTTTTACGCTTAGGGTTTGGGAGAAAGAAGAAGAGAAGAAGAAGAGAGGAGAAAGAGCGAGATTCCGCCAAGAACTCCGAGAGATTCTAGTGGAATTTGTCGACTGTGATCCCTATTCAGGTATGTGGATCTTTCGTGTTGGGATAATTCATCCACACACCACATTGTTGCAATTCAGTGAATATATGAATTTATTTCGTGTTAGAAGTTAAGTTCTTGAAGGAAAGTTTTGATTTCTTATTGGTTGGATGGTTGGCTGCCATTGTTGGTTAGATTCTTGTTTAATTTGAGTTGAATTCACTAGTTATTTATAGTATCAATAGTCCCAATCATTTGGAGAAAGAACTAGGATGGTTTGGAGAGTTTGGAGATCGAAAACTAGTTAAAATATTCGTCAAACGTACTAGGTAGGCGAAGGCGCGGCGCAGCGCGCATGCAGTGCGCCAGAATTTGGCCTCAGCCAACCAACGCATGGTAAGGCACGCCACCGGTACGCCAGGCGTAGCGCCACCTGTACTCCCAACCCGACGTTTTTCATCCGGTTTTCATAGTATAGTCCTTTTAAGTCGTTCCAAGGTACATTAACATCTTCTAATAATTCTTATTACTTCAAATGATTTCGAAATATCTAGAAATAATCAAAGAACTCAAATAGAATCCTTGATTCCATAATTCATTCAAGGAATGTTAAGATCTAAGTTAAGAAAGTTAGGAACTTAAGTCTAATGCTATGAGTAAGTTAATGTAAAGTTTATTACAGCTTCCAAGAGTCTTGTCTAAATGTTTTAACTCCGCTTCAAGGCTTATGTTTGAATTAAGGAAAGAGTAAAAGTCGAAGTCTTTCCTCCAATGAAGTATAAGGGGACTAAGTAATACCTAAGGGCTATAAATGTTTTCACATTTAAACAAGTAAAGAGCCTTTGACCTAGTTTTTGGACAGCAGTAATAGCTTTATGAAATGAAGCATGCAGGGAAACTTTAATTTCCAAGAGAGCAATTAAAGCTAAGTTTTGAACACTAATGTTAAATCACAAAATCATAATATTTTAAAAACATAAGAATCAGTACATTTTGGGAGTAGTATTGAGCACTTATGTGGGGATGAGAGTTTCAGATTGACTCAATTCTCCATGAAAACCATGTGTCCATCATGGGTGGAAGAGGGTCATACTTTTTAGATGAACTTTTTTTGCAGTTTAATAGTGGATCTATTAAACAATTTAGGTCCTATACTCTGGCAAGGTTAGGATGGTCGGCCAGCATGGGCCGAGTAACGATTTATCATCACTATAGATCTTAAGTTATGGTTGTCGGTTAGAGAAGCTTTCGCAGAAGTATTGTATTTTCATACACATTAGTTATTTCTATTTTTACATACATCTCATATATTATTTCTTATACTTGTATACATTCAGAGTTCATAATATGTTTTAGTCAGTTTTTCTTTATATTGTATTTACCTTTAAGTTTCATATATTTAATAAGAGTTAGTAAATCATGAGTTGAACTGAGTCAAGGTAAGTGTTCTTTCTTACTCCTTTTCAAGCTTAAGTGTCGTTTAACATTCCAACTCGTGCACTCATCATGCATTCAATGTACTGATGCCAGTTGGCTAGCTTTGTACCATGATGCAGTACGAGGTACCGAGGATTGACATCCAGCGCACCGTTGATCCAGTCAAGAATTCTAGAGTCACTTGGTGAGCCTCCTTGCAATCCTAAGGACATATTTTATTGTTTTCTAGTTAGTTCAATAGAATGTTGTGAGGTTTGCCCCAACATTCATTTCAGTTAGATTAAAGACTTCATAGACAGTTAGTAGTTTAGTAGTCTTTGCATTTTCATTCTTATGTTAAAGACTTGTGTTGCCATTTTGGCCAAGTTTAATGTTTAAACTTTTAATACACTCCAAATAGTATTACTAAACAGTTTAGTTAAGTTCTTTTATCCTTGTAAGTGTGATTCTTGTCTTCCGCTGAGTTAAATAAGTCAGGCTAAGGGTTCACTCGAGATTAGCTATGGTCACCGAGTGCCATTCCCGCTTCGGGTATAGGCTCTGGGCGTGACATTTATTTTGTTATATTTCTTCTTGAAAATGAGTCCATATATAGTCAAAGAAGATATGTCTTTTGTGGACTCCTCTGTTTAGAAATAGTCTATCAATATTAACATAGATGCAATCTTGAGTAACCATATTTTAGAGTTGGTTGAACTTCCTCCAGGAAATAAAGTTTTGGGTTTAAAATGGATCTACAAAAGAAAAAGAAGGTTGATAAAACTATTGAAAAATACTATGAAAGACTTGTTGTTATAAGCTTTATACAATACAAAGCCTTGATTATTTTGACGTATAATAACCTAACAAGGATTATATCAATTCAGATGTTAATTGCACTAATTGCGAATTTGTCATAATGGATGTCAAAACATTTTTTTGAGGAAGAAATTTACATGGAACAATTCGAGGGCTTTGTCGTTCCTCGTAAAAAATATATTGTAAACATATTAAGTCACTTTATGGACTACAAACAAGCTCCCAAATAATGACATGTGATGTTTGACCAAACTATATTGGCAAATGAATTCTAGATTAATGAATTTGATAAATGTTATACATTAAATACATTCAAATCACAATGTCAGTGTTTGTTTTTATGGTGATAACATGTTGATCATCAAAATTCTAAAGATACATATTTGGAATAAATTCTACTAAGCATATGCTAGAAAGTAACTTCGATATGGAAGAAATTGAAATTACTGATGTTATTGAAAAGATACTTGACAAGTTTAAGTAGTTGGATTTCATTATTGACCAGACTCTAATAAATGTGAGCTTTGTACTACAAAAAAGGAAGGAAAAATTAACTCACAATTATATTATTCTAGAGTATTGAGAAGTATGATATATGTCATGAAGTGTACACAATCAGATATAACATGTTCTATTAGTAAACTTAGTCAGTTCATATGTAATATCAATCAAACTCATCGGTTGGATGACAATGAAAATAGTTTTTGAGTATTTAAAACATACTTAAAACCACGGTTTTACATTATAACTAATTCACGAGTTGGTATATATTTTGTTGGTGGAGCATTCTCTTGGAAATCTTCCAAATAGAAATGTATTGTTCGCTTTACTATGAATCTTAGTGTATAACTCTAGCTAAGGCCTGTAAAGAAGTTGAATGACTCCAAAATTTCTTGAAAGATTTTTGGCCCAAACCTTTTAGCTCCTGTATGCATACACTTTGTGAGTTAATTTGCAATAGGTAGGGCATGGAGCATGATGTATAACAAAAAGTCTCGTCATATATGATTTAGACATAATATCGTTAGAGAACTACTCTCTAGGGAATTCTCATAAATGACTATAAAGTCAAAGGATAATGTGTCGGATCCACTCATAAATGTCTTAACTAGAGAGAGTTGATAGATTATCAAAGGGAATGAGTCTATGGCCAAGGACTACTCATTATGGCGTAAATCTACCAAGAAGTCAGGAGATCCCCAATATCTAGGTTCAAAGAGATCAAACAAAGTCATTAATGACGATTCAACATTGTAAAAATATTTTTTATGGTTCATTCTCATAATAAGACAATGTTCAATAACAAGGATAAATGCATTAGGACTTTTTAATGGTTTCTAAGTTTGATACATGGTATATCAAATGGTGTATCTACGAGATAACACATTTAGAAATCACCTATATAGGTGTGAAGTGTAAGCCACTTCAAGGATAATCTAGTAAGGTCATTTCTCTACGCACTTATAAACCAAGACGTTGTCACATCTGGCAACTAAAATGAACTAGAAAGGAGTTTAAAATCTGGAAATACTTATTTTTTGAAAGTATAAGGAAATTTGAAATTTTTAAGTAGGTTAAAAAGTGAGTTTTTGTCAACTCCGAACGGTCATAAATCCTAGCACACGATGAATTAGGTGTAGTTCTAGATATGTTTGAAATTCCTTGGAGTTATCTTTCCAACACCACCGAGCTTTAGCAATACCAAATTATGTCCTTTGAAAGTTGGGTTGTTGGACTCAAGGAAATGTCTAAACCTGGGATTTTTAAGGGTATTTTAGTCTTTTCATTATCCTATTATTTTAATTCATCTTTAGGAGTTTAACAGGGGTCAAGACTGAACTTAATCAATTTTAGAATTTTGAATTTTCACACTAAGAAGAAGGGAATAAGGGCAAATTCATCAAAATCAACCAAGAATATTAGTGTTTTGGCCAAAGGATTTCTTCTACCAGGTATGTGAGTCTATCTCAACGTTTAATTCATTCACCCACGTGTCAATCACGTTTGAGCATGATTTTATCCTACAAAGATTGGATTTTGAATGTTGTTCTTGATTGCTTTCATTCTTGAATATGAGTTGAAGTTTATGAAATTCTTATGATTGAAATTGTTGTTTCTTGAGTCCATTGGGCTAGATCCTTCTGTATATGATGTGGGCACATGAATCTAAGTTAATTTGAGAAAAGAAATCAAATTGAAACTATTTAACGTTAGAAAATAAAATGAAAGTTCAGCAGGCATCATCTTGGGAAGGTAGGCGCGGCGCGCCCTTTCTGCGCCAATGGGCCTAGGGAGGCGCACCTGTCGCCAAATGTGGCCTCTAATCTTTGGGGTGGGTGTGGCGCACCCCAGATGCGCCTAAATCGGCATTTTCACCTAGTTTTCGTTCTTTAGTCCGTTCAAGACTTTCTAAAGCATTTTAACGCTTCCTAATGATTCTAGCTACTCTAAATTATTTTTGAACATATAGAAATCATCCAGAAACATGAATTACAACCTTGAATCCATAACTTCAAATTCAAGAAAAGTTAAGATTCAAGTCTAGAAAGTTCTTAGAGTCTTTTCAAGAAGTCTTTTGCAAATTGTTTTAACTTTTTTCTAAGGCTTAAAGATCAAGTTGAGCGAAGAGTAAAGATAAGGAGAAGAAGTTCATTTCGAGTTTCATAAGTCTTTTACAAACATTTTAACTTCGTTTTAAGACTTAAGTTTGAGTTCAGTTCAGAGTAAAGTGAAGTTTTTTCTTCAAATAAATATATGGGGACTAAGTATTTCCAAAGCAGTATAAAATATTTTCACATTTAAATAAGAATGGAAACTGAAATTTTCAAAGATCCTTCAAGCATTTGAGCTAAGTTTTGAGTACTAATCTCAGACACAAAAGTAAGTATGTTTTAAAAACATAAGACCTAATATTATAATATTTTTGGGAGTAGTATTGAGCACCGATATGGGGGAGAGTTCAGATAACTCGTATCCCCCATAAACCATGTACCCACCATGGGTAGGAAATAGTCATACTTTTTAGATTGTTCCTTTAGTGCTTTTTAGCATAGACTAGCGAATCCACTAAGTAGTTCAAGTTCTATATTGTTGTCAAGGAATAAGACGGTCTTGGCAATGTGAGGCAAAATGGTATATCATCACTATAGCTCTTAAGTGATGGTTGTCGGTTAGAGAAATTCCCACAGAAGTTAAATGTATTTTATATACACAGTTATTTGTATTTTTACATACATTTCAGAATTATATTATATCTTTGCATACATGCAGAGTTGACATCATGCTTTTAACAATTTTTCTTTATATTGCACTTACTTTAAATTTGATTATATTGAAATAAGTAGAGTCTTTTACAGTTGAGTTGAGCAGGAAAGTTCTTCAGATTCTCCTTTTCAAGTCTATGTTACTATTGTTTGACATTTCAACCCGCATACTTGTACATTCAATGTAATGACTCCAGTTGGCCTGCATCGTATCATGATGCAGACGCAGGTAACAAGGATCAACATCCAGTGCACTGTTGATCAAGTTGAGAACTCCAGATTCAGTTAGTGAGCCTCATTGCATTTCGGAGGACTCTTTTACATTGCTTAGTACTAGATCATTAGGATATTGTGGGAGCTGTCCTAACAACCATCTTAGTCATGCTAGAGGCTTCATAGACACTCAGATGTTAGTGCTTGAGTCTTTTAGTATTTATCTTTTATAGTTAAGACTTGGTTTGCAGACTTGGCCAAGTTGAAGGTTTTAGTTTTAAACACTCTCAGTTATTATATTCTTTTTCATTTTAATTAAGTTCATGATATGATTATTGTCTTCCGCTGAGTTAAGTAAGCCGGGTCAGGGGTCTGCTTGAGGCGAGCAATGGTGTTTGAGTGTCAATCCCGCCCAGGGTGTAGGTAAGGAGCGTGACAAACGTGTTCGTGGCTGAAACGAACAAAACAATAAGAACCAAAAACAGTTCAAGGGTTTATTATATGACTTATGTTGTCGAGGTGTACACCAAATCTCAAAAGTTCAGTATCAAATCTATCGATTCACCTAGTATATATACTATATGTTGACCATGGAAAGTTCAAAGGAAAACCCACTTATCTAGATGCAATCAATCCTTACTTACGAATCACATTGTTTCATATATATGTTTTAAAATTAGTCATTCCCTATTCATGTGGGGTATTGTTAGATTTTAAAGGTGTGAACAAGAAATGGAGGTTTGTGACTCTCCTAAATGGTTGTGACTATGCCAAAGGATTGTGACCTTTATGAAAGGATTGTGATCATTTGAAAGGTTGCGCTTTTCCACATTGTTGTGACCTTTTTGAAAGGTTGTCTTCTTTTCAAAAAGTTGTGACATTTACTCTCTGTTTGCTATAAATTCATAGACTTTATCTCATTTTTCTGGATTAAATTCTTCCCTTCTTTTGCATACATTTCTTATGAAACAGAATTGATCGATTGTGTCTGTGACTGTGATTTGTTTCTGTCATTTTGAGTTTGTTAATATTATTAAAATTTCAGGTACCAGTACTTCTTTAATGGTTACATCATACTATCTAGGGAGGTATTACTCAGTAACCACGGATACTTGAGTGAATTAAATTTCTTAAGGACACACAGTGAGTTCTGTGGACTCGGATATTTTTTTTTGTTTTTCTTTTCATCTTTTATTATTTTTGGTTTGATAATTATCTCTTATATTCAGATTAATAAACAAGAAATAATAAAAGATGAAAAGAAAAAAACAGAGAACTATCTGAATTTACAGAACCCACTGTGTGTCCTTAAGAAATTTAATTCTCTCAAGAACCTTAGGTTGTAGATTAGTTCCTCCCCAGATAAAACGGATTAACCATTAAAGAAATAGTTGTACCGTAATCTTTGATAATTTCAACGAACTCAAAATTACAGCAACGAGTCACACTCACAAACACGATCGATCGATTTTGTTTTGTAAGAAATGTATGCAAAAGAAGGGAAGAATTAAATCTTGAAAAATGAGAGAAATCCTGTCAATTCATAGCCAAGAAAGAGTAAAAGTCACAACTCTTTGAAAAGAAGATAACATTTCAGAAAGGTCACAACACTTTGAAAAAGACACAACCTTTCAAACGGTCATAGTCCTTTAGAAAAAAAACATCCTTTCATTAAGGTCACAACCCTTTAGGAGAGTCACAACCCTTCATTTTCTATTAACACCTTTATAGCCCAACATTATTTTCATGTATTTCTTGTGATTAAGGTCCTAAGAAAGATGTGTATTCTTTGTTCTCTCCATGTAACTCAAGATTATTCTTTTTATTTCTTTGTTAATCATTATATTAATATTAATATTATTATATGATCGAATTCATCTTTTAATATAACTCGATGAAGAAGTCTTTTGAATGTTGATTAGTTTGTCAAAAGGGATGTCGGACAAAAGTTCAAAAAATTAAGCATTGATACTATATTTCTATTTTTCATTTATTTTCTTATGATTAATGTTCTACGGAAGATGTGTGTTCTTTTAATATAACTTCTTTGATTTGAGTTTTTATGATTTCTGTTCAAGACTATCCTTTTCACTTCATATTTGATTAGTTTGTCGGAAAGAGTGTCGATAAAAAAATAAAAAATTATGCATTAATTTTATATTGCTCTTTTCAATATGTACTTATGATTAATGTCATAAAAAAGATGTGTGCATTGTATTTTTCTTTCCATGAAATATGAATTTCTTATTGTCACAAATATGTATCTTTGTTAGATGCAAATTGATTGTTGTAATTTTATTTGGAATATGATAATTACTCACATATGTTCAGACAATATTATTGATAATTGAAACATATATTTTAAATTTTGGAATATATCTCTTTTTTATGGTGTGTCTAACGGTAATAAGTAGCATCATTTATGTTTTATTTTGATTTGTGATCATTTATTCTACTTTATAAAAATCAACAACAATAAATATAAATTGTGCATTAATTTGTATCTTTTTTGTTTCTTTTAATTCTTACTATTAAAGTTCTAAGAGAGATGCATATATACACACTTACTTGCTAAAAAATTTTTATAGTAAAGAATATGCATCTTTGTTTGAACCTTAACAATAAGAATTAAAAGAAACAAAATAGATAGAAAATTAATGCATAATTTATATTTATTGTTGTTGATATTTATAAAGTACAACAAATGAACAAATCAAAAGAAAACATAAATGATACTACTTATTACCATTAGACACGCCATAAAAAAGAGATATATTCCAACATTTAAAATATCTGTTAAAATTATCAATAATATTGTTTGAACATAAGTTAGTAATTATCATACTCCAGATAAAATTACAATAATAATTTGCATCTAACAAAGATACATATTTGTGACAATAAGAAATTCATAAAACTTCAACCTGAATAAATTTCATGAAAAGAAAAACAAAATGTGTGCGCGCACGCACGCACGCACACAATATATATATATATATATATATATGAACAAATTAGAAAGAATAAAATATATAAAATAATTGAACATAAAAAATAATTAAAAAAAAATTATATATTGTATTGACATCATAATATGAATTTTTTTTAAAAAAATAGTTTTATCATTTCAATGAACTTTAATTAATTAAAATATTTAATTCCTTTAAGATCTATCTAATAAAACATCAAAAAATAAATCGTAACGTACAAATACTAAAAATAAATTTAATGCAAGACTCTTTGTAAGAAAATAGCTCTAATATTTTTTAAAATATATTTTATAATTGCGCTTCATTTACTAGTTTTAAATTTAAGCAAAATTTATTATGGAACAAGGTCATGATCTTATGGGATTATGTTTTTTCTTTTCTTTTAATCCATTGTTATGTCTGCTATGGTGATATTTGACATAAAAGTATTATGTTACATTTATTTTTTAATTTAGAACTTATGTTATATTTTAAATTTCATTTGTTTTGGGAGTATTAACTAGATGTTTTACATTACAAGCTATTTTTATAAGTTAGACATGATAGGTCATATTTATGTCAAATATATTTAAGATTTTATGAAGTTATATTTATACTATTAATTTTTTTTTATCAAACGTGTATTGATGATGTTCATAGAAATTTTGTATTTTTAATTTAATGATTAATTTAATAAAAATATATTAATTTTAAAAAAAAAATTATTTTCTTATGATATTTATTAAGAACATATGTTATTTTTGATTTCCTTTAACCCAACCATTCTTAAATTGAGTCCTTGTATGTGTCATTATGTATTGGCTTGAAGAAAAATATCGTTTACAACACATGCATTTGTATAATAATATATACCATGTTTCAAATTCTTTTCCTGCACTTTTTTTTAATTTTCATATTCATTTTCTTAGAGAGAGGATGAGGAGTATATATATAAAGGAAAACATAGAAGAAATATGGAGAATTGGGTTCAAAAACAATTAAGCTTTTATTCATATTTTGAATGTATTTGGAATAAAAAATAAACTAAAACACAAAATATATTTTCTTATACATTCATTATTTGAATGAAAGTTGTCTCTGAACCCAACTCCCCCTTTGTATTCTTTTTTTTTCTTATTATACATAAACTCCTCCTCCTTCTCTCTTTAAATGATGATAATGAAAACAACAAAAATGTAGGGACAAAATGGAAAATATACTTGGCATTTGTGGTGAAAGAACTTTTCTTCAAGCCAAGGTATATTAGCTCATACAAGGAGTCACTTTAAGGATGACTTGGTTAAACGAATTCCCTAAAAAAAGTGGTTGGAATAATTTTTTTAATTATACATTGCAGAGAAAGTTTCTACTACGGCTAATCAAGTCCCGACAACATCTAAAAATATTTCAGTATAGTAATATCAGACGTTGATAAAAAAAAATATTCATCAATTTCTTCTATCTCAACTTTGTATTAAAGATTTCAACCTAGGCCCCTCGGAATGATTCAATGTTTTGTGATGCATATACTGTAGCTTGGCTCAAGGCTAATTTTACTGAAGACGAGGACACTATCAATATAAGTCTTCTTGATATCAAAAATGATTTCATCATTATTGATAATTCTCGACCCTAGATAAAGTTTTCATATAACAAATCCTCAAATGATGCCTAGTGGGCTATGGTCAAAATTTGTTAGAAAAAAGTGCGATACTTACAATTGAAGAAAAATTGTTCCATCTACATTTGATGTTGTTGCAGAAAACCCTACTATTGATGTTGCTAGGAATTGGTGAGTAAGTAGGAGAAACCAATTGTTATTGTTGACTTGAAAATAGCAAAAACACTTTTCTTTGTGTTTTTTATAACCAAAAAAAATTATAGAAATCACTCCTTGTATGTGCTGCTATTCATTGGATTAAAGAAAATATTCTATTATTTATAACATATGGATTAGTACATCAACATACCATGTTTTCTGTTTTATCCAAATATTTTTATCGGTTCAATGTTTATCGTCTTATAGAGAGAATGAGGGGTATAATAATGAAGAAAACAAAATAATAGAGACAAGAGGCATTGAGTTTGGAGACATTTTAACTTTTATTTAGAGTCTAGATGTATTAAAAATTATGATGACTATTTTTTTTTAAAATTTTTCACCGGTGCATTTATTTTATATCGCAAAAGCAAAAAAGAAATTGAGTAAATAAATAACTTATTCGAACTTATTAAAATTTAGTCATTGTAATAATATATAATTTGAAATAATATCCCTAAACGTAGTTCGTTTTATTCAAAACCTCCTAAATTAGTAAAAGTATTACTTAGCCGTTTGACATTGATTATTTGATTATCTTTACTCTTACATGATAGAATCAGAGAGTTACACTCATGTAGATTTTTTAATTCATGTGACATTTTATATGATGATTTTTAAAAATGTATATACATTATTTTCTATTTAAAAAACATTGCTAGAACTTTACTTTTAGTAAAAAAAAATTATTTGTATAAAAATAATGAGACTTGGTAAATTTTGTTTTACATATTTTGTCCAAAAGTAAGAAATGAAATCTTGAAATAGATAATCATTATATCTATATAGATTAAGCAAAAATATATAATTCTACCTTCTTATGTCGCTAAATTTTTTATTTCACTTAAAATAAAGGAGGATTAACTAATTATTAAAGACGAACAAATTAGAAGAAAGAGGGGGCAATCATGATCTACCAAGACATATCATCTAAATCTTAGGCATTGTCAAATAATCATAGGCAATTAAAACATGGTAACACAACTCCCATCTTTATCTCCACATGTATGATAAGTTGGGGAGCCCAAATCTTAAGAAGTAGTAAATGTATAACCATTTAGCATTTATAAAAATTAGTTGAGGCCATTTTTCAAATTTGATATCACTTAAGAAATTATAAATCTTTCAACTATAAGCTATATATAGTTATATCAATTAAAAGTACTCTCAAATAAAATATATAAATTAATTAACGGAAGAGAAATAGGAAGAGATGACTCTTTTATTTCATTGATAGAAGTCTAACTATAAAATTGATTTAAAAAAATCCAACAAAAACATGAAAGAAGCGAATTTCAGAAGAAATATGCCTTAATGTAGTATAATTTTAACTCAAAATAAGAGTTTTCTTTTATCATGACATATGGAATGAGGAATGATTTTAGCTCTTCAAATCATGCTATAACATTCACATATCAGCGAATACAATAGTTGAAGAAGATGAAGATTATAAAAATGAGAACTTCTCGAAGCTAAAACAAAGAATACAATGAATCAATTCTAAAATTTACCATATGCACAAACAACTACTAATGTAAAATTGAAACTCATTTAAAGAAATGAATCTATTGAAGAACAAAAATAAAAAGGAACTTACACAAACAAAAACATGAAGGAAAAACTAAAACTCAAATAAAAAAATAAATCTGCTCTAAGCAATATAAAATAAAATAAAATAAGAGAGGAGAGAAGGCAATTACTTCTTGCAGAGCAGGAACTAGGACGACGACCTATAATGTTTCTAACATCTTCGTCATGAATAAAATTAGAAAAACACTAAATTCATATCATGTTTCTAACATCTTTGTCATGAATAAAATTAGAAAAACTCTAAATTCATAGCATGAACCTTCGTGGATTTGTTTCATGAAAGAGCACTGCTTTTACACCTACGAATCCCTAAACTTCCTCTATTCATTCAATGCATACAGTTATTCATTCGTGACTATTATGTATATTTTATTTTTGGGGTAAATCATGCACAAAAACGATGTAGGACTTTTCGAATAAAAAATTACGGAGGAAATATATTATAAGACCAAAATTACCTATGACACATATGCTATTGTTCCTAAATACACTGGAGTACTAATATAAATAGATATATACATTTAATTATTCTATAGCTATCCCTAGTATTAGCACACAATCTCTTAATTTTGTCACAAGAATATGCATTATTTGTTGTATACAATATAGAATTTTCTTAATTATTATTATTGGTTGTATTATTTTTGTACAAAAAAATTTGATAATTTGATATTAACATACTATCTTTGAGTCTTTCATAGGTTCTCATTGTTTTTTAATCAAATGATTTTTTAAGTAATTTTTCCATTATCTTTAAATTAAATAGATTCTCTCTTTGTTGTTAAGGTTTTACGAATTATATTATGGTTATCAATCCTCCACTTTCTTTTGCATACATAATAAGTTCGGTCCAAAGGATCAATATTTATAATGTAACAACAATAATAATAATAATAAAATGACTAATTACTTTCAAAATTGAGCCCCCTCTCTCCCGCCAAAAGAAAACACTTTCAGTAATCGTGGAAGACCAAAACACCATTTCAAGCGAACATAAACTAATCTTGAGCCTAAGATCCAGTTCATCTCACTATTATTGGGGGCAAGATCCACATTATTTTATAATGTTGTGTGAATTGTTTGAATTCTTGTTACAAACTTTTTAATTTCAATCAAGATGAATTCCCCTGAAAATGTTTTATTCTTGCTATAAATCTTTACTTTTAATAAATTTTCTTGTTAATTATAAAAATATTATTTCCGATATTTTCATATGGTTAGTTTACCTTTTTTCAATAAATATTGAACCATGGTTAAATCTCACTGTCTTTGTGGGGATAACTAGTTTTGTTAGATTTAAATCAGTTAGGAATTTAGATTATATTAAATTCGAGATACATCAGTCCAAATAAATACTATGGCTTAGTATGATTTGATTAAATATTTAAGTTCAATAAGTAAAGATTTAATCAAAGTTAAATTTTATTGGGGTAGCCTGTCAAAATAGATAATAAGTGATAAGTCTACGTTGCCAAATTCCAAGATACCATCTCATTCTACAAGACCAATTTGGTGTCATGTGTCAAATGATGTATCTTACAAAGTAAAGCGAAGGAGCCAATACGATTATGTGATGTATCAAGTGCCATAACATGCCTAGCCAAATCAAAGACAGATAAAAATGTGTCAGATGAGTGCAAGTGACATGTTTTGACAAATCAAATATCATTATATCACTTAATCAATTTGGTCAAAGGGAGTGTCTCCTCATCACAACTAGTTCATTCTATAACAAAATAGGGGTCCATGTTGTTAAGAAAATATACCATCATTTCAACAAGTAGATAGAGAGAGAGAGCTCGTTGATCAAACAGTACAAATTTCTCTAATAACCTACAGGTTCAATTATACTAACACTCAAGTTCAACAAAACAACTAACGAACAAGATCGTCGGATTCAAGAATAAACTCAAATGACTTTGAAGTAAAGATCAAGTTCGAAAGCCTTTGAATCCAAGAATAAGTCATGAAGAAGTCCATTATGATTCAATATTAAGCTTAGAATTGTCACGACTCAAAGTATCAAAATATCACGTCATGATGACACCTAATAACAACCCACCTGTAGGTAAGTCACACCCATAACACATAATCAGTAGAAACGAGCAATCACGTGAAAGAGAAGAATGTGGAGAAGAAATAAAAAATAGAGAAAGAAAGAGAAACAAGATATACATATAACACCCCACAATGTGGTATAGTCGAGTCATTTATTACAAAAGGAGTGCAAGATAAATACAAATAGATAGAAAATTTTCTGTGAATACAAAATAAAGATTGGTCTAGTCAAAGTAGAGAGAGATTGGAAAATCCTAACACTAGGAGCTCACCATATGTATTTAAGCATAGCTGTTATGCATGAGGTACACGTCAATGCTAAGAGCTTATACTATGATCTGCCTGGCCCAGAAGTGTAGTATGAGTACTAGTGACGATCCAAAGTACATCCTAGACGTGACATGACATAATAGATCTACAGAGACCCTACACAAAACACTGGACATACGAATACAAAACATATATAATAGAGAAAAATAGAAAGCCCATAGAGTAAATAGTTTTGCATAATGCACTAGTACATGAAATGTACAAAGTAAGAGGGATGTACATGAAAACATGAAAATGTGATCATAGAGGATATAATCAAAAACTTGATATGCATGACCAAGAAACTTTTTTTATAGAAATCATGTGAAGTAGAATCGTAAATCGTGAACCCACTCAATGCATCTTAAAACCATCAAGAAAGCTTCATTAAAACCTTTACAGAAACCATAGATTATTTTGTGGGATATTGGCTTTAATCGACAATAGACGTTGCGAGCTATAACATGGAAACCAATGTAACTCCGGAAAGTCTACTTACTAAGCTAGAACTTTGTATCTTATCATATTCTATATATGGATTACAATCTAGGCCATTTAAGGCAAACCTATGGAGACATGTAGTTTGGAACTAGAGTTTCTACTTGACACTACCCTATTTGAGTCTTAACCTCAAAGTTCTCTATGTGCTAAGTGAAATATTAACAAAGTAGTCAATTTCATAAACATATCATCATCCACGAAAAGTAAAATTCTAAGACTAGTTCAAATTTAAAACATCATAAGTAGTTCATTAAATCTTCAATCCAACATGTGTGAGAAAATCTTATTGGTTCCTTCTGGTGAGAAAATATTATTTGTTCCTTATGGTAAGAAAAACCTTTCACAATTGAACTGATTCTCATCTTAACGCAACGTAATTCATAATATATTATTTTTCATAAATCATGCATATCTTTCTGAAAACATGAAATCTAGATTCATAATTTCTTCGTAAATTCATGTCTTTTAGGATTCATAGATAAAACTCATGATTGATGCATGTGTTCATGTTATTTCAATTTAAGTGCATGTAATTGAGTCCAAACAATCAAAATAAGATCAAATTCAAGAAATGGAATCCACAAAATTAGAATCCACGAAGAATTGAATAAAAACCTAGTTAATTTGATTGAAATCGAATTAGGAAATCAGAGAGAACCTTGGATGATGAATGAGTGAATGGGAACCATTGATGAATCCCTACATACCCCAAAAATGGATGAATAGAAGACATGGTGCTTGGAAACCCTATCCTTCTTCTTGACAGAGACTTGAAGGGGATGGATGTGGTTGGGTTTTGGGGGTGTGAGTGAATGAGAAAGTTGGGATTACTTTTAGGAATATAAAGGTAGTTATAGGACTTAGTAATAGGGGTATAATAGGAACTAAATATATAGGAAAAGACTCAAATCCAATTAAAATAATTTTTTGATAGTTTCTATGATCCCATTAAAAATTGAAGATTGAAGAGAAGTACTTGAAAGATTGAATAAGTACTCTAACAACTGAAGATTGCAGAGAAGTACTCCAATAAAACAATAATAAAAAGAACAAAAAGACAAGAGTATACAACTTTAGAAATAATAATTCAATGTTTGAGTAGGAATTTTAAGTTGATTAAGATTTGTTATTTATGATATTTACTTATTTCTGTTTAATTAGAATTTGTTCATTAGAGTAGGTCCGAGACTAGTTTAATTTGACTTTTTTACCTTTATAAATAGGAATATTACTAGTTATTTTCAATATATACAGAAAATACAGAAACATACAAAAATATACATAATAGATAGAACTTGAATTAAGATTCAAGAACCTTTGAGTTTATAAATAATATATTTTCCTTCAGTAATGATAGAAATCCACTTGTTCAATCAAAATTGAATATCGTGCTCATTTTCCTTGCCAAACATTCTTATTAATGGATACTAATTTTATGTTTCAAAATAAAATTTTCATATGGACTTACCAAAATTATTCAAAATTTTACAAATTCATCCTCTAGTTCATGCTTGAAGTTTCATAAAGGCTTGGAGTACAATTTTGATCTCAAAAAGTAAAATTGGACCTTTGAATCATCACATTTTATGCTTAAAACATTCAAAATATTCAAAATCTATTTGAATTTCATCAACATTAAACTAATACAATGATACTGGAACTTTCAACTCATAAATCCAAGATCGTGTTGTCAACTATTTGATCATAGTCAACTCTTAACTTTAAATTCTACTAGAATGCAACTTGAGTGTCGTAAACTCATTCAGAACCTCATGAAGACAAATCAATAAATATGCAAATAAATTATGAAACACATTTTGGATCAATAGGATTTATCAAATCATCTATACGAGGTCATCTTGATCAAACTTTGACAAAAAATAGCTTTATTAAAACTAAAAAATACAACCAAGGACTCGAATAACTCCCAAACACCTCGATATTCATACCAACCACAACAAAAGCCAAAATTCACCTTTTGGGACCTAAATAATTGACACAAGTGTTCTAATTTGAGATCATTAACTAAGACTTTGGACTTTGATCAAACTTCAAACCTTCAAAGTCAGAAAATATCATCCCATATTAATTCGATGACCTCAAGAATTATGTTACTCCTTCCTGTTTATAAAAAATATTATGAAGTTAGGGCAGGAAATAAATTCTTCTTGTTTGTAACAAAGATATATAGTGCGAGATATCCACAATTTAAAAAATCATTTGTCTTAATTACTAAGTTCGATGATATGAACTTTAAATATAATATAAGTACACACAACTATTGTTCCTGTAAACATAGGGGAAAACAAACTTTCGACTAGCACAATATCAAAATAAACAAATCTCTAGTGTCTGTGCATTTTTATACCTTTTGTTGATCTGAACGGCAAAACTCCACCTCTACATATAGGGCAATCTTTTTTTATCACTAGCCATTGTTTGATGCATCTCGCATGATATTTATGCCCGCACACGAGTGTCCCAATGTTTTCTTCATGCTCAAATTTGTCATGACATATGACACCAATCTCTTCCATTTTTATTGGATTATCTACTCCGTCTATTGGATCATCAACATGATGAGTTCTTGTTTTAAGATAACTCAACGTAACATCCTCCACAGTCTCCTCCACGTAAACAACTTGATTATCCTGATCACTTGTTGGAGGATTTCTCCGATTTTGCAAGGATTGGTCTAGCAGATTTACTGCTACACCTGTTCTTAAGAAACTATATATATCTACTGAATTACGATCACTCATGTTTAAAAAAAAAACAACAGAAGGATGAGAATGAGAGTTGCTAATTTTTCAATATCACTAATACAGATCGAATTAAACAAAAACAATATTGGAATTTTCTTGAGTTTTTAAAAGGAACATAAGTAGCAAAATATAATGTATAATAAGTTTGACTGGAAAATGAAGTAAATATAGTGAGGACCTGCCATATCTTTATTTGGGAATTTAATAAGTTTTATTCCTATTTTGAATTGAAATCAGTTTCATTGACAATACAAAATATATAGATATATATGGCCTACCATATTTTCTATTTTATTTGGAAAATTAATAAATTGTTTTTCTAGTTCATTATAATTGGAAATTTAGTAAATTATATTCCTAAACTTATTATGAAAATTAATAAATTGTATTCCCGGTTCATTATATTTGAAAAATTAATAAATTGTATACCTTGGTCATTTGGAAAATTAATAAATTGCATTAGTAATTTTTTTAAACTAGATTTATTGACAATATGATATATAAACATATGGCCTACCATATTTTTTAAATTATTTGGGAAGTTAATAATGTGTACTCCTAATTTGTTTTGAAATCCAATTTATTGCTTTGACCGTTATTAATTACTTGCCCAAATGGGCTAATATTATAAGACATTTTTTTAAAGTCATATTACATAAACATGACCCTTAACTTCACTTAAACGAATAATTATATCACGCTCCGAGTCTACACCCTGGGTGGGACTGGCACTCGTTGACCATTGTCGGCCTCGAGCGAATCCTTGACCTGACTTACTTAACTCAGCGGAAGACTTAACTTAATATAACAGTAAAGGACATTTTCAACAGAAAATACTCAAAATGTAATAATCTAGCCAAAATGGCACGTGAGTCTCAAAGTTAAAGCATCTGAAATATAAGATAAAAGAGACATCAAACTGAACAATCTAATTGATTATCTGTCTATGAAGCCTCTAAACTGACTGAGATAAACGTTGGGACAAACCCCACAATATTCTATTGAACTAACTAGAAAGCAATAAAATGACACTCAAGAATGCAACGAGGCTCACCACTGACTCTAGAGCTCAAACTGGATCAACGAAGTGCTGTGTGTTGATCCTTGTTACCTACGTCTGTATTATAAGAAGATGCAGGCCAATTGACATCAGTACATTGCATGTACGAGTATGCGAGTTGGAATGCTAAACACACCTATAAGACTTGCAAGGAGTAAGAATTAACTTACCCTACTCTGCTCAACTCATGAAGTCATAACTCAATATAAAGCAACAAAGACATATGGGATATACGGAAAAGTCATAAAACAATGTAAACACTAAGTTCTTTAAAGATAAAAATAATAAACTCAACTTTACTTATACATGAAAATAATATAATATATGTGGGAGATGCTCTAATCGACAACCATTATTATGAGCCTAAGTGATGATACAACATATTACCTCACGTTGCAAGAGGGTCATTACATTTCTCAACATCCAAAATTGAATTGTTTTACCTTGATGCATATGATCTCCTTTAGAATCATGTCATCTATTCTTTCAAATTTCTAAAAAAATAATAAAACTACAAGTTGGTCAAACATGGGAAATATGTTGAAACATAAAATGATCTTGCGAGTCGTTTTACATATTTTGTTTTATTCGACTTTAGTTCTACTCTTCGATTTGGGCCAAATCGGGTAAGACTATTATTCTATGCTTCAAAATTGAAGGGTGTTGACAACATTTGTCATTGTTTATTTGAAAATGGAGAAAACATCTCCATTACTAGTACAAAACTGTATAAGCAATTTTTGGTAGACATGGTTACATGGGAAAATTATGATGTTATTGGTGTTCACCTTAATTACTCTCCTCTTAATTAACCATTGAATATATCGTGCCATCATTAAAATATCATTGTACACTAATCTTTTTCTAATATCAAATATTATAAAAGTTAAAATGGTGCCAAATTTCTTAAACAAAGATCTATTTCTTTATCATGTTTCGTATTATTTTTTCTCTTATTAGATTGATTGGGACAAAGTTGCGTATTACAGCATGTGTATTCTGTGTTTGAATTCTTTTGTGTCTTAAACTGGTGTGTGATGTTAAGTGACAACATTAGAAGAAATTCAAAAATCAATGTAATTACTAGAGTTGTGTGGAAAACAAACAATATTACTACCATTTATGTTTTGTCTAGTATGTGTTTATGCTAGTGTCTACAGTGATATTTTAATTAGTTGTCTCTTAACAATAATTAGGGCAGGAAATAAATTGTTCTTGTTTGTAACATAGATATATAGTGAGAGATATCCACAATTTAAAAATCATTTGTCTTAATTACTAAGTTCGATGATATGAGCTTTAAATATAATTTACGTACACACAACTATTTTTCTTGTAAACATAGGGGAAAACAAAGTTTAGACTAGCACAATATCAAAATAAACAAATCTCTAGTGTCTACGCATTTGTATAGCTTTTGTTGATCTGAACGGCAAAACTGAAGCTCTACATATAGGACAATCTTTTTTTATCACTAGCCATTGTTTGATGCATCTCGCATGATATTCATGCCCGCACCCGAGTGTCCCAATGTTTTCTTCATGCTCAAATTTGTCATGACATATGACACAGATCTCTTCCATTTTTATTGGATTATCTTCTCCGTCTATTGGATCATCAACGTGAGGAGTTCTTGTTTTAAGATACCTCAACGTAACATCCTCCACAGTCTCCTCCACGTAAGCAACTTGATTATCCTGATCACTTGTTGGAGGATTTCTCCGATTTTGCAAGGATTGGTCCAGCAGATTTACTGCTACACCTGTTCTTAAGAAACTATATATATCCATTGAATTACGATCACTCATGTTAAATAAAATAAACAACAGAAGAATGAGAATGAGAGTTGCTAATTTTTCAATATCACTAATACAGATCGAATTAAACAAAAACAATGTTGGAATTTTCTTGAGTTTTTAAAAGGAACATAAGTAGCAAAATATAATGTATAAAAAGTTTGACTGGAAAATGAAGTAAATATAGTGATGACCTGCCATATCTTTATTTGGGAATTTAATAAGTTTTATTCCAATTTTGTATTGAAATCAGTTTCAATGACAATACAAAATATATAGATATATATGGCCTACCATATTTTCTATTTTATTTGGAAAATTAATAGAAAAAATTTCTAGTTAATTATAATTTGAAATTTATTAAATTATCTTCCTAACCTATTATGGAAATTAATAAATTGTATTCCCGGTTCATTATATTTGAAAAATTAATAAATTGTATACCGTGGTCATTTGGAAAATTAATAAATTGCATTAGTAATTTTTAAACTAGATTTATTGACAATATGATATATAAACATATGACGTACCATAATTTTTTAAATCATTTGGGAAGTTAATAATGTGTACTCCTAATTTGTTTTGAAATCCAATTTATTGCTTTGACCGTTATTAATTACTTGCCCAAATGGGCTAATATTATAAGACATTTTTTTTAAAGTCATACTACATAAACATGACCCTTAACTTCACTTAAACGAATAATTATATCACGCTCCGAGTCTACACCCTGGGTGGGACTTGCACTCGTTGACCATTGTTGGCCTCGAGCGAATCCTTGACCTGACTTACTTTACTTAGCGGAAGATTTCACTTAACTTAATATAATAGTAAAGGACATTTTCAAGAGAAAATACTCAAAATGTAATAATCTAGCCAAAATGGCACTTGAGTCTCAAAGTTAAAGCATCTGAAATATAAGATAAAAGAGACATCAAACTGAACAATCTAATTGACTATCTGTCAATGAAGCCTCTAAACTGGCTGAGATGAACGTTGGGTCAAACCCCACAACATTCTATTGAACTAACTAGAAAGCAATAAAACGACACTCCGAAATGCAAGGAGGCTCACCACTGACTCTGGAGCTCAAACTGGATCAACGAAGCGCTGTGTGCTGATCCTGGTTACCTGCGTCTGTATTATAAGACGATGAAGGCCAACTGACATCAGTACATTGAATGTACGAGTATGCGAGTTTGAATGCTAAACACACCTATAAGGCTTGCACGGAGTAAGAATGAACTTACCTGGCTCTGCTCAACTCATGAAGTCATAATTCAATATAAAGCAACAAAGACATATGTGATATAAGGAAAACTCATAAAACAGTGTAAACACTAAGTTCATTAAAGATAAAAAATAAAAAACTACTTTACTTATACATGAAAGTAATATAATATATGTGGGAGATGCTCTAACCGACAACCATCACTATGAGCCTAAGTGATTATACAACGTATTACCACACGTTGCAAGAAGACCGCTCTATCAAGAAAGTATGATCCTTTATCTCTCCATGTTGGCTACATGGTTTATGGAGACATGAGTTAATATGAACTCACTCGTATAGATGCTCAATACTACTCCCAAAATACTTAGCTCATATGTTTTTTTTAAACAACTTCTTCTCTAGTTTGAGATAATTGATCAAACTTAGCTTCAAAATCTTTCTTGTTAATGATAGTTTCCTTTCTCTTTTACTATAACTAGCCATAGGCTCTGTGAAAGTCTAGCTTCGTTTCTTTCTAAAAATTTTGAAAAAAATTTATTTACACTCTTAGGGACTACTTAGTTCCCCTATAACTCTTGAAAAGTGAACTCAACTTGTTACTCTTTGCTTAGCTTGAAACTTAACTCTTCGAGAATACTTAGTTCTCTTATAGCTTTTGAGAATTTAACTCAACTCTTTTAATCATAGCTCAAATCATCTCTTGAACCTTAAAACAAAGTTAAAATGTTTGTTTAAGATTCTTGAATGCTTTAGAAACTTACTTTGACTTTCCTTATATTTTAGACTTGACTCTTAAATTCTTTGACTTTGATCTTAACTTCCCCTGAATTGGATTATGAATTCAAGGTTCATGATCTCATGTTTATGGATGATGTCATGATGTTTAGATGTACTTTTGAGTGTTGGAACCAACTAGGAATAATAGGTACATCTCTTAGAAACTAGTACGAAAAGATGAGGGAGAAATTGGACCTCCGGGTGACCATGGAGCTCATAGTGGCGTGGGCGCCAGAGCCTGACGGATAGAGTCTGTCCTGATGGGATCTGGTAGGCACGGCGTCCCAGAGCCTATCAGATGGTTTTCCAACTTTTATTCTCTGATTTACATCTCTAAACCTCCCAAACATTCATGGATCTTCCCATAAACACTTAGGATCACTAATATACTCAATATCCAATAGTTTAGACTCGTGACACAGCCCGAAAACACGAATAAGAAACTACTAAAAGTACACTATGATTCTACCAAAAAGATTTCAATAATTCTTGATCAAGAACTTCAAGATTCATCATTTAATCAATACATAACTTGCTTAATTAAACATATTGGTGTTTGGATGAACAAATCCACACAGAAAGATCTCATATACCTCGACAGGGATCACCCCCGACGAATTCCACTAGCGAAACCTTAGCATTCTTGAAGAATTCTTTATCTTCCTCTTCTCTTCTCTTTTTTCCAAGGCCCTAGGCGTTCTCAACTTTTCCAAAATTGGATTAGGACTTGGTTTTACCCCTAATAAACCCCTAAAACGAATTAGGAAATAATTGGGTGAAAAGACTATTTTACCCTTACTAAAATCCGGATTGCACTTTCCTCCGTCCAACAAGCTCACTTTGGAAAGATATATCTCCCTCATATGACATCCGAAATGCGCAAAACCGACACCGTTAGAAAGATATTCCCAAGGAATTTCCAACCATATAAGAACTCACCCTAACTCCTCCTAAGCTTGTAGTTATGGCTATTTGAAAATGACCAAAAACTCACTGTTATACTTAGAAATTTTCTATATTTCCTTATTTATTCCAAAAATGACTATTCTTGATTTTATTAGCTTATTATTAGTTATTTCAAGTTAAGAGTTGTTAGAAATTATGTCCTTCAACTTTGAATGCACACAAGCCGACACTTAAACTTGTATAAAGTTGATTAAGTAGACAAACGTATGTTATATTGCATAAAACACATCAGTGGCGGAGCCAGACATTTTATAAAGTTTGTGCAAAATATAAAGAAGCAACTAACAAAAAAATTTAGCGAGTAAGTCCACATCTAACTTTCTTAAGATTGTGACTTTTAAATCGATCATGAATAACGTCATAATTTGTTTTCAACCAAATACAATTCATATATCATTTTATCTTCAGTTTTGATTGCTTGTAGTTATAAAAATGCACCATAAATTATATAGATTGAAATAATAATTTTATAATGTGCGAATCAAGATTTCTATTAAACACATACCACACATTCAAGAAAACATAACACTAATTTATGGATTTTTACGTAAATCAAAATTATTTTTATTATTGAGTTTGCTACTTCTTAATTTAATGAATATTAAATTTAATGTGCTTTGGTAAAGAATATGTGAATATCATAATCAAAAGTGTTAAACCCAGTTTGTTCTCTTAATTCGCCTATAAATCATTGAAAGAAATTAGCATATTACAAAAAATAATATGATTCAAGAAATTAAAAATAATATATGGATGATAACACATAATCTTTTCTTCTAATTTATTTTTAAATATAAACTTATTCGTAACACTATTTAATATTTAATAAAATAAAATATCCAATATGAAAGTTTCAATTAAATTTAGTTATTAATAAATATTTATTTTATCTTAATTTTTGAAACATACTAAAGACCTACTTTGTTATTTTAGTATATCTCAAAAATGAAGTATGCTACAATTAGAAATCCTTTAACTTTAAACTATACTCTTATTTAATTTTAAATTAATCTTTTCTTTATAATGAAGTAAATTTTAACTACATATGTAATTAATTAATGTAATAACGGAAATAATATCTATTAGTTCTATTTTCTAATGAAGAAAAGAAAGTAATTAGTACAGGACCACCAAAAAAAATCTTTGAATCATGAGGTAAAAAGCAAGAATAGATACTTTGACCTCTAAGTGAATTGTACACCTTTTACCAGTCAAAGGCTGCAACTATTTCATAGTTGTGCAAATTTAAATATATAATATAAATTCAATAAATTTAACCTACACAAATAATATAATCTTTCGACAAGGTTGTTCACGTGCACAACTTTAATTGGTTGTGGCTCCGCCTGTGAGACACTAGGATGCCATGTAGGTTATAAAATTGTCATGTAGAGTGCCATTTAGGACGATTGTATTCGCTTGTTCAATTTGACGTAAGTTTAAGTGTTTACATGTGCATGACGAAAGTTAAAAGTGATAGTTTTCAGCTGACATCAAGTTAAGGTTCATGTTATGTATTATGTCTTTTTAAATTTGTGAGGAAAGGAAGTAAAAGAAAATAGAGCAATGCATACTCCACTAATTTTCTCCCTTTTTATAGGGAAGGACATATAAATTTTGTTCTTCAATATAAAACAAATTACCGAAGTAAATTGTCTTGAATTTATAGAAATTACTTAGATTCATTATAGCAATGTGTGGTCTTCTATAATGTAATAATCAAGGAAACGATAGTTAGTGAATTAATTAAATATATTAATTCAAAGCTTGTTTTGATCAAACTTTCAAAATCTTCTTTTTCTTTAAAGTTCTTTTGTCAAATGAAACTTGAGAAAAAGCAAAAAAACAAAAAAGTTGTCCTCCAACACACTAATACGAATACAGAAAAGAGGAAGTCACCGCTTTTTTCATGATCACTATAACTGCTGGCCAGCCTCGATCGGAGTCATGTCAATAGACTTTTGCAAGTTTATTCAGGGCGACATTAGGGGAGACGATACCTCTACCTTAAAAACCAATATCGTACTTTCATGAGAGCCAAGAATCATATGGGATCAAGTTGATATAGAAGATGATAGTCAATGAGGATCTCCAATATCTAGTGGTTGGAAAGTTTTTTTTATGGTTGACCAGATATACAAGAACATCGCAAAATAATACTCGAGCAATGTTGATTGAAGGGGTAGTACAATATTCGATTGCTAACCAAAAATATGTGTTGATTAGGGGTACACTCTTCGAAGATTATGTTAATCTGCACTCTAAACCAGTTTTCTATTTAACACAACAAAATTGTTCCTATCCTAAAGTGGGATCCATTATTTAACCCAGAGGACACATCAATGACTATAGCATGTATTTCCTTTCCTTCACTGCGCCCAAACTTCTTTGGGAAAGAAACAATATTCTCACTGTTTGCAGCAGTTGGAAAACCATTACAGGTTGATATGGCAACTAAAAATCAAACTAGACCTAGTTGTGCTAGGATTAGGGTTGAGATGGATCTTCTGAAGCAGTTTCCTAAGCGAATTAACATTGGATTGAAAAGATCCAACGGCGGGCATATGATGAAAAACAGTTCTTTGTTGAGAATCCAGAACATCACCCAGCTAGGCAGAAAGGGAGCATAGGGAACACTGAAATGCAATACCACGTACAAGAGGATAAAAATGAAGAAACAACGACGGGGAAAGAAGGTAAGAAAAATAGGAGCAAAATAAAGAAGAGAGATTAGAGGAAGGGAAACATAATAAAGTGGGCACAAGCAAGAAGACAATAAATCAAGTGGTGGAGTTATTACCACAAACAAGTTTGATGCATTAAATGAAACATGTAGTTTATAACAAGTGACTTTAGTGAACGTAAAGGGTAGAGAAGAAGTATCCACCAAGCAATGGGTGGAATAAACTTTCTTTAAGATGACCAAATAAAAACATGAGTGTAAGGACCTAGAAGGAGAGGGGGAAAAGAAATCAGCAGGGGGAACACTTTCTATATAGAAAGTCAAAAGGTTAGAGGCGATGAAGGGCAAAAAAATGCGAACACTAGAAGACGATGAAGAAGGCGTACATACTCCTTCATGCATTCAAATAATTTTTGTACATTTAACTACAACCTTAAGGGAGTTAGCGAAGAATCAAAGGCAGTATCTTGATGAGGACGAGAAATTGAAGAATTTATTCAGAAAATTAGTAGAGAAGGGGAGTTATCTCCTAGGCACCTGGACAGTTTGAAGAGGGAATTTAATAAAGGCAAAACAATTACACTAATACTAGTAAAATCAACGATCGAAATTAGTACCTAATCAATGATTGATAAAATATTTTTCTGTAATATATGGTCAGTCAGCACTCACAAGTCTTTTAAAAATTATTTGTCTTAATTACTAAGTTTGATGATATGAGTTTTAAATATAATTTACGTACACAACTATTTTTCTTGTAAACATAGGGGAAAACAACTTTAGACTAGCACAATAGCAAAATAAAAAATATCTCTAGAGTCTACACATTTGTATAGTTTTTTGTTGATTTGAACGGCAAAATTGAAGCTCTCCATATGGGGCAATTTTTTTTTTATCACCAGCCATTGTTTGATGCATCTAGCATGATATTCATGCCCGCACCCAACTGTCCCAATGTTCTCTTCATGCTCAAATTTGTCATGACATATGACACAAATCTCTTTCGTTTTTATTGGATTATCTAATCCGTCCATTGCAGCATCAATATGATGAGTTCTTGTTTTAAGATACCTCAATGTAACATCCTCCGCAGTCTCCTCCACGTAAGCAACTTGATTATCCTTATCAGTTGTTGGAGGATTTCTCCAATTTTTTGAGGATTGGTCTAGAAGATTACTGCTATACCGGTTCTTAAGAAACTATATATATCTAATAAATTACGATCAGTCATGTTAAAAATATCAACAATAGAAGAATGAGAATGAGAGTTGTTAATAGTTCAATATCACTAATACTGATCGAATAAGCAAAAACAATGTTGGAATTTTCGTTAGTTTTTAAGAGGAACACAAGTAGAAAAATATAAAGTATAATAAGTTTGACTGGAAAATGGAGTAAATATAGTGATGACCTTCCATATCTTTAATTGGGAATTTAATGAGTTCTATTCCTATTTTGTATTGAAATTAAATTCATTGACAATACAAAATATATAGTTAAAGATGACCTAGCATATTTATTATTTCATTTGGATAATTAATAAATTGTTTTCCTTGTTAATTATAATTGGAAATTTAGTAAATTATATTTCTAGTTTATTATATCTGTGATATTATTAAATTGTTGTATTCCTAGTTCATTATATTTGAAAAATTAATAAATTGTATTTGTTGTTCATTTGGAAAATTAATAAATTGCAGTACTAATTTTTTTTAACCAGATTTATAGACAATATGATTTATACAAAGATAGCCTACCATATTTCCTAGTGCATTTGAAAAGGTAATAACTTTAATTCCTAATTAGTTTCGGAATCGAATTTATTAATTTGACCGTTATTAATTAGTTGCCCAAATGGGCCTAAACCTTATAAACCTTTTGTCTTTTAAAGGAAGTCAAAGAAAATAGAGTAAAGCATATCATTTTTATATTGTTTGATAAATGCAGCAGAAAATAAAAGATAAAAGAATAAGACTTGAAGAATGACTTGTCACTCATCACCTATACATCGAGGTGAAGAAAAATGCAAAGGTAAATATGAAAATATGTTGACTAGCCTAACATGAAATAATGAAAAAGTGATCTTGGGCATGTTTATATGTTCGAATGCCAAACATGTACACATTTGTGCCTAACATGTACACATTTGTGCCAATTATGTCTTTCATTATCTTTCAAAATTAGGGAATACGCAACGTAATCCATGACGGACCGTTGCATCTTCAATGGACTGTCATTGGGGACTCGTTGCGTCATTAATCAGCATACCCGACCCGACCCGACTGGGGTATTTTAAAAAATTGTCAACATTTAAAAACTTCCACCCCTTCATTTGAACGATTTCTTTCCCTCTTTCTCCAATTCCCTCCTTTTCAAACTTCCAATTTCCTATCTCTCTTTCAACTGATCACTTCCCCAAATCCCCAATTCCGGATATCTCCTTTCAGCATACTCTGGGTCATGCTCATCGTCTGAGCCTATGACCATCCGTTTCGACGGGGCGACACACTTAGAACGCCTTCTCGAGTAGACACGGTCTTGCTTTGGTGCCATATGTACCTACAAAGATAAGTTATTAGTACAACTACAAGCCTGTAACACATTTAAAACCATCAAAAACAAGAATAAAACACATAATGGAATGGCAGTGCAGAAGTGCAGCACTGCCTGACAAATCCATCGACGGTCCGTCATGGGGGTCTGTCGAGGGACACTTAGAAGAATTTTTGAAAAAAATCAGAAACAAAGGTTTTGATTGTGTCGACGGTTGTGCAAGACGGCCCGTCAAAGGGACGACGGTCCGTTAGTGGGGTCCGTCGAAAGACACTTAGAATATTTATTTTTAAAAAATCTGAAACAAAGGTTCTGACAGCGTCGACGGTTGTGCATGACAAACCGTCAATGGGACGACGGTCCATCAGTGGGGTCCGTCTAGCGACACTTAGTAAAATTTTAAAATATCAGAAATAAAGGTTCTGATAGTGTCAACCATTGTGCAGGATAGACCATCAAAGGGACGACGGTCCATCAGTGGTTCCATCGATGGGTGCACCAGATCAATTTTCTGTAGATTTCTGCTGATTTGGTCCCTGCACATTTAAAACCGATTAAGCTAATCTTTTTGTATTTTCTGGACACTTTTTTGGGAAACGGACCCAACTCTACACTCTAGCCAACACTTCTAAAGAAAAATAAAAGAATATTAAAACGTGACATAAGTAACAAAGCGAAAATAAAGCAACTAGGCCTCAGAAATCATGAAAAACCTATAGTTGGATAGAGGATACATATTGGATTGCCTCCGAATCAACGCTTTATTTAACGTCACTGCACGACGGAGGACTCTTGATTAGCCAGACTTCATCAAGATGGTATGCCTCTATCACTTCATTCCCCATTTCAACATTCCCTAGATAGATTTTTATTCGTTGCACGTTCACCTTGAACCTTACATCCTCCTTGTTCTCCAACTCAACCGCACCATGAGGGAATAGTTGGGTGATAAAATAGAGACCAGTCCTTATTTCACCTTCCCCACGATTTTCAGCAAATAATTGATCATGAGCTTCAATCGTTGGTGGAATTTACCGGTCGAACTCATCCTCAAGATTACCCAAATTTTGATTCATTCTACGCAGTGTACGATTCGATTCGGGGTCGTGTTAGAGTATGGGTTCTCCGCTACACCGTGTGCTTGGCATACACTGAAGTTAGATCTGCAAGAGACAAAAACAAACAGAAAAAGTAGAATTAGGAAATTATTAACTAAACTTCGGTAATGTGCTTAATGTTAGTCTAAAAGTGACTTTTCTCCGGCAACGGTGATACGCTCAAACTTACTTCTCAAATGAGAAGTAAAACGGTCATATCAAGTAAAAAACCAAACTAATGAGGTTGGGATCGTTCCCACGAGGAAAATAGTTCAGAGTTAACTTCAATCTATTATTACTACTATCTAGTCAATTATTTCTTTGGAAAACAAAGACAATAAGAGTTTTTTTTTATTTCTGAGTGAATGAAAATAATTAGCTAAATCAAAGTAGATAACTAACAGATTCAAATGTTGGAGTTTAATCAATTAATAAAAGTAACTAGAGTTTATTTGTTCCCAACAGGTTCCTAACTTGATAATTCTAACTATAACAATTCTTTCCTAGTATCTTGCATGCAAAGTGATAAGTTATGTATTTCTAAATCCTTGTCCGGCATCTAGAAAATTTCACTCCGCACCTTGGTCCGGCTAGGTGTGTTGCTATACTAACCCTTACATTTACCTCATATTAAGCATTGTATTCGATATTTGACTAAGTTATTACCTGCTACCAATCAATACTAGCCAATTAGATAGTATACACAAAATCTATGTTGATAATTCTTTTCCTATTATCTACCTCCTTGGTCCGGCAAGTAGCATTAAGGCGAGTTCTAACGTTGGCCATCCGTTAAAACGACTTCTAGGAAAAAGAAATATCAATACATGCAAGACACTATTCTAGAATTTTTATTTTAGTTAGGTTTTACCTCATTATTCGCCTATGGTACCCACAACCCTAGTTATGGAGTTTAGTTACCCATATTCATAATCACAGTATTTAAATATGTAATATAAGAATTCATGCACTTACTTCAATGAAAAAGAATAAAATCAAGAAATTTACTTGATTAAACGACAAAATCACAAACAATCAACTCCAGAGAAAAGTGTAATAAACCAAAATGTAATAATAATCACCAAGTCTAATCCACAAAAGAAACTAAAATAATCAAGTGTCTAACTATAAGAGAGTATAATAACCAAAACCTACTAAAAAAAGGACTCTATTTGCTGGAAATCTGTCAAAACGCGGCTGGGTCGACGAACCTCGCGATGGGTCGTCGTGCTCACGACGGGCCGTCATGGATTTCATCGTCCCATACTTTGCAAATTCTTCTACTTCTCTTTTCATTATCCTCATCGGCAGGTATGACGGTCATCACAGGCACAACGGTCCGTCGAGGGTCTCCGATCCATAACAGATGAACTCTTGGAATTAAGGTACTGGGACTACTTCTCTGATCTTCATGATGAACTAGCAGGACGGACCGTCATGGCAACGACGGTCTGTCACGCACGCCGTAACCCCACACTTGGTTAGACTTCCTCATCTTCCTGCAGCAGCATCACTACGACGCCACCTACGGACCGTCACGAACACGACGGACCATCACAAGATCCGTAGGTGGTACTTTTCTGCATTTCTTGCTAAAAAAACCTCCGCATTCATCTTTTAGACAGATTTCCTGCAAATAAAGAGAAACTTATATAAAAATTAATACAAAAAGGCTTTTGGATAAACTAAACTTAAGAACAAAGCACTAAAAATACTGTGAAACCACGGTATATCAATACCCTCAACTTAAATTCGTTGTTTGTCCTCAAGCGACACACTATCACTCAATACAAAATCTTTGTACAATAGTATCCATGTTTTATCTTCCGCAATCATTTGGCTATCAATCCCGATCAGTCTCATCATTTTTATGCATGCTATCACTATTAAGCTTGAAATATGTGGAATCAGACCCTGACACAAACTCACCACGCACTAATACCTATCCTCTTCAATTTCTCACCGAGGTGTTAATATTTTCGATATTGCAACTGGTGACCTCACTTCAAAACAATATCCTCATTTTTCTTACAATGATTTTAGTTTGAGTATAAGGATTACTTTTCAACACTCACTCTCAGAATAGATTCTCAACTCATTCATACATATTGCCATAAGCTTGCCCTTATTTTCACTGCTTTAAGTTTGCTATAAAACTTTTAGGATCACGATAGGACTTTCTTAGCTTGTATCATAGGCTCAGGGTCAGGTAGGGTATATTTAGTTATACTTTACTGACTTTTTGCCCTCCTTGACATATCGGCTAAACATACCTCTTTTCATCAATTTATTTATCCCAATTTTCCATATTCTTTTACCTTGCTATTTTCCCTTCTTTCTTCATTTGTGTAAGTGACTCTCTTCTTTTCTTGCTTGTATTTATTGTATTATGTTTTTATTTAATTTCACTTTTCTTTCAATTGGTTCATGAGTCACTTTACTTTTGTTATTTCTCTCTCTTTGTTCTTTCACCCCACTTTTTAGAGCATTCCTCATAATAGCCACCCTCAACTCATGGCTTTGCCTTGAGTCAAAGTACAGGGCCATAAAAAGGGTTGTTTACTACATTAGCCACCCTCAACTTATACTTTTGGCATAAGCTGAGGTGCGCATGTCCAAGGATGGACCATGGCCAACACATAGTTCTCAGAAAAGATTAGTTGGGGTGAAAAAGAAAGGTCTAGTTTAATCTCAAGTCATATGGATCAAAGAAGGGTTAATTTCATTTGGTTTTCTTTTATTTAGGCTAAAAATGTGCTACATTGAACAAGGGCCTACGATCCTTTCCTAATTGTCTATTACAGCTTACTTTTAGAAGGACTAACCACGAAAGTTCTAGCTCAGTACAAATAGTGGACTATTCAAATCTTCCTCACACTCACTTGACATCTCATTACTCTACCAGATTATCAGACACCTAGTTTGAATTTTAGATTTAGGGTCATGTAGTGGTGCACCTCTATGTCATGCTTAGAGCCAAACATTTATCAATTACCATGCCTAGTCATGCATCATTTTCATTTCATCAAGATATCATTTTAGCCATCATGCTTCAGACTTAAACTATGTACACAAGATATAGTCATTCCGGTTCAACAGTAAAAATAATCAGTCTCTTGGGGAAAAGAACACAGGCAAGAAAACCCCAAAAGAGGATAGTGAATTGGGCTACTCAGACTTCACCTAGCACTAACTTTCCATTTACCCCACCCCCAACAAAAATACATGCAATTGTCCCCTATGCATAAAAAAAATTAAAATACAAGACTGGCAGGTGAAGCAAGCTGGTGGGTTCGGTTCCCTGAAACCCACTACCTCTGTAATCTGGACAGCCTCAGTAGTGTCCTCAGCAGCAACAACATTATCAGCAGTGCCTCCCGCTATCTCCATATTTCTGGAGCAAGCAGCTGACTCTACGGCCCTCATCCGACGCGGCTCCTCATCAGCAAGGGAGGCTCTCCTCGCAGCCTGCATCTCACGACGCTCCATCTTCCGTGATCTAGCCTCATCCTCTTCTCGACCCCTACACCTCTTGGCATGCTCTCGAGGGGGAGGTGGCGGAATCCCAAAAGTGGCGAATAAGGCCACCATCACTGTGTCCTCAACAGGCTCTGTAAAAGGGGCCTCAGACTCTGGAACCATAGCCTCTAAGATCATATCAATGTCTGCGCGAAGACTCTCGACCGCAGCCTCAAGGGTCGATACATCCACCTGAGGGGCTGCCCGGGCTAGCACCCGCACTTCAAAAGCGTCCAAGCGCTGATGAACCTCAACGATCTTCTGCTTTGTGTGCTGGACCATTCTCCGCTCCAAGCTCTCTTCTACCTCAGCAATATACCTCTGCATCCAAGGCTGGATGTGATGCAGAAGTGTAGCCATCTGTGCCTCTAGTTTCTGGACCCTAGCAAGCGGGACCAGAGCGGGGAAAGGGGCTGACCGAAAAAAGCTCAGGGCAATGCTACTACCCGGTATAGACTCGACCGGGATAGTGTCAGTGGAGGCAGCGTGCGTAGCCGTTCGAGCCTGTGCTACCGTATCATCCTGATTGGCACCAAGTGGAGGAAACTCTCGACGGGGCCCTCTTCGTGGAGTCAACTCATTGGCCTTATCCCTGATGAGGCCGATATCAACAGTGCCCAGCGGGGTCTTGAGCTGATCAATGTGCCAGATGGGCACACCTACGGACCTGCATAAAGAATATATCATGCACAGGAAAGGGTATGTAGTTGTAACCTTAAAATCCCTCTCATGCATGACCTCCTGTAAAATCCAGCAAAGTCCACCTCAAACCCGGCTATCATCGCCGCCATCAGTGTTGCACAATCCCATGTGACTATATTATCAGCGGCTGTGGGGGAAAGTCAGTGGCGGACGATCAACCATAAGAACTTTGCCGTGAAGGTGAGGTTAGCCCTCTTGATTGCTTCAGTCGGCTAGGTTACCCATTCAGCACCCTCTCCATCAACCGAAAAGTCCAGGGCCATCCACCACTTGGTGGTCTCTCTCAGCGATGGCTCATGCAAGAATTGACCATCTTTGACAATTTGCCACCGGTAGTCAAATTCGGTAGTGAGAGGGGTCCGGTTTGCATTAACATCCTCACCATATAGATACCGACAGATGGCAGGCATGGTGATATCAACCTGAATGCCACGTACTCGGACATGCTCCAGTGGGGCCTGTTTGGTGGGGGCAACCCGCCTATCAATCTGTGATCTGAGAGTAGCCACGTAGGAGGCGTAGAACTCTCGGACCAACTCTTCACTATAACGTCCCAACGAACGCGCTGTCTACTCCAGTCGATGTCTAGTGAAGATATTGTGTATCTCTTGCATAGTCGGGAGACTTCTCGTATGGACCCGCCTCTCCAATGTAAGGGTCCGTGTCAAGAATCCTTTGTCATTCAGAAACATTGCGTCTGAATAAACTTGATACTGCCCATCGACACACCATTAGTTGGGCTGGTCGCCAACCGGGGTGAGAGCACGAGTCAATGAGCCGGGTGTTGATTCAGAACTGTCAGCCTCATCAGACGAGGCAGAATGTGCAGTTGTGGCGGGTGCAGGGACCTCAGTAGATCCGGGGGATTCCTCCAACCACGCAACTCCTAAGGAGCTAGACGCTCCTTCTTCATGGGTAGCTGACCCAGAATGTGTGCCGGTCAGTGTGCGATCCTCATCAGACTGGGAGGTAGTGACTACGCCGGACGCCACCTTTTTGGGTGTGGCTCTGGAAGCACGTGCATCTCGGGATGGGGTGGAAGTGTCTGGGGGCACGTACTCGGGTTCACGCTCATCATCAGAGCCAATGACCTGGCGGGCATACGGGGTGATAGACTTCGATCGCCCACGTGCGTAGACTCGATCTTTTTTTTGTGCCATAATAGATAGTACCTATAAAGAATAACAATTAGTACTAGAAGGAGCAAACAAGACAAACAAAACGACAAAAAAAAAGAAGTCAAGATGTTATGACATTTCTATAGTAACAGTGGAACACGAAGGACTAGGTGACGACTCATCGTGAGTACGACGGACCGTCATGGGGTCCGTCATGTATTACTTTAAACTAGGTTTATGTGGTGACCCCTGAGGGAAATTTTCTGACAAGTATGACGGATAAGAAGGACGGATCGTTGTGATTATGACGGTCCGTCGTGGGACACTTAGAAAAAGTATGGAGACCCTTAGGAAAGGGGTCTCCGACCGTCATGACGGTTATGTAGGATGGATCGTTGAGGGTATGACGGTCCGTCGTAAATGTCCGTAAGAGGACACTCGAAAAAAGTTAGAGACTCTTAAGAATAGGGTCTCTGACAACCAGAATGGTTTTGCAGGTTGGACTGTCGTGGGAACGACGGTCCATCGCTTGTGTACGTTGGAGGACACTTAGAAAAAGTGAGAGACCCTTAGGAATATGGTCCTTGAAAACCAGAATGGTTGTGCAGGATGGACTGTCGTGGGAATGACGATCCGTCGCATGTGTCCGTTGGTGGACACTTCGTGAAATTTGGACAGTGGGGTTTTGGGGATGTTGGGACGGACCCTATGACGGTCCATCGTGGGTACGACGGTCCGTCATCGGGGTCTCGTTCAGTCATTCAGTGACAAAATTGGGGATGCCACAATCATCCCCTATGACCCAAATGGAATTTTTAGTGTTTTAACCTACATGTGTCTAATCCAAATACCTAGTAATCTAGCAAGGCTAAAACATCTATTTCTAGAGTTTTAACAAGGCAATTTTGAGGATTCTCAACCTAGGTCAGATATAATATGTATTAAAGAATGAACCCATCAATAAGAAATAGGCTAATACTAATTGATAAACAAAAATGCAATGTTGATGGGTAGAAATCAGAGACACATTCCTGAGAATTTGAGAAAAACAAGCGAGAAAGGTACTTGGTGATCAAGTAGAGAACCACAGCAGCAGACTCCGACTAGTAAAGAATGGATTTTTAGGATTTGGGCAATTTGAGAAAATGATCGGTTGAAAGAGAAGTAGGAAATTGGAAGTTGAAAAGGGAGGGAAATGGGAGGAAGAGGGAAGGAAATGGGTGAAATGAAGGGGTTGGTTTTTTAAGTGTTAATAATTTTTAAAAGAACCTAGCAAGGTCGGGTCGGGTATTCTTCATTAATGACGTGACGAGTCCCAGATGATGGTCCATCGCATCTGTGATGGTCCATCATTGGTTCCATCGCGTGTTCCCTAGTTTTGAAAATAAGTGAAAGACGTACCTGGTACGACGGATTCATACGACGGTCCGTCGTGTGCGTGACGGTCCGTCAATATGTCCGTCAGTGAATGTGCAGTGTCATTTTCTGCAGAATTTCCTGGTGATGTGCCTGCAAATTTGAAACCCCTTTGTATAAAATGCTACCATTACTAGAAAGAAAACTATAAGTATTGGGTTGCCTTCCAACAAGCCTTGATTTAACGTCGCGGCACGACTGAGGATGCTTGATTACTCAGCCTTCATCAAGATGGTATGTCTCGATCCCTTCATTTGCCGATTCAGTATGCCCAAAATAGGGTTTTATTTGTTCTCCATTCACCTTAAAACACACTCCCTCCTTGGTTCTAACTCAACTGCGCCATGAGGGAATAATTGAGTAATGAAGTAAGGGCCAGTCCGTTTGGACTTGAGCTTGTCCGGAAGACAACACAACCTAGAACTGTCTAAAAGCACCAAATCCCCAACCATAAACTCTCGTTTTTCACTTTTTAGGTCATTATCCTTCTTCATTTTTCGTTGTAGGATATAGCAGATACCGATTGGAGCACACCACACTGCCTCATGGACCTACAAGTGTTGAAGGTCGCTTCTTCATTATTCAACCAAAATTTCATCTGCACCTTTTCCATATCAACTAAGGCTCTACCCGTAGCAAGGAATGACCTCAAGAATAATAGGCGCTTCAAAATCGGCTTCACAATCAAGAATAACAAAATCTGCTAGAAATATGAACGACTCCACTTTTACTAGCACATCGTGGAGTATCCCTATAGGACATTATACTGTTCGATCAGCCATCAGTAGCCGCATCGCAATAGGCTTTGGGTCACCCAAACCCAACTTCTTGTAAATCGAGAGGGGCATGAGATTTATTCTTGCCCCCAGATCACATAATGCTTTCGTAAAATGTAATGAACCGACTGTACTAGGAAAAGTGAACGCACCCGGATCTTCTTTCTTTTGTACGAGAGATCTTGTAGCAATAGCACTACAATGCTACATTCTATCATCATCCTCGAAAATGACCGATGTTTTCTTTGTAACCAGATCTTTCATTAATTTGGCATAACCGTGCATTTGCTCTAGAGCTTCTACCAAAGGGACATTGAGAGAAAACTTCTTCAACATTGTTATAAAACGCCGATATTTACCATCCTCGGTCTTTTTCATTAATCTCTGAGGAAAGGGTGGTGGTGGTCTAGGCATGGGAATTACCTTTATAAGGACTTCTGCATCTTTTCCAGTGCTATCTTCTGCTTCACCACTACCCTCTACCACCTTATCATTATCCTTTCTCACCTTTTTCTCATTAGACATCATAGGTGGGTCAATGGTTTGCTTACCACCCCGAGAAGTGATTGCCATACAGTGTGCATCATTTTTTGGATTTTGGACAGTGATGCTAGGAAGAGTGCCCGGTTGCCGTGTGTGCACAGTCGCAGATAATTGGGCCATTGCAACTCGATCTGCTTAGTCGATATTGCATGTGTATCGACTTTCTGCCCAATACCCACTAAATCACTTCTTAACTCTTTAATGTGCTCATCATTAGCAATGAACCACCTCATCATTTTGTGAAACATATCCTCAACTCACTCCATACTATATCCACCATCCCTAGGAGTAACTTCACAATTTTCAGGAGGGACATAGGGCCCATTCCTATTATTTTTGTTACCATAGTTACCCCTCTTGAAGTTGTTGTCGCGGTTGTAGTTTCCATCTCGGACATAATGACCCTCACGGTTATAGTTAGCATAGATCCGACCTTGGTTCCCTTGACCTTGACGCCAGTTATCCTTATTTGAGCCTTGGTCACTCGTTCGGAAACCCCCCCCCCGCCTGCTCATTTACTGCATAGGAATCCTCCGCATAATAGCATTCATCATTTGGTGGTGGTTTAGACAAGTAGTTAACTGCATTTATCTTTTGTTCACCCCCAGTGATATGTTTTAATACCAACCCAAGCTCAGTTCTCATTTGAGACATCGATTCACGAATCTCATATGTGGCTGTGTTGTTAGTGGATTGCACGCGAAGTTGTTTCTCCCAGTATGTGACTTCCTAGTATTCCAATCTTTATTGTTCCGGGCGATTTTCTCGAACTTTTCAGCAATCTCAGCATAAGGACACTCCCCATAAGAATCACCCCCTATAGTATCCAACACCGCTTTATTATTATCATCCTGTCCCCGATAGAAGTATTCCTTCAGTGACTCATCATCTATGCGGTGAGTGGGGACGCTTCTAAAAAACGAGGTGAATCTATCCCAAGAACTACTAACTGACTCTCCTGGTAGTGCCACAAAGTTGTTCACTCTGTGTTTGTTGTTAAGTTTCTTGGAGAACAGGTAGTAGCGTGCTAAGAAAACGTCCCTTAGTTGGTTCCAAGTGAAAATTGAGTTGTAAGGAGCTCAGTGAACCAAATAGTAGCCTCACCCGTCAGTGAGAGAGGAAACACTCTTAGCCCTATTACATCCAAGTCCAAGTCAGGCCTCCCTACACAGCTTTTACACACTGCCCTTACCTTAGCTATATGGGCATGTGGATCCTCAGAAGGTAGCCCTGAAACAAATCTCTGGCAGTGAGCATTTGAATCAGGCCACTAGTTACCACAAAGGTGTGGCCTTGTGGTAGCGGGGGAAAAACAAGTGGTCCATCGGAGTCTGCTATATTGTCATAGCCTCTGTAGTTTTCTTTGGGCCGTGGAGCGGGATTTCGTCCCCTTTGTTGGTTTTCACCTGGAGCATCGAGTAACAACTGACCATGAACATCAACCGGAGCTGGTATGTTCTGGTTTGGATCATTATCATTTATACCCAAGTTGCGATTCATGTTGCGTAGTGTACGCTCTAATTAGTGATCGTAGGGAAACAAGGGTTCTCTTCCTCTCAGTGTATTTGGCATACAAGGAAGATAGTTATGCAAGAATAAAAAACAATGAAACAAAGTAAAATCAAGAAAATATTGACTAAACTATAGTATTAAGTGTAAGTTAATCTAAAAGCTACTTTTCCGGCAACGGCGCCAAAATTTGATACGCTCTAACTTACTTCTCAAATAAGAAGTAAATCGTTCGTATCAAGTAAAGAACCCAAATAATTAGATTGGGATCGTTCCCACTAGGAAAATAGTTGAGACTTAACTTCAATCTATTATTACTACTATTTAGTCAATTATTTCCTTGGAAAATAAATACAATAAAAGGGGAGGGAGGGGGGGGGGTTTATTTCTGAATGAATGAAAATAATTAGCTAAATCAAAGTAGAAAACTAACAGATTCAAATGTTGGAGTTTANTCCATCAGGCTACTAGTTACCACAAAACTGTGGCCTGGTGGTAGATGGAGCAAGACAAGTGGCCCATCGGAGTCTGCTATATTGTCATAGCCTCTGTAGTATTCTTGGGGCCGTGGAGCGAGATTTTGTCCCCTCTGTTGGTGTTCACCCGGAGCATCGGGATACTACTGTCTATGAACATTAACCGGAGCTGGGATGTTCTGGTTTGGATCATCATCATTAATTCCCAAGTTTCGATTCATGTTGCGTAGTGTATGCTCTAATTCGTGATCGTAGAGAAACAAGGGTTCTGTTCCTCTCCGTGTATTTGGCATACAAGAAAGATGGTTCTGGAAGAACCAAAAACAATAAAACAAAGTAAAATTAAGAAAATATCAACTAAACTAAAGTAATAAGTTTAAGTTAATCTAAAAGGTACTTTCCCCGGCAACGGCGCCAAAATTTGATACGCTCAAACTTACTTCTCAAATAAGAAGTAAAGCGGTCGTGTCAAGTAAAATAACCCAACTAGTGAGGTTGGGATCGTTCCCACGAGGAAAATTGTTTAGACTTAACTTCAGTCTATTATTACTATTGTTCAGTCAATTACTTCCTTGGAAAGCAAAAATGCTAAAAGGGGGGTTTTCTATTTCCAAATAAATGAAAATAACTAGCGAAATTGAAGGAGACAACTACCAGCTTCAAATGTTGGAGTTTAACCAATTAATAAAAGTAACTAGGGTTTACGTGTTCCCCACANTTAACTAATAAAAGTAACTAGGGTTTACGTGTTCCCCACAGGTTCATAACTTGATAACTCTAACTATAACAGTTCTTTCCTAGTATCTTGCATGCAAAGTGATAAGTTATGTATTTCTAAANGTTATCTAGAATATTTCAATCCGCAGCTTGGTCCGGCTACGTGTGTTGCTATACTAACCCTTATCTTTACCTCATATTAAGCATTGTATTCGATATTTGACTAAGTTCTTACCTCGTACCAATAAATACTAGCCAATTAGATAGTATACACTAAATCTATGTTGATAATTCTTTTCCTATTATCTACCTCCTTGGTCCGGCAAGTAGCATTAAGGCGAGTTCTAACGTTGGCCATCCGTTACAAAGACTTCTAAGCGAAAGAATTATCAGTACATGCAAGACACTATTCTAGAATTGTTATTTTAGTTAGGTTTTACCTTATTATTCGCCTATGGTTCCCACAACCCTAGTTATGTAGTCAAGTTACCCATAGTCATAATCACAATATTCAAATATGTAACATAAGAATTTATGCACTTACTTCAATGAGAAAAAATAAAATCCAGAAATTTACTTGATTAATCGACAAAATCACCAACAATCAACTCCAGAGAAAAGTGTAATAAACCATAATGTAATAATAATCACCAAGTCTTATCCACAAAAGAAACTAAAATAATCAAGTGTCTAACTATAAGAGTGTCTAATAACCAAAGAGTCTATTCCGCAAAACGAGGTTTTTCGAACTATTTATAAAAAACAAAAACCTAATAAAAAAAGGACTCTATTTGCTGGAAATCTGTCAAAACACGGTTGGGTCAACAGACATCGCGACGTGTCGTCATAGTCACGATGGGCCGTCATGGAGTCCGTCGTCCCATACTTTGCAAATTCTTCTACTGCTCTCTTCATTATCCTCGACGGCAGGTATGACGGATCATCACAGGCACAACGGTCCGTCAAGGGTGTCCGTTCCATAACACTTGAACTCTTGGAATTTGGGTACTGGGACTACCTCTCTGATCTTCAAGACGAACCAGTAGGATGGCCCGTCATGGCTACGACGGCTCGTCACGCACTCCGTAACCCCACACTTGGTCAGACTTCCCCATCTTCCTTCAGCAGCTTCGCTACGATGCCACCTACGGACCATCACGGGCACGACGGACCGTCACAAGCTCTGTAGGTGGTACTTTTCTGCATTTCTTGCTCAAAAACCTCCACATTCATCTTTTAGATAGTTTTGCTGCAAATAAAGAGAAACTTACATAAGAATTAATACAAAAAGGCTTTTGGACACACTTAACTTAGAAAAAAACATTAAAAATACCGTGAAACTACAGTATATCAAACGGCGCCAAATTTTGATACGCTTATACTTCTTTCCGAGAAGTAAATTGGAGTGTATCACAACTACTACCTCAAGACATGCTTGGATGATTTTGAAAACTGAGTTTCAAGATTCCACGGAGGTAATTATTGTGAAACTACATCTTTTCATCGTGATTTTGAATCATTGTTCATGAATAACAATGAATCTTTGCAAGACATTTTATAAATAGTTAGTACAAGTGTAAGTCAAACAAAATCATATGGTGAAGGGCAGGTGATAAAATTGTAGTTTCAAAAGTAAGAAGTTTACCCCCAAAGTTTGATCATGCGGTTGCAACCAAAGAGGAATCAAATGACTTATCTATGTATTCATTTGATAAACTAATGAGCTCTTTGCAATCTCACGAGTCATTTATCAATAAGTCAATAAAGTGAACAGAAGAACAAGCTTTTCTAGTGAAGGAAAATAATCCAATTAAAAATTAGAAGTCGTTAGAACAAAGAGCACAAGGACATCAGAGGCTCTTTAGAGGTAGAGGACGTGGTAGCGGCAGAAGCCAATCTGGGTGAACAAATAGCCGTAGAAGTGTGGTGCAGTGTTACAATTGTCATAGGTTAGTCCATACAGAAGATAACTGTTGGTATAAAAAGGATCAAAGTATATATGCCATGGAAGAGGAAGAAGAAAATGTTCTTTTCATGGCTCGCTCTACCACCATTGATTACAAGGCTGATGTTTGGTTTGTAATGAAAAGGATTTAAACAATTAGATGAGACAAAAAAAAAGAGGCGAGTTTGGCTTGGTGATAACAAGGGAATTCAAGTCTAAGGTGAAGGTACTATTGCTGTCTATACTAGTCAAGGTAAAGTGAAACTTATTAAAAATATGTTATTTGCTTCTAGATTGGCACATAACTTACGAAGTGACAATTGTTGTGTTGTGGATTCTCTGTCTTGTTTGATGATAACTCCCGTGTTACTAAGAGTAAGAAATCTAGTCAAATCTTAGAAAATATTAACAGGACAAATAGTAAAATGTTTTCATTTGAAGTTTCAAAATTGAACAAGCCTTGATTATTAAAGAGAAAAGTCTTGACGAATCTAAGTTCTGACATTTGTGACATGGACACTTGAATATGAATGGATTGAGATTACTAATTAAAAATTATATGGTTCACGGTTTGCCAAATATATGATCTGTTTAAAATACATGTGAATGTTTTATATATGGCAAACAACATAGAAACACTTTTCCTGTTGGAAGATCCTTAAGAGCTATTAGCTGTATTGAAATTGTTCATGCAGATTTATGTGGTCCAATGACCACAAAATCTCTTGTTGGTTATCGATATTTTCTATTACTAACTGATAATTACAGTCGGATGAGTTGGGTAAATTTTTTGAAGCACAAATCAGAAACTTCTGCAAGCTTCAAAAAATTCAAGGCGTTGGTTGAAAACCAAGTTGGCAACAAAGATAAGGTTATGTGTACCGATAGAGGAGGTGAGTTCTATAACAAAAATTTAAGTGATTTTTTGAAGAAGGGGAATTCACAGGGAATTGACTGTGTTGAACTTAACACGATTGAAAGCTCAGAAATCACAAGAGAAATAACACGGAAAGAATGGAAGAGAATAGAAACTGAAAAACAGTGTGCAGAGAAGTTTCTGAGTTCATTATTCAATACTAAGTAGCCTAATATAGACTTAGAGAATTTGAGTGTGTGGAATATTAACCCCACTAACCACTAATTAGTTTCAGTAAACCAATTTCCCTAAACTCTAGGAAAAGAAATCATCACTACTACAAAGTAGGAAAAGCAATCATGTGCTAACAAAACAATATTGTAACAACTACTATAAAAGAGTTCCTTCTTGAGTAAGATCAACCTCGAGACCAAGAAAATGATTTAGCTGTCCAAGTTCTTTCATATGAAATAGCAAAGATAAATTTTCCTTCATTTGAACAATTTCTTCTTCATCCTCACCAGTTACAATGAAATCATCGACATACACTAGTACTATCGAGAGATTCCCTACATCGAACTTGACAAACAAGCTTGAATCTACAGATGTAATCTTTAGTTAAAAATACAACAATTTTACGTACCAGTGCCTTGGCAATTTCTTCAATCCATGGAGCGCCTTTCGCAGCTTACAAACATACCCAAAGTGTTTTTGATTCTGGAAGCCCATTGGTTGATACGTGTAAATCTACCGATCCATCACCCCATGTTAAAATGCATTATGAAATCCATCTACCACAGATTCCTATCTTTGTTCGCGGTAAGTGCAATTAAGATTTGCACAATTTTAAACTTTGCCACCGACTTAAGGTTTCATCATAATCCAAACCATATTCTTGAGTAAATCCCCGAGCTACCAAACGAGCTTTATGCCTCTCAATCAATCCATCTTTGCGGCGTTTTATTTTATAAACCCATCTGCATGATATAGGTTTCACATCTTTTGGCTCCGGTACAAGTTCCCAAGTTTTATGTTGTTCTAATGCAATAATATCTTCCTCAATTTCTCTATTCCACGCTACGTTTTGAGCTTCTTCTTCAATGATTTTGGTTTTTTTCCTGATTCGTCTGCTTTTATTGGTGCATTGACATATTTGGCGTTTTTCCTTAGAATTCGTTCTTACCTTCTTTTCTCAGAATGTGGAACAACGGGCACTTCTCCTTCATTAGTTTCACTGCCTTCATATGTTGGCTGGTGAACAATTGATTTCTCAAAGTTATGAGTTGCGCCTTGTTCAACATCTGCATCTTCACTTGATCGAAAATAACGCGATTTGCAACTTATTTTTTAGATCTATCTGGTCTTGTAATATCTCTTTTTCCACAGACCACTATGAAGAGAAATCATTAAATACAACATGTGGTGATGTATAACACCTTCAAGTTGTAGGGTCACTACATTTCCACCCTTTTCTTTGATTATCATAGCCTAAAAAAATTTATTGAACAACTTTCATGTTTGATTTGTTACATAACTGATCAGGCATAAAAACATAGCATACACATCCAAATACTCGCAAATAATTAACATTAGCTTTCATATTCCACAACTTTTCAAAAGGTGGAGAACCTAACCTTTGTTGAGGAAGTCTATTCATGACATATGATGCAATCCTCATTTCTTCTGCCCAAAATCTTCTTGGGACATTCTTGGCATGTAACATAGTGTGTCATATTTCTACTAAATGCCTATTAATCTTCCTCTCTACAATGCCATTTTTCAATGGCATGCAGGCACAACTATATTGATAGAGAACTCTGAATTCCCTTAGGTATTGAGAGAACTCAACTGAGTTGTATTACCCTCCATTATCTATTATTAAACAACAAATTTTCTTGCTGACTTCTACCTCAACACTTCCCTTGAACTCTTTAAATTTAAAAAAAGAATATTATTTTTCTTTCATAAAGAAAACCCAAACATACCTAGAGAAATCATCAATAAAGGTCGCCATTTACTTCATTCCACCAATTGATGATTGTTTTACCGGTCCAACCACATACTAATGAACTAATTGTAGTGGTTCATCGGCTTTATATTTGGATTTTTCAAACGACAGCTTGTTAGCTTTACCGTACTGACATCCTGCACAAACAACGTCTTGTTTTACTTAAAGTTTGGGAAGACCCTTGACCATTGAATTCTTCATCATCACAGTTAGCTTGGAATGCCTAAAATGAGTCAATCTCATGTGCCACAAATCTGAAGTGTCATTATTGTTTGTCCTCTCTACATATGCAGACTTTACGGACATCAATTTACTTGGAATACCTCAGATGAGCAAATCTCATGTGCCACAAATCTGCCGTGTCATTATTTTTTGCGGTCTCTACATATGCAGACTCTACGGACATCAAATAAGTTGATTCTAATCTTCTCCCTTCCATAATTGGCTTTTCCAGGTTCTTGAGATCTTGATATATCCTCATGTCATTAGGACAAAATAGAACATAGTTTCCACATTTTGTTAATGGTGACATTAAAAGAAAGTTTTTCTTCATACTAGGAACATGGTAGTTATTTTCAAGTGACATCTGGTTGGCCCCTTGTTGAAGAGAAACTAACATCTTACCAATATGAGATATCGGTAGTCTTGAATGGTTGGTTTTCACCACAACTCGACTACCCTTGTACAATGATGGGTTCTGCAACTCTTGCTTATCGCCTGTCATATGATTTGCACAACCCGAATAAATGACCCAGTCATTCTCATGATAAATTGATTTATATGTGTCTTTGTAAGTACTAAATGCTCCTCTTTAATAACAAAAAAGGCTTCAACATCACCTACACTATTCTCGTTTGGATTTGAGGTAGCTGTGTTACTTTCCACTAGATGTTTCTTAAACCAACAGTCCTTTTCCATATGACCCTTATTCCCATAATTGTAACACTTCCCATCGAATCATTTATCGTTCCTTTGATTCTTTTGAAATCCCTTTGAGCGAAATTTTTTATCTATGTTAAACTTTTCTTTTTAGACCAACTAATATCTTGATGCTTGATGTTCCTACTTCTGTTGGTGTAGAGGGCTTCTTCCTCATTCTTCACCGACAGTCCGACCATTTGCTTTGCCATGGCTTCTTTACCAGCTAGCATATTCTAAAATTCCACAAATGATGGTTGTGTTGGCTATCCCTGTATAACAGTATCAAATTCTCTGAATTTAGGTTTCAAACAATGAATAATAATTCGCTTTACCCTTGTTTCTCTAATTGGTGCAGTAGGATCCAAATATTAAATTTCACGACATATGTTTTTTACTCTGTGGAAGTGTTGTGAAACCGTTAAATGATGTTTACCTGATGATAACATTTCATTCTTCAAAACTTGCAGTCTTACATCATTCTTCTTTGAGAAAAGTACAACAAGTAGGTCTTATGCTTCTTTTGGTGATTTAGCATCACAGACATGTTCCAACACATCCTTAACGATTGTTGTTCTAAGCGCAAAACATCGCTTTTCCTACTTTGATCTTCCACTTTCTCAATGTTCCATTTGCATCCTCTACCTCTGCTGGCTCTGATACCAAAAGTTGAACTTAACACGATGTAAAGCTCAGAAATCACAAGAAAAATAACATGGAAAGAAAGGAAGAGAAAAGAAACCGGAAAAAAGCGTGCAGGGAACTTTCTGAGTTTATTACTAAATTCTAAGTAGCCTAATATAGCCTTACATAATTTGTGGAATCCTAACCCCACTAAACAACTGATTAGTTTCAGTAAACCAATTTCCCTAAACTCTAGGAAAAGAAATTTGCAATACTACAATCTAGGAAAAGCAATCATGTGCTAACAAAACAATAATAATAACTAACTATAAAATAGCTACTGCACAGACTTAGTAAGACTAGAAAAATTATTTGATGTTGCACGACATTAACAGACTGGACCCTACACTCTAGAGAAAAATAAGATTACTGAGCAGAATAATCAAACTGTATCGGAGATGGCCAGGATAATGCAAAAGAGTAAAGATCTTCCAAATCAGTTTTAGGATAAGAATGTTCATACTTGTGTTTATCTGCTTAACATCTCTCTGAACAAAGCATTCATGGGTCGGATACTGCAGTTTTTCTGCTTACCATCTCTCTGAACAAAGCATTCATGGGTCGGATACCTTTTGAAATTTGGAAAGGTAAAAAGTCGTGGGCAAGTCATTTGAGAATTTTTTTTGTATTGCATCTGCTCTAAGAAATTCTCAAAATCATAAAAAACTTAATGAAAAGTCTGAAAAATGCATCTTCTTCGGATATTTTCTTGAATTTATGGTTTTTAGATTGTATAATTCCACGAATGGTAAGGTGGTTATCAGGTTAGACATTGTATTTGATGAAATCACTTATTGGAAATGGGACAACAACAATAAAAGTTTACAAGTTACAAAAGGAGATTAAGTCTTTCCTAGTGAAGAAGTTAGTCAATCTCTTGCATATAGTGAAACTCATCCACGGAAGTTTAGATCACTTTCAGATATTTATGAAACATGTACCTTTGCTCTATTTGGTGCAGACCCAACTAGGTTTCAAGAATCTTCAAGAAAAATGAAACGTAGGTGGTCAATGGAACAAGAGCTTATGGCCATAAGGAAGAGTGGGGCATGGTACTTGGTGGACCTTCCAGATGCAAAAAATATTATCAGAGTACACAGGGTGTTCAAGACAAAGTACCATGTTGATGGAAGTGTTGAGAACACAAGGCCAGATTGGTCACAAAAGGATATCCGCAGCAATAGGGTATTGACTTTGACGTAACTTTCTCTCTAGTTTCTCTCTTTGAAACACTAAGAATCCTTTTCGCTTTGGATGTACAATAAAAGTGAAAGGTTTATCAGTTTGATGTTAAGTATGCATTCCTTAATGGTGATTTTGAATAAGGACTGCATATAACACATCAAGATGGTTATGTGGAAAAAGGAAAGGAGAACAAAGTATAAATGTTGAGGAAAGCACTCTATGGGTTAAAACAAGCTCCTTGTGCATGGTACAACAAAATTGACTTACATTTCGGAGAAAATGGTTTTAAACGAAGTCAGAACGAGACAACTTTATATGTGAAGAAACTTGAAAAAATGATCTATTGTTAGTGTGTCTGTATGTTGATTATATGGGTTAATCTTACTCTCTTGTATGTGATTTTAAATCTTCTATGATGAGAACATTTGAAATAAATGATTTGGGAGTGTACGTTGCATTATTTGCTTGGACTTGAAGTGAAGCAGGAAGAAAATGTAATGTTCATATCCCAAAGGAAGTATGCCACCAATCTTCTCAAAAGATTTAACATGCTTAACCGAAAAACAATGGCATCTTCTACGAATGTGAATGAGAAGCTGCAACTTGATGATGGTATTGAAAAAGCATACGGAAGTTATTTTAGAAGTTTAGTTGGAGTCTTAATTTATTTGATGAACACTCGTCCTGAAAAATCATTTTTTCTGTTGGAATGATTTCAAGGATTTTTAATAGGCCTTCGAAGCATCATCTTGGAGCAGCTAAAAGAGTCTTGCTCTATGTTGCTGGAATTACGGGATATAGACTACGGTACATTAGAAGTTCTAATTTTTAATCTCTATGATTTTTCATATAGTGATTAGGCGGGGAATGTGAATGATAGAAAGTGTGTTTCTGGAAATCTTTTAACTCTTGTTTCTGCAGCTATTACTTGGAGCTCATAGAACAATCAACAACAACGTTGTCTTCTTCTAAGGTTGAATATTTTGCATCAGCATCTTCAACATGTCAAGTGTTGTGGCTGAGCAAATTACTTGCTGATCTTTATCACGAAAAAAAGGGAGCAAAAAAATTTTTTGTGATAATTTATTAGCAATTGCAATGGCAAAAAATCATGTGTGTCATGGAAGATAAAAGCATGTATATATTCGGCATCGTTTCATCCGTGACCTGGTTGCAGAAGTGGTGATTGAGTTGATGAGTTGTAGCACGGAAGTAAAGGTAGCACATATTCTTACTAAAGCATTTCCTCAGACAAGGCACAATTACATTATGTTATGCCTTGGAGTATGTGATTTTGAATGAAGGGGGAGTGTTGAGAATTTATTAAACAAAGATCTATGTTACTGATTATTTACTGTGAGTTTAAATAAGTCTTTTACTAGAGTTGAAAGACTCTTTATTTGGTTTATTTGGTGCTATTTTTCTTAAACTTTCCTAGTTTCTAGTCAAGTGGAAGTCATGGAGAGATGTTATCTTCCAGACTTTGTAAGCCTATAAAGGCAGATTTTTCTAGTTAATGAAGAAGGCACTTCTACAAAGTATTTCCTGCATCTTGTTTGTGCAGCTCTAAATTTTGTAGTTATTCTCTGTTTTTCCTACAGCAACGCACACACCAGATTCAATCCTCAACAGAAACAATTATAAATAAGTTCAAAATAATCAACAATAAGTGAAAAATAATTTAACGGTACTCAAAGACATATTTCAAAATCAAACTTGAACAACAAATTATTTGAGTTATATTAAGTGAGCAAGAATACAATGTAACTAATGCTAATACTAGAAATCAATATTAATTAGATAGTCACAAAGTTCATTAACTCAGGAAGGAAGTCTCTGATTACCCGCAAAAAATAATCATCATCTCATTTATTCGAGACATCCATAACCATTACCCCTTATTTAGACTCATAATAGTCCAAACCTGTCAAATTATGGATTTGTCCTCCATGAAAGTCTCTGAAAAATAACAAATTGCTCTCCTATGCTCCCTAAATCATTGGGAGTTAAATAATAAATCAAACTTACAAGCAGGAGTGGCAAACCAGCGAGTCGAGTAGAATATGAGTCGATTAAAAAATGAATTAAACAAAAATAGATAAGTTACCCGACTCGACTCATATTTTAAATGGGTAAAACGAGTGCACCTAATGAATATTATGGATACCATATTAGCCATATTATATTAGAGATCTTGTTAAATGCTTAAAAAGAAAAAATATATTATCAATTAACTCCACATGTACCAGCCCCCCACCCCTACCCTCAACCTCAACCCCCACAACCACCTCCCAAGAAAATGTAAAAAAAAGAAAAAATCCACCCACCCCTACCCGTT